>NC_056727.1:831509836-831809836 GCF_019279795.1 Protopterus annectens | reverse complement strand
AATTCCTGTCAATCATCACCCTGAATTATATTAGACAAGTGATCAAGTTCCAGGGGGTCACTGATAAAGAACACTGTGTAAATATGAGGGCTCTTCATGGCCTCAAGATATTTCTGATGTTTAGCAGTTTCCAGTGTCTTTATCGTATGATATTGTGAATGCAGTGAGTAGGTAGCAAATCTTTAAGTCTACTGACATACCTTCCTGTAATTGATTTCACTTCATCTCTGAGATCATCTGTAATGTATGAATTATTTATGGGTCCTTATTTTGGTGATGTGGAGTAAAAGGTATAAAGGCTATAAAACAGCAAGGGAGAAAACAAAACTTGACAAAGTGACAAATACCTGAACTCCTCAACTCCCATTTGACATTATTTCATGTAAACATGGTGTTAGGGGGTGGCTTCGTCATCTTTTAAGTATATGTGCTCACTCCTGCCAAAAGTGAATTTGCAGCAGTATTTCACCATACCACTAGTAACTTTTTTCATTGAAAAAGAGCCTCTGTTTAATGTAACATCCACAAACCTTTTCATAATGTTATCATGACTCTTGGGTTATACCTGTCTCCATACTTTTCTCCTAAGGAAGATTTAGATTATGCCTTAACCTGCTTTGCTAAGTAAGCATTCTAGCAGACAGGTGGGTGCTGGAACAGGTAAAAGATATATAGATGCATTAAACTTACTTTCTCTCTTAAAGGTAGAGGCTTAAACATATGGCTCATTTAGAAAAGAGCTCACGTCCTAATACTAGAGGTAAGTGACAGAAAAGTCTGACAGTATAAGAATGCCTAGATTTTTATACCCAGTAGCTCTATGCAGTGTAACATCATTTAGTACTATTTTTGGTATAAGTGTATGCCTGCAAAAGTACATATCTTCACACTGTTTATTACTGAAATTCAAGATGTTCATCGTGTTACCCTGCTGCAGTCATCACACTTGGGTTATCCTGTCGTCAGGCGGTCCTGCAGTCGGCCGGAATTCCAAAGTCTTGGTCCGGCGTCGGTTGCTGTCGCCTCTTCCCTGACGTCAGTGCGCCAGGGGTATATATAGTGCAACCGACACCATTTTCTTCAGTCTTTCTTGCCGCGCGGTGCCCGAAGCAGAAGCAGTTCGCAAGTGCCGGTCGGCCGACTCCTGAGATTTTTTTAATTCGAATTTCAGACTGAAGTCTTCTATAAAGCTAAGTACCCCATTGGGGAAACTTTTCTTGCCTCAGACCGATGTCAGAAAAAGTTAACAATTGTATTTCTTGTGGGAAGCAAATACCTCATAAGGATTTTCATTCTTATTGCATACCTTGCCTAGGCCCAGACCACAACGCCACTTCTTGTCAGTTTTGTGCTAGGTTTAATAAGCGTACTATTAAATGATGCTTTGATTTCGCACGACACTACTTCGGTAGGAAATTTAACTACACCATGCCGTCGGAGCAATCGACTACCGGCTTGCACAAAAAATGCAGGGATAAGGACAGAAAGCCCAGGCCTAAACCAGACTCCGAGGCCTCGGCTGATCCTGTCTCCGGTCCTCAGTGAGGCTCCGACACAGCCCCTGACTACCGCAGATCTGGAACCCGAGACCGCTACAGAAATTTTGGCGGAAGGCACCAGGCCGACGCAGCCATTTAGTTCAGGCCCTTCCAACGACATTGCTTCAAAAGACGTCAGTGCTACAGAAACGCCACCGGTTTCTGAAGGCATTTTCAGACCGACGACTCTCACCATTAAAACGTTTTCTAAGTCGAAGACTCCTACTAAATCTAAAAGGACTGCACTTCAGTCTCCTGTTCAAGGCCCCATGCCTAAGAAACAGATGCTCAAAATGGCTGAAGATTTGATTTCTTTAATCAGGGGTTCCCAGCCCCCTCCTGACAAAAGGCCTAGACAAGAGGAAGATAATGCATCCTCTGAACAACTGTCCATTTCTTCAGACTCCTCTGAGGACCAAGATTATTCCTTCTCTCCTTATGAAGATTCTGATACAGAGGACTCTATTCCCTCAGCTTCTCCTCCTCCTGAAGACTACTCCTTTGGGGAAACTTTACACATTATGAGTGAACATTTTCACTGGGAAGGTCAGGACTACTCTGACTCGAAGAAACGGCTCAGAGAGTTTCTTTTACTCCCCCAACACAGACCATTTGCCATCCCAACAGTTTTGGACATTGTGGATGATGTTTATTTAGAATCCAGTTTGAACCCAGGCTCCCTACCTCCTGCTCCGGCTAAGCCTAACAGATACTATAGAGTGCCTGATTCCCACAAATTTCTTTACAAAAGCCCTGCAGCTGACCCAGAGACTACCTCCCAGGGTCCCAAGGGGGCTAAGGCTTCTATGGCTAAAAACCCAGTACCTTCTGAGAGGGATTCAGAGCACTAGACAGGTGGGGGGAAAAAGGTTTACACCTCAGCCACACTAGCTATGAGGGCACTGAATTGCCAATTTCACATGCTTAAATATCAGCAATTCCTAATCTCTCAGTTAAAGCAAAGAATAACCACTCTCCCTCAACAATCTGAATTGAAAGAAGTACAGGATCTGTTGCACGCCACTGAGCAGGTGGGCAAACATACCTTTCAATGTGGGTTTGATTCTTTGGAGGCCTCCTGCAGAGCTGCTGTCACTGGGTCTGTTATACGTAGGCATGCTTGGTTAAAGGAACAAACTCTGCCTGATCATGTTAAAGCAAAATTACTAGATGCTCCCTTACAGCAGGATGTGCTTTTTGGAGTTAAAGCAGAAGAAGATGTTCTTCATCTCACATTGCTGCAGTCATAACCTATGGGTAGTCCGCTGTCCTCGGTCGGCCCGAATACCAAAGTATTAGGCTGACGTCGGTCATGGGCGCTCAGATCTGACGTCAGAGCGTCAGGGTATTAAAGCGCATGACCGACATCATTTCCTCAGTCTTTTTTGCCGCATGGTCCGAAGCAGAAGCAGCGTTTGCAAGTGCCGTTCGGCGTTCTGAAATTTTCGTATTCTGAGTTTCAGACCGAAACCAAGTTGGGCTAAGTACCCCATTGGGGAATATTTTTGTTTTTTCTTGCCTCAGTTACTTCCGGATGTCAGAAAAAGTGAATAACTGTATTTCTTGTGGGAAACAGATACCGCATAGGGATTACCACTCTCTCTGTATTCCTTGTTTGGGACCTGAGCACGACATAGTAGGGTGTCGCTTTTGTGCTAGGTTTAATAAGCGCACCATTAAACGTAGGCTAGATTGTGCTAGGCTTGTCTTGAGCGGTGTAATTACAATATGCCGTCGGATCCTCCGGCGCCGCTTCAAGAAGCGCAGAGATAAATCTTTAAAGTCCAAACAGGATGACTCGTCCGTTCTGGCCGCCGGTTCTTTAGACACTACGGTGGATTCGGTTGATCTGGCCGAAGTTTCAACTGAGTCTCTGGGTGAGACGTTGGTTTTGCAAGATGTGGCCTCTCAGGAGTCAGGTCAAGCTGAGGGGGCCTCTCAGGTTTCTGTTCTCCCTTCTTTGCCTAAGGTGGTTAGGCCTTCTCCTTCTGTCTCTAAGGTGCCCTCCAAAGGCAGGCCTGGTTTGCCTTCCACAGGTGTCAGTCCTAGTTCTGCAGGTTCTGTGCCTAAAAAACATATGCTTAAAATGGCAGAAGATTTAATTACTTTAATCAGGGGTTCTATGCCCCCTCCTGATAAGAGGCCTAGGGTGGAGCCAGAAATGGAAAGTTTGGAGCAGGCTTCAGATTACTCAGAGTCTTCGGCTGAAGACATTCAGGATTTTCCTCCTTATTCTGATTCAGGCAGAGGATTCCACTCCTTCTGCTTCTCCTCCAGAGGATTTTTCTTTTCAGAAACCCTGCATTCCATGAGGGAGCATTTTAAATGGGAAGGTCAGGATTTCTCAGATTCCAGGAAGAGGCTTAGGGAATTTTTGTTCTTACCACAGCATAGGCCCTTGGCTATACCTCCTGTTTTGGATGTTGTTCAAGACGTTTTCTCTGAGGCTTCCCTTAATCCAGACTCTTTGCCTCCTGCGCCAGTTAAGCCAGATAGGTATTACAGAGTGCCTGAGGCTCATAAATATCTGTATAAAAGCCCTAGGGCCGATCCAGAAACTATTAGCCAGGGACCTAAGGGTGTCAGGGCTTCTGTTGTTAAGAATCCAGTTCCTTTGGATAAGGAGGCTAGAGCTTTGGAAAGGTGGGGTAAGAAAGTGTATACCTCTTCCACTTTAGCAATGAGGGCTTTGAATTGCCAGTTTCATATGTTGAAGTACCAGAATTTTCTCCTTACTCAGTTAAAATCTAAAATGGATGCTTTGGCAGAGGGCATAGAGTGTAAGGAATTACAGGATTTGGTACATGCCTCTGATCAGGTGGGTAAGCATGCTTTGCAGTGTGGTTTTGATGCTTTGCAGGCTTCCTCCAGGGTGGCTGCCACTGGTTCAGTTATTCGCAGGCACGCCTGGCTTAAGGATCAGAATTTGTCAGAGCATGTTAAAGCTAGGATTTTAGATGCTCCTTTGCAGTCTGAAGTTTTGTTTGGTTCTCCTGTGGAGTCTGTCTTGAAAAAAATGGAAGACAAGGCTAAGTCTATGCAGACTGTTAAAGATTTTTTGCAGGTGCAGCCCCCTAAGTTTAGCAGGAACTGGCCTGCTAAGGGTTGGACTTACCCTTCTTCTGATTCACAGTCTAGGGGTAGATCTAGACGTGGTAGGGGCAGAGCTCAGAGTTCTTTCAGGCCTAGGCCGTGGAGTTCACCAGCACAATCTACAGGTGAGGGCAGGGGCCAGTCCTTTCGTAAACAGGCCCAATGACCTGCATCTTCAGCTGCCAGATTCTTCTTGTCTGGCAGCTCCTTTGGGAGGAAAGTTGGCACTCTTCAAGCAAAATTGGTTTCTAGTCACCCAGGACAAATGGGTGTTGGACATTATAGACCGAGGCTACAAGTTTTATTTCCACACATTGCCCCCTTTCAAAGGCATGCCAGACGTTCCTCCTCAGCAAAGGTTAGAGGCTCACAAACAGATTTCTTTACTTCTTCAAATGGGGGCTATTCAGCAGGTCCCTCTGTCAGAAGTGGGCCTCGGATTTTACTCTCACCTATTTCTTGTACCAAAGAAAGGAAACACTTGGAGGCCAATCTTGGATTTATCTATCCTCAACACATATCTGGACATTCCAAAATTCAAAATGTTGACATTGCAACAACTTCTGCCTCTGTTGGGCAAAGATCACTGGATGGTAACTCTGGATCTCAAAGAGGCTTATCTTCATGTTCCTATCAGGCACAGTTGCAGGAGATTCCTGCTGGCTGAGACTTTACATTATCAGTTCTCTGCATTGCCCTTTGGCTTATCTACTGCCCAGGGTATTCACAAAAGTTCTGGCTCCAGTGATAGCCTTCTTCAGGTTAAGAGGAATACAAATTTATCCTTACTTGGACGATTGCCTGATTCTTGCTCAAGACAAGCACGAGCTTCTTCACCATCTGCAGTATGTTATGACAGTGTTAAGGTGCCTAGGGTATTCTGTGAACGAAACAAAGTCCAGTCTAGTACCCTCTCAGGAAATGTGCTTTCTGGGTGTGAGACTGAATACAGCTTCCCAGATGGCCTTTTTGACCCCGGACAAGCAAAAGAATCTTACACTTTACTTCCATCAATTGTCTCTACGGTCCAGGCTGACTGCAAGGACAGTCCTTCAAGCCTTGGGGTTCATGGCATCTTGTATTCTGGTGCTTCCCATTGCCAAACTGCATATGAGGAAGCTACAATGGTATCTCAAAAATGTATGGACACAACACTGCCAAGATCTGGACACTGCCATTCAGATAATACCTTGCATTCAAAAGGAATGTTTGTGGTGGGCTCAGGAATGTCACCTAAACAAGGGACTCTCTGTGACCCGACCAGAGGCGAGTCAGATTTTAACGACGGATGCCTCGGACAAGGCCTGGGGAGCACACCTCAATGGAAAATGGGTTCAAGACACGTGGCCTGCCAGACTTCAACATTTGCATATCAACTTGAAGGAAATGTTAGCAGTCCAGTTTGCATTGATGGCTTTCAAGGATTTACTTCTCCCAGGGCAGGTGTTGATTCAAACAGACAACACAACTGTCATGTGGTACATCAACAAGCAAGGGGAACCCATTCGCACCCTCTTTGCAGGCAAGCTATGATTTTGTGGGAGACTGCTCTCAGTTTGCAACTCACTCTTCAAGCAAGGTTTCTGCCAGGAGCACAGAACTCCTTAGCAGATGTTTTGAGCAGACGGATAGTGGATCCCCACGAGTGGAAATTGGATCCTCATGTATTTCGACAGTTGACAATGATATGGGGACTCCAGACATAGATCTGTTCGCTTCTCCACTAAATTTCCAGGTGCCAAAGTTTTGCACAAAGATGTTTCATCCCACAGCTTGGAAAGTGGATGCTTTGTCATTCAGTTGGAGCAATCTTCACGTCTATGCCTTTCCGCCTCTGCCTCTTCTTCCAAAGGTTCTCTTGAAGGTCAGACAAGACAAGCCCTCCATGATTCTAATAGCTCCAGACTGGCCTCGACAGCACTGGTACCCTCTGCTGAGGAGTTTAGTACGGGAACCTCCTTACCCTTTGCCTTTGATTCCACACCTTTTGACTCAGGAGGGCAATCATTTCCTCAATGTCAGGATTCAGTCCCTGCATCTAACAGCCTGGCATATTCTGTTCTAGAACCTGGTGGGTCGCAGCTTCCTCAACAAGTTTTGAATGTTATTTTGGAGGCCAGGAGGCCTAGTACAAGGAAAGTTTATGCTGATAAATGGAGGAGATTTTGTATTTGGAGCAAAGCAAAGAGCTTTGATGTTTCCAGGCCTGATTTGAGTGTTTCTCTTCAATATCTTACAGAATTATTGGACAAGGGTTTGTCTTTCTCCTCTATAAAAGTTCATGCTGCAGCCATTTCTGCTCACTATGACTGTGATCCACCATTATTCTCTCATCCTTTGTTTAAGCAATTCCTTAGGGGGGCAAAGAACATAAGACCCCCGCGTAGAGCTCCTACTCCTGCTTGGGATCTCAATTTTGTGTTGGAAAAACTTTACCTCCTTTTGAACCTGCAGCTACAGCTGAGTTAAAGTTTTTGTCTTGGAAGACTGCTTTTTTGTTGGCCATTACATCTGCTAGAAGGGTTTCTGAATTACAGGCTCTAATGGCAGTTGAACCCTTCCTAATTTTTCATAAGGACAGGGTATCTCTGCGTACTAACCCTACTTTTATGCCTAAAGTGGTTTCAAATGTGGCCTTGAACCAATCTATTCATTTGCCTACTTTTTATGCAGATCCCCAAAATAAAGGGGAGAAAATTTTGCACACTTTGGATATTCACAGGCAGTTGCGTTATTATTTGAGCAAGACTAAAGGGTTCAGACAGTCTCAGCAGTTGTTTGTTTCTTTTGCTTTGGGTTCTCAGGGGAAACCTGTTTCAAAACAAACTATTTCTAAGTGGATTGGCTTTTGTATTGCTTTCTGTTATTCTCATCATGGTAAGGAGATTCCAGCTGGAATCAGGCCTCACTCCACTAGGGCTACTGCCACTTCTACGGCTTTTTAAGGGGGGTAGCTACTAAAGATATTTTGGAAGCAGCTACTTGGAGTTCAGTGCACACTTTTTCTAAACATTACCATCTTCCTCTTTATTCCAAATCTAGGGCTGGATTTGCCACTGCAATCTTGCAGGGCATTTTGGCAGCCCCCAATGCTTTATGATTTTGCCAGCCTCCCTTTACCTCTGCTTTGGGATTCTACCCATAAGTTATGACTGCAGCAATGTGAGATGAAGAACATAGTACAGTTTTGTACCTACCATAAATGTAGATGTTCGAAGATCCACATTGCTGAAGTCCAATTTACCCTCCCTCCTTCCCCTCTGTAGTTTGGAGTGGTGGTATGATTTGGGTTGTAGCTGTTTTTTGTACATGGTTTTAGGGAGTTATTCCATTTTTGGCTGTGGCCTTTATTTTTAGGGCCTTCTGACATCTGGGGCAAGAAAAGACTGAGGAAATGACGTCGGTCATGCGCTTTAACACCCTGACGCTCTGACGTCAGATCTGAGCGCCCATGACCGACGTCAGCCTAATACTTTGGTATTCGGGCCGACCGAGGACAGCGGACTACCCATAAGTTATGACTGCAGCAATGTGGATCTTCGAACATCTACATTTATGGTAGGTACAAAACTGTACTTTTTAAAGAAAATGGAGGATAAGGCAAAATCTATGCAGACAGTCAAGGATTTCCTACAGGTACAACCCCCTTGCTTCAGCAGAAACTGGTCAACAAAAAATTGGTCCTTTCCAGCTACTGACAGACCACAGAGGGGTAAATACAGACGCCCAAGGGGCAGAGGACAACCACAAGCCCAATATAAGCCTCGCCAATGGGGCACTACAACACAGAAGGGAGGAGAAGACAGGTCTCAATCCACCAGAAGGCAAACTCAATGACTTGCACCTCATCTGGCCAAGCAATACTCTCTTGGCAACCCCCTTGGGGGGAAAACTTGCACTTTTTGCAGACAACTGGCACAGTGTCACAAAGGACAAATGGGTCCTAGACATAATTTTATGAGGATACAGATTCCACTTTCACACCTTGCCAGTGAAAAGAGGAATGCCAAACCTGCCACAAAATCAATGGGCAGAGGCACAAAAGCAAATTACAGCTCTCATGGACATGAGAGCCATTCAACTGGTACCTACTCGAGAGCAAGGCGAAGGATTTTATTCAAGACTCTTTCTAGTGCCCAGAAAGGACAATGCCTGGAGACCAATTCTGGACCTTTCAATTCTAAACACTTACAAGTACCCAAATTCAAGATGCTAACTCTACAGCAGCTACTTCCCATGTTGGGCAAGGAAGCATGGCTAGTAACGTTGGACCTCAAGGAGGCATACCTGCATGTCCCAATCAGACAAAGTTGCAGAAGATACTTCCATTTCATTGCAGGTTCAACCCATTACCAATTCTCTGCACTGCCCTTTGGCTTATCTACTGCACCCAGAGTCTTCACAAAATGCCTGGCACCAGTAATTGCATACTGCAGACAAAGAGGAATTCAAATATATCCATACCTGGACGACTGCCTCATCCAAGCAGAAAGCAAACACATTCTCCTACATCAGCTGGCCTTTGTAAAGCATCTACAAAACTGCCTGGGGTACACAGTAAACGAAAAGAAGTCAAAACTAGTACCCTCACAAAAAATGACATTCTTGGGTGCCAGCTTGGATACAATGGCCCAGAAGGCTTATCTTACGCCAGACAAGCAACTACAACTGACTCAATATTTCAGGACAATGGCAACAAAGACCCAATTAACTGCAAGAAAATTTCTGCAGGCTTTGGGCTTCATGGCATCTTGCATACTAATAATACCATTTGCAAAGTTGCATATGAGGAAATTACAGTGGTACCTAAAAAGCGTATGGTATCAACACAGCCACAGCTTGGACACAATGATATCTCTCATCCCCTGCCTACAACAGGAATTTCTATGGTGGTCACAGGCATGTCACCTCAACAAGGGTCAGCTTTTCACCTTGCCCCCAGCCAGGCAAACTATCACAACAGATGCTTCAGATTACGCCTGGGGGGCACACATGGCAGGACAATGCATTCAAGGCCTATGGACTGCAGATCAAAGAAATCTGCACATAAATCAAAAAGAGATGCTAGCTGTACAGAAAGCTCTGACAGCCTTCAAGGATCTGTTACATCCAGGACAACTTGCAATAAAGACGGACAACACCACAGTAATGTGGTACATAAACAAGGGGGTACACATTCCTACCCTCTATGCAGGCAAGCAATGATCTTATGGAACACAGCTCTGGCTTACCAAGTTCAGTTGCAAGCTTAATTCCTGCCAGGACAGAAGAACACATTGGCAGACGACCTCAGCAGAAACATCAAGGATTTCCACGAGTGGAAACTAGATCCACAAATATTTGCAATGATAACTCAAAAATGGGGCCTTCCAGACGTAGACCTGTTTGCCAGTCATCAAAACTATCAACTAACAACATTTTGTACAAGGACATTTCACCATCAAGCTTGGAAAGTGGACGCACTCTCTTTCTGTTGGTAAAACCTGACAGTATATGCCTTCCCTCAATTGCCTCTCCTCACAAAGTTTCTTCTGAAAGTCAAAAAGGAGACACCATGACTGATTCACATAGCCCCAGACTGGCCATGCCAGCACTGGTACCCACTATTGAGAAATATGGCCCACAGCCCACCATGGATATTGCCTCAAATCCCCCATTTGCTCACATAACAAAACAATCAGATTCTTCACAGCCAGCTCAAAACTTTAAATCTGGCTGCATGACAAATCAACTAAATATACAGCCAGCTCCTCTTTCCCAAGCAGTTCTGGATGTTATTCTGGAAGCCAGGACGCCAAGCACCAGGAAGGCTTACTCGGACAAATGGAAAAGGTTTTGTGCCTGAAACCAAGCTAAAGACCAAGACACAATTCAGCCTCACATGCCTCACATTCTACAGTATTTAGCTGAGATGTTGCACAAAGGACTTTCTTTCTCCTCCATTAAAATCCATGCTTCAGCTATTTCAGCTCACTACAACACGGATCCACCTTTATTTTCACATCCCCTTCTAAGGCAGTTCCTCAGAGGGCAAAAAAACATTAGACCACCCAGGAGAGCTCCTACACCTACATGGGACCTCAATTTTGTTCTGGAAAAACTAACACTGCCTCCCTTTGAACCAGCTTTCTCTGCAGATCTTCAGTTCCTATAATGGAAAACTGCCCTGCTCCTAGCAGTAACTTCAGCTAGAAGAGTCTCAGAGCTACAGGCACTAATGGCAGTGGAACCTTTCCTCATTTTTCATCAAGACAGAGTTTCTCTACGAACTAATCCTTCCTTTATGCCTAAGGTGGTTTCCAGTGTGGCTTTAAATCAAACCATCCACTTACCCACCTTCTTCCCAAATCCACAGAACAAAGGTGAGAGACTCCTGCATTACTTGGACATTCACAGGCAACTTCGTTACTACTTGGACAAAACTAAGGCTTTCAGAAAATCTGACCAGCTCTTTGTATCCTATGCTACAGCTACTCAAGGGAAGGCTATATCAAAGCAAACCATTTCTAAATGGATAGGTCATTGCATACGTTTCTGCTATACTCATCATGGGAAACCAGTTCCTGCTACCATTAGGTCCCACTCTACCAGGGCAACAGCTACCTCTACAGCCTTTCTAAGGGGGGTTCCAACCAAGGAGATTTTAGAAGCTGCAACTTGGAGTTCAGTACATACCTTTACCAAACACTGTCACTTACCTCTTTACTCTAAGACCAGGGCAAGCTTCGCCACTGCAGTTCTGCAGGACCTTATAGCCTCCACTAACCCTCTATGATGCCTCCCCCCTTCCTTAGCTTTGGGATTCAACCCAAGTGTGATGACTGCAGCAGAGTAACACGATGAACATAGTACAGTTTTGTACCTACCATAAATGTAGATGTTCGAGTGTTCACCCTGCTGCAGTCCAGGTTACCCTCCCTCCATCCCCTCTGATCTACTGGCTAAATCTCAATACCTTAATGATGTATTTGCTTATAACTGAAGGGATTTTGTGTTTGGGCAGAGGTTACTCCATTTGGTACTAATTTCTGATCACCCTTTTGGGGGCACCTGACATCTGGGGCAAGAAAAACTGAAGAAAATGGCGGTGGTTGCACTATATATACCCCTGGCGCACTGACGTCAGGGAAGAGGCGACAGCAACCGATGCTGGACCAAGACTTTGGAATTCCGGCCGACTGCAGGACCGCCTGATGACAGGATAACCCAATTGTGATGACTGCAGCAGGGTGAACACTCGAACATCTACATTTATGGTAGGTACAAAACTGTACTTTTACATCCTTGGCCCATGTGCAAAACCTGAGAATCGTTGTGCAAGGAATTCACCACAAAGACTGACCTTAAAGGGTGTCTCTTCAAGTAGAATATGTTTTTCCCCACACACACCTAGCCCCACTGGCTGTTAAGGGCTTTTCCAGTGCTGGAGAGTTATGCAGTTGTCTTTGTAGTCAATGTTGCAGTACTGATTCATGGGTCTTCTTGCCATGCAGAAGCCCATGATCATCCCAGTTTCCAGAGTATTTGTGTCTTTCTTTGCATACAGATGTCTGAAGACTGCTGTCTGGATTTTAGAATATAAGACTGGTATTCTTTGTCACCATCTTTAGTTCTTTCAAGACATGCAGTCCAGTTTACTTTGTGTGTGTTCAGAACACTAGCAGTCTTTGGTTCAGGGTATTTCCTTCTTCCAGTCAGATAAGTACTTGGTTAAGGATTTTCCTGTATTAATTTAATGTTTAAAAAGGCCAGTTATTGCTTGGAGGGTGGAAACCAAATCCTGCATAAAGATTTTCATTTGTTCTGCTTGGGGCCTCAGTATAAAATCTCTTATTGTTCCTGCTATGCTAACTTTCAAGCAAAACCCCTAAAATTTAGGGCTGAGGTATTAGCCACCGATATGGAGTCCTCGATTTCAGTTCCCCCAGTGGCTTTGCAACCCACAGCTAGCTTTGGGTCTTTGGAAACACCAGTGTCTGCTAGTGTCATTCCAGAGTAATGGAAAGATAAAAAAAAACAAGGACTTTGACATTTCCACTAAAGCTCCAGCTCTAGTCCCTAAGTTGACCAATAACCCAGTTGATGCACCATTGCAGCCCCTGGACTAGTGACTCCTAGGCCAAAACCCTCTGGTGCAACACCTCAGGAAGCCGCCATGGTTTCCAACCTATCTATAATTGTTACCACACAAAACTTTGGTCTGAGGTTGTTCAGCAGGCATCAGCTTCTGATGTTCAGGTTGTCTGTCCCAACAGATTGATCCTCTCTACCTCGGCTGCCAAAATCTTAACTGAAGCCATGGTCGGATGACCACAATCTGAGCTAATCCCTTCTAAATGGACACCTAAACCAAAAGTGAACCATTTCTTTTTCTTCACATCTGCCCTCAGCCATGTCTACTCGGGCTGAAGCCCTCCTAAAAATAGTACAAGAATTCACGGCCTTTATGAAATCCAGGGAACCCTCCCACACCTCTGCTACTGAAGCCTCCCCTATCTGAAAGAAACAAGAGGGTGACCTTCCAAGTAGCTTTGGATTCCTCAAGCTGAGAAAATGAGGTGGAGTTGTTCTACCACAAACTTATTCAGTCTTAGATGACATCTTCTCAGGACTTCCAAGATGACTGCACACTGACCCACAGCTTAATTCAGCTCTCCTAGTGTGAAAAAAAAGAGACTGAGAAGTATAGCCTAACAATTCTGCCTGCTTGAGTAAAAAATTAATTTGCTGGATAGTAAGTACACTATCTGGGTGCCAGCAAAGAAGAAATTTAGTGATCCTGAAAGAAAATCAATTAGAAAAGTTGAAGAGAAAACACTAACTGGAAAGAATCCTGCAGGTGTTCAGCAAAAAAACAAAGTTTCAGCTTTGGTACAAGGGATGGCTTCCATTAATTTCCAATAATTTAGAAGAAAAAGTAAATCAAATGTAGTCAGAGGTGATTAAACTAAATGAAATATTTAGGAATACATAAGCTCAAATAACAAAAGGCTGGAAAAAATAGAAGCTTTAACTAGCTATTCAGATAAAACTGCAAAAATCAGAAGTTGCAAAGAAGAAAAGGCTTGTTGAGTACAAGGCTTGTCAAAAAGAGCTGTTTCAAAACATTGCAGTTAGAAGGGAAAGCAAGCAGAGAAAACATGAGGTTTTCTGCTGTATCAGAGAATCTGGAAGGAACAGACTGTATTTGTATTAACTTTATGAAAGCGCAACTGGTCTGGTGTTACACAGCAGGATTTGTTAATTGAAAGGGCACAAAGTGTATGCTCCAAACCTGGCCATGAGAAAGCAGCCAAAACCTGCATTTGCTAAGATGCAATTATACCAGTAGAAAGGGTTGATCCTGACAGAACTATGGCAGAAGGGAAAGGTATTAAAAATTGCAGACAGCAGTGTGTTTGTAGAAAATGATCATTCACTGTACACCAAGCAGAAAAGAAGCAAATATATCCCAGTATTCAGGAAATGTTGAGAAGCAGGTGTGAGATTAAAGGTGCTGTATCTAGCTGTCTTCAGAATATTTTTTCCTGAAGGATCAAAGTCATGTTTTCTTGCAGAAAAGGCTAAGGAGGAAATACAAGTTTATCCAACAAAAATTGAGCAATAAAACAGTAGGCAGCTCTGCTTCTCATTCTTCTGACAATAAAGCGACTTTGCCAATAAAATGTTTTCCATTGTTCCAAAGGAAAATGCTTCAGAGAGAGAAGCACAGGAGTTAACTAGAAGAATCAGGAGTACCTTGGACTTGAACCAGAGAATGAGATGAACAGGAAGAATAGTAACACTGAAATTATTACATAAATGTGAGATTATAAAACATCTATCACATTTATAAAATAGGGCTTAAGGAAAAAGTGGCTGAGAAAGAATAGACTTCTGCTGACATTGTTAAACTTGTGGGTGGACTAGGACACTAAAAGGAAAAATCTGTAAGTAATACAGTTTTTTCTTAATAGCATTTGTATAAAACATTTCATTACCTAAACGGCATATGTAGTAAAACAGTACTGCATAGTATTTAGTAAGGGGTATTTTAAATGTGGGGGTGGGGAGTATTTTCAGGATTGTTGTATGTTATAAAGATATTAAAGTAATTACTTGTTT
The DNA here is from genome assembly GCF_019279795.1 of Protopterus annectens. Classification (NCBI taxonomy): domain Eukaryota; kingdom Metazoa; phylum Chordata; order Ceratodontiformes; family Protopteridae; genus Protopterus; species Protopterus annectens. The sequence goes on along the minus strand of NC_056727.1, from coordinate 831,795,101 downwards.
TCTTTTTTTGTAAGAAATGTAGGGTATACAGTATAATAGAAAAAAAAGTCTAGACAAAAGCAAGTTTAAGTTAATATGCTGTGATCTGGGGCTGATTGGGAGGATGAGATGTAAAAGTGCACTGATAAAATGTGTAAAGCTGAGCTGTTTTATTGTTGCAAAGGTGAATACCTTGATTAATGCTCTTGGCTTAACCTATAAATAAGTGATCTGTCTGTTTTCATCTGATTCAATCTGTGGGTTGTCAGATCTGACCTCAGCGCCTTTTGGTAAAGCTGTGTGATCCAAGGCTCTGACTCCTCCCTTAGCCACAATTCCCTCCTCTCCACTAAAGTACCTCCGATCTGATTTGCTTCCTGATCTTTCAAAGTGTTTTCGAAGGGCTCTGATTTTTTACGATAAGTGATAATTACTTCTCTTCTATTAATGTAAAATACTTGTATATTTCTTTAGAAGAAAGCTATAAATAAATAGTATTTTTCTTATTGTTATTAGAGGGGAGTATTTGCACTCTTTCAGAAGAAAGTTTGAAATTTTATAATTTTTCATAAGTATTTTGTTGATGATGGTTTTTTACTGGTGACTGACGAAACTCAAGGCTTTAAGAAAGGCACCTTGTGGACATAAAACTCCACCTGAAGACCTGCCCTCTTTGTGTTTATTGTTTGAGATATGCCCATCTTGATGTAAATTGTGATGTTTGTGCTTCTTTTGGAAGTAAGGCTATTCAGGGTTGCAAGGAAAATTAATCCTAAAAGGTTTGCTTTCCCCTCAGACAGGGTTGTTGTCTTTTTAACCTTCAAAATATACTACTTATAGACAAGCTTCAGCTTCCCCAGATAAGAAAATGAATAAGAAAAATGAAAGAGAAAAATCTAAAGAATAGTCTAAAATGAGAAAGAGCTAAGGAGAAGAGGATAAGAGAAGTCTAGAAAAAAAAAATCTCCAGATCCAGCAGATCCTTTGAGTCTGGCAGTTAAGACTCTAAGGAAGTTATATCCTCCAACCACTAGATCCAGCCTCTCTCACCCAGGATTTTCCTTGGAGCTGGTTGGTCTTAGACTCCACTCACTCATTCTGTAGTGGAACCTATCCCCAAAAAGCCAGATAGGATTTTGATAGTCCTCAAGGACAGGAAGCACTGGAGCAATGATCCTTCAGTAGATGCCAAGGGAGTTGGAGCAGACATGAAAAAGGAGCTGCCTGAGGAGAGCTCTTGTATTCACCCCCATAGCAAGGAGTGAAGGGCCAGGGACACATTCAAGAAGTGGACATATGCTTCAGCAACTTTTGCACGTAGCACTAGCACTGAACTATCTTGCAAATTGGAACATTTTCAGAGGGACCTGACCAAAGAGCGTACTAAGTCCCTTTCCAATAACTTACCATAGGACTTTCAAAAAACAGTAGTGTCCCAGTTGTCTACCCTGCAATCCATGTCTAGTGTATACATGTGTCTGCTTTCCAATGTAGTTGATAGTACAGCCAGGGGAGCAGGCACGGGATGCACCTATGCAGTTTTGCAAATGCTTTAAGGAATCCTTCATTAATGCCCCATTTGATAGTTTCACAATTGTCATACCAAAAGGTAGACACGCTTACTAGGAGTGAACAAGATGATAAAACCCTATCAAATATCTGCCATTGGAATCTGCTTCTCCACCTCTCAAAGAAGCTTTTTAAGAACCAAAGGGGTGGTAAAAAGATATGGTTCAAAAAATCACAGTGTTATCACCAAGGCAATCCTGGAGACAGGCTCCTTGGGTTGGGGCAACTCGAATAGACATTGCCCTGGGGGTAGAGATGAACCACATATCCAGGGTTTTTATGGTCCATTTACTGAAAAATCCTACCAGCACTCCTGAGGATATACCCGACCACTGCAGTTCGAAGACAGTCAGGGGGCACTTATCCTTGCACTCACAAGTCTGGCAAGATAATACAGTGGATTCCTTGGTATTATGGATAATCAACAGAAAATATTCTATTTTCTTTTCTTATCCTCTAAAGAAGAAAAGAAAATTTTTGACATTCCACGTAGAATCTGCAGCAACAGAGGTTCCCAAGTTGCTAGGATAGTCATCCAGCAGGTCCCTTGAGACCAATTAGGGTCCGGAATCAATTCCAAGTTCTTTTAATTTCCAAAAAAAGACAGGGGACCTCCGCTATCTCAATCAATTCATAAGACAAAGCTCTAGATGGTCATGGTACAGTCCATATTGCCTCTTCTGAGGAAAGATGGTTGGATGTGTTCTATAGATCTCCAGGATACCTGCTGTTACATAAAATAGACAGTCCAGGAAATTTCTACATTACTAGCTAGGAGCCAATCATTTCCATTTCAGAACACTGCTATTTGATCTCTCCACAGCCCCCCAGGTGTTCACAAAATTTATGGCAGTGGTAGCAGCTCATCTCTGACTGCAAGGGATCCAGGTGTTCATGTAACTATAAGATTGGCTCCTTACTGCTACTTCCAGGTTCTACTAGTTCAGTACTGGGACCTGTTGCTCTACCTTGTATAGCAGTTGGAGATTACAGTCAATCAGTCCAAAAGTCAGCTGTCTCCCACTCAGCACAGAGTTTAATGGATGTAAATTCAACATAGACCTTCAAATTACCAAACTTCCAGACACCATAGTACTATTCCTACACCTAGTGGCCAGCAGCCCCTTCCTGAAGCACGATTGATTTTTTTTGTTTGCTAGCCTCTACCATTACACTAGTTCTCCTGTCTAGATACCACATGAGAGTACTATAGTGGACCCTCAGTTAAGTGGTGGCAAAAATCTTCACCCCCTCCATACTAAGATTCATCTCATACAAGTTTGCTGAGATCATATCAAATGGTGGATAACTTCTCCATCAGTAATGGAAGGAAGAACCTTTTGCTAGCTAAGTCTCCAGGCCACAATAACTATTGATGCATCCCTTCTGGGCCGGAGGGGGGGGGCATTTCGAGGGGAAGACAATTCAAAGTGCTTGGTCACCCCAGAAGCCAACTTTTAGATCAATATCTTAGAGATGAAAGCAATCATGGGCATTCAAGGACTCCCTCCCCAAGGGTGTGATCCCCATTCAGACAGATAACATGGAAGTAGTCTAGTATATCAACAAACAAGAGGGAACATGATCATATCCATTTTGCAGGGAGGACATGATGGTGTGGTAATGGGCTATGTCTTCCCATTGTTTTCTGTTAGCAGTGCATATCCTAGAGATGTCAAATTTACTAACAGACAAGTTGAACCCCACCATTGATCCCTCACTCAAACAGTGTCAGCACAGATTTTCAGTCATTGGGGCCAGCCTTGCTACAATCAGTTCACCTCATACCTAAACAAGTGCAGCAATTACTTTGCCTTGATCCCCCCCACAGTGACAGTCACAGAGGGATGCTGTAGTTCACAACTGGCCCCAGGGTTTCATCTATGATTTCTCCCCAATACCACCATTAACAAAATTCATTCAGAAAGCCAGAAGGTACAAGACGAGAGTAATCCACATTGCCCTGTTTTGGCCTCAGCAGGTTTGATGCCCCTTTGTTTGACCTCATTTGATACATCCTCCATGGGTGTTGGATTCAAATCCAAATCTTGTGTGTCACCCATTCAGATTGCCTCTATTGCATCTAAAAGTCCTGAAGTTTCCTTATTATTCCACCAGTTCTAACAGTAGCCAGACATGCCAGGTTATCTTCTTCTGTTTTCCACATTATTTCTGTCTTTCAGAAGCAGTCTACAAAAAAAGATATGTGAAAGCAAGTGAAACAAAATAATTCTATCTGGGCCTGATTGAAAGGGTTAGATCTTTTCTCTGCTCCACTTCATTGATCTGAGTTTTTTTTTATCAGAGCTTTTTCAGAAAGGTTCCAGTTTCTCCACCAGCAAGGTGCAGATGATCCCCATATCAAATTTTCACAAAGGGCACAGTGAAGCTTCCATAAAGTCTCAAAATCCTTCTGCAAGGGCACTGTCTTACTCAGACCTTCAAAGACCCAGTGAAACATCACTATTATGCTTCAAGGCTTGACCCAAACACTGTTTGAACCAGTAGACTCAAAGTTTTTCTCATGGAAAACTATTTTTTCTTGTTGCAATTACAGCCACTAGACGCATTTCTGAATTACAAACCACATTTGTTTTTACCTAAAGACAGAGTCCCCCTGAGAATAAATTATTTTCTGCCAAAGTTAGCATCCGAAACAAATCTGAATCATTCAGTTGATTTAACATTTTTCCTAGATACTCAAAGGAGAATATAGGCTATACAAGCTAGATATTCATAGATGGCTCAGATTCTATTTACATCGAACCAAGGATATCAGATCAATTATTTATATCCTTTTCTTAAATAAAACTGGATAGAAGTATATTTGACATTACACTTTCTAAATGACTGTTGGAATGCATTTCTTTTGTGTATAACAAACTGGGCCTGCCCTTACTTGCACAACCAAAGGTGCATACATCAAGAGTAGTGGCTACTTCTATGGTATACATGAAGAGAGTTCCCTTTGATGACATTTGCATAGCAGTAACATGGTCCATATACTTTTGCATCTCATTACAAATTGGACATGCAGTCCAGATCACATTCTTCTTTTGGCTCCACTATTCTCAGAAATGTCCTTCCTTGATGTCATACAGGTGTTCTTCAGCTTGAGAATCTGTCCCAAATGTTGAATCAGATGAAAATAGACTACATCAGATATGAAAGTTATGTACTTACCATGGCAATACATCCATGTTGTCTCGTTTTCTTCTGGTTCAACATCCCTACCTCTTTCCCCCTTCCAGGAGTGTCACTGACAGCTTCTGGTGACTGGACAAACCTCATCTGAAACTCTCCCTGGGAAATTTTCTATTTTGTACCTGCTTGTATTATTTTTCCCTAACCTTGACACTTAGACATTTTTCAGTCCTAGGATGGGCATAATATTTAGGGATATGTCAGTAAATTTGATTTGAGGTACTTTAGTGGAGACAGTGGAATTATTGGTAGGAGAGGGATCAGATCTGACAACCCAAAGGTTGAACCAGATGGAAAGAAGACAGCACAGATCTATCTTTATGGCAAGTACATAACTTTCATTTATTTAAGCAAGTATACTTGAAAATAAGACAAAATGAGGACCGTCATGGGAAGTGCTAAATTTCTTACATATGCAATGGTATTAACTTTTCTCCATTAGCAAATGTACATTAAGAGTCAAGAAGTCTGCAGCTATTCTGATAGGGATGACTGCAATAATGGGTACACAGAATAGCGAAGAGGGGACTGGAGGAAACTACCAAGGAATTAAGCTATTGAAAATAAATAGGTAATCAAATGAGAAGAGGCCAAGAAGACATTTGATTTGCAGGCAAGAGACTGTATTCCCTATCAGGGATAGAGAAAGAGATAAGGGAATCCTAAGTGAAAAACCTGCACTGGTAGAGATTTTAGTTGAATCTTGAACAGAAGCTGCTGTTAAAAAAGGGATAACTAATAGGGCATATAAAATTTTGGACAACTATAGGAGTCAATCAGAGGAGATTGGAAGAGAGACTGTATAAGCAGTTAAAAAAGAATGGGAGAGCATATGTATATATCACAAATATGTAACAATGTCTAGAAATGTGGGATTTTTGCTTGGAAGGGTTTCATAGGTATGTTTATACTTCAGAGAATTTTTCCTCCAGTAGATGGCAAAGGTTGGAGGTATGATTGGGAAGAAATAGGTAACCATGAATGTATGTGTTGGGAGTGTAATGAGTTGGCAGACTTTAAAGATTCCCTACAGAGGATTGTGCCAGAAATACTGGGTGAGTAAATGGATGTAACTAAGGATATTATGGTTTGAGCTAAGATACAGGATCTGAATTGCCTTAGACATATTAAGGCCTTATTAAGTTTAATTCTAGCGGCCACCAAAAATGCAGTTTTTCTAGAAAATGGAAGTCAAAGTCTAAAGCAAATGTACTTGAAGCGGAGAGTGTTGCAACAGAGAGAAAAGAACTGGAACTGGGATCATTATTAAAGGGTAGGAGCAAATTACATAAAAAATGGAAATTAAGGGAACAATACATGCAAAAAATGTTTTGGATGAGGAATGACGTTTATGGGAAAGCAAGAATTCACCAATTTATATCATGTACAAAAGAATATATATATGATATATAACATTTGTAACTTTGGTTTGTTTTATATAAACATAAGTTTGCCTGTGTCATAAGTGATGATTCAATAAAGGTGTTTAAAATAAGTCTGCAGTTGACATTCTGTTTTTTGCCAAGTGACACTGACAAAGATTTATTCATGCATCTGCACAGTTCTTAGCTGTTTTATTTCTCTCATTGCTGATATGGAGGCACACTTTTTTTGCAGGTGCAAGCAATTAATCTTGACAGTTTTGAGCATTCTTTTGCTGAGGGAAATGCAAAATGTAAATGTGCAATAGCAAGGAATTCAGTGAAAAATAGTCCAAAATTATAGGAAGTGAATAAGAGATAGCTTCCCTAGCACCCTTTGTACTTCAGTGCATTTAGTAGAAAATTGTATGACTTAGTTTTATTTAAATATAGCCAGTGCACTTTTTCTTAGGGGTAAAAGTTTTTGTTTTCTGAAAGCATGTAAGGTGTGTTTCACATATGGAAGAGGAATAGGGATAAGAAAAGAACAGACACCAGTCAGTGTTAAGTGGGAGCACAGGTTGCACCATACATTTTAGCATGAGTAATCTTAAGTAAAGTAATGCCTGGGGGTGCAGCTGACAATTGCTCCAGTCTGGAGGGTTAAACTTCATTTTTGAAGATGTGCATAATTTAGTATGCTTGTTCTAAGTTAATAGGTTATGGGGCTGTTCTGAAAATGTATTTAGTTTTTTTGTTAAAGGTGTTCATTAAAACAAAAACCTTTGAAAAATGTAACATAGGTTCAAATGGGGATGACAAGAAACAACTGTTTAAAAGATCATCCTGCCAAATAATGTGTGTGTGTGTAACACAAAAGCTGGAAATACACATTCAAAAAGACTTTCATGCATATTAGGTGGGGACAGTAACTTTTTATCATAATGGCTATACTATCCATATTATCTTGGAATGCAAGTGGCCTTACAGGGGGTCTGTTTTAATTTATTGAAAGTACAAATTGTTGAAACCCATATGGTCGACAGTTTGGTTCATCAAACCATTCTGACCAAGATTGCAGTACAGTAGGGATCAAGGAATTTGCCCTTTTCTCCACTGCAGTGCAATCTTGGAGTTGATGTACATAATTAGGAGGGGGGCTTGTCCCCCTGCAAAGACATTGTTTGCATTGTTTATGGGAGTTACTCGCGTTTATGTTACTTTATCGAACTGAATTGGTGACCTTATCTATTTTGACAATTTGGACAGTCAATAAATTAAAATAGACTCCCTTATGGGTACAGACAAAAAGGAAAGAGTATTGAATTATATTGAGGAATGCAGAGTGCAAATAGCAATGCTGCAGGAGACACCTTTAGAAAGATATGAGCCTGTGAATTTGATAAAGAAAGGATTGTAGGGAGGATATTCAGCAGAATATCAGGGATAAAGGAGAAGGGGAATAATTATAATAATTGCTAGAGGAGCTTCAATAGTGACTGAAGAGGGAAAAAGGTAGTAATGATAGATTTATGGTAGTAAGGGTCTACAGATGACACCCTCTCTTCTCCCCCCCCAGAGGGCCCCTGTTTTAGGGGATACCATTCATAGAATTAAGGAGATTTTCAACTGGGAAAGCAGGCAGTTTTCATAAGCTCAGACCCATTATAGGGGACTTAAAAAAAACCCACAGAAAGCAAAAAATAAAAATAAAACATCAAACCAGTGACCCAATAAAATGAAGATTTATTTGTTCTCTGACGTCTCGGCTAGTTTGCCTTCAATGAGAATACACACACACTAAAGCAATCACTATGAATAGTGCATCTAATCAAGTTAATAATCAATTAAATAATTAAACATTTAAAGAAGAAATCTCCAATTTAATTCCAAATTCAACCCTTTTGGTATCAAAGTACCAAATTTGAGAATGTAAAGAGCTTCTTTATAAAGAAGCCTATTTTTAAAACATACATCAGAAAAAGCATATTTTATTGGCTCAGCTTTTTCCAAAATTGTCCCCCTCAAACCAGTGGAAATACCTTGATGGAAACGTGTTGCTACAGAACTAGTCTCTTTAAATTTTGCTATATCTCTCAGGTGTTCTAAAAATCTCACTTTAAAAGCTCTTTTTGTCTGGCCAATGTAAAATTTATTGCAAGGGCACCTCCGAGCATAAATAACACCACTGGTGTCGCATCTAAAAATCTTTAACCATAAAAGCATGCCCATTAATTTGATGAAAATAATTGACCATATATTCGCATGTCTTACATCTACCACAAACAGTAATACCCAACCTAATTCTCTCACTATATACCTGAACTGGGGGCATAGAAAATTTCCCAATAGATCTTCCTACCTTAAAAGTAAATTTCAACCTATCTGGTAACCATGTTTGAAAATCTTTAATACTGTGCATATACTGCCAATAATATTTTACCAAATTGGTTAAAACTACACTAAAGCAGCTATAAGTTGAGACAAAATAAGTATCAGTCTCATTCTTAATCATAGTTCCATTTTTCTTATATTGGCCTAAATGATGTATATTATCTCTTTCTTGCATTTTATTAACTGCCCTATTAATAATAGAACTACAATAGCCCCTTCCTTCAAACATCAAACAAGTTCTCAGAATTTCCTCTTGCAATTCATTGGGCTCATTACATAATTTACTAACCCAAATCAATTCCCCATAGGGTAATGCTTCAATAGTATGTATAGGGTGGCAACTAGAAGCATGTAAGTACTGTACATCTCCATCAAATTTTCTGTGTACTCTTGTATGTAGACCTATCCTATCAGAAATATTCAAGTCTACATCCAAAAAAGAGACAGTTTTACCTACTTTAATACCATCAAATGTTAAATTAAATCTATTGGTCTGTAGGATCTGTATGAATGAAGCTACTTCAGCTTCCCCCCTTCACATTGGAAAATTAGATAGTCAATAAAATGAGCATACAATTTAACATATTTAGTTTAAAATACTGATCTATATATATATATATATATATATATATATATATTCATGCTCAAACAGTCCCATGCTAAGGTTCGCATATGAGGGGGCAAAACATGCCCCCATAGCTGTTCCTTGTTTTTGTTGGTAAATCTCACCATTGAATTCAAAAAAATTATTAACAAGACAGAAAAATAACAATTCAGTAACAAATTCAGTGGCGGGTGACTCACCCATAAAAAATCTCACTGCTTCAAGACCAAAAGAATGAGTAATATTCGTATATAAACTTTTAACATCTAAGGTAATAGAATACATATTTCTATTTCAGTTCCACACTTTTAAGTTTTTCAAGAACGTCTAAAACATCCTTTATATAAGCAGATTGAAGCATAACTTTAGGTAGTAGAAGTTAATGTAAAAGACAGCCAATATTTCACAAAAAATAACCCACGCCGCACACTATGGGACGTCCGGGTGGATTCAAAAGAGATTTATGTATTTTGGGTAGGCAGTAAAAACAAGCAATGCTTACCCCTTCCACATTAAATCTCTTTCTGACATCATCCTTGGAAAAATTTATTTGACATTTTTTTGTCTGGGTTAGTCCATCTGGGCTAAGGCTCTTTTTCAGTGGAGACACGGGGAGAAAAGCTCCATGATTACAAAAATAGAACCAAATCCAAATACTCAGCATTCAAGAAAAACAAACAGAACTAGATATTGAAGAATGCTGTGCCCCTAAGTGTCTTGAAACGCCAGCCTGGTCTTCCAAGGAATAAGACGAGCAGAGTGATGTTGTAATATAAATGAAATTTATTGCATAAGTTATAATAAAAGTTAAGCGCTTTCACTCGCAGACTGCGAGCTTCATCAGAACTCCATTGAATCTGAACAGTATCATTTAAATAATGTTTTTGGCACCAAAGCGCTACATTTAAATTATTTTAAAGGTGTATACACATAAAATGTATGTATGCCATGATGCTGAATAGCACATGACTACATTCATCTCACAATATCAACCCTTACACAAATACAAAATGAAAATAAAAATGATCATAACAATAATAATCATGCTTAGTCTTAATATATAAAAAATGTATATCTAAATAACACTCTGCTACTATCTGTAACAATAACCACAAAACCGATCTATTACTTAAAAACTGAATATTTTGATAAAATAAAATAAACTGTCTACGTGAATAGTAATGCTGGCTTTATGGTAACACAATCATTTAGTCCTGGTGCAGTCGAAGCATCTGTATATAACTGCCACCATATTTCTTTATAGGACAACAGTCCTTTAAAATCTCCCCCTCTAGATTCAAATAATACATTTTCAAGAATGGCACATTTAAATGTATGAGTATGTCCATATTGTTTAATGTGCTTATATAAGGCATTTTTCTCATCTCTTGTCTTAATGCTATATTGATGTGCGTAAATACGTTTATTCAACTTTCTTTCCGTTTTACCTATGTAAAATCCGGAACAGGCTGTACACTTTGCCAAATACACAACCCATCTAGTATTACAATTTCCATGAACAAACCTTATATGTGTCTTATGTATATTATCCAAGATGATACTACATTCATCAAAAATAGCATGACATTGTTTACAATTCCCACACTTGGTGGTCTTCCTATTTGTCGAATGTCTTACAATGTCACCTCTTTCAAGATAACTTTTGATATTCCGACCCATTTTATGAACAAAAACGGGTTGGGGTTCCAATATTTTAACTATTTCCTGATCACCAAAAAAGTTATTTAAATGATACTGTTCAGATTCAATGGAGTACTGATGAAGCTCGCAATCTGCGAGTGAAAGCGTTTAATTTTTATTATAATTTATGCAATAAATTTCATTTATATTACAACATCACTCTGCTCGTCTTATTCCTTGGAAGACCAGGCTGGCATTTCAAGACATTTAGGGGCACAGTGTTCTTCAATATCTAGTTATGATTACAAAAATGTGTACAGTTTACAAAAAAAGAGAAAAATTGTTTCTAGTACATGAAGAAGAGTATTTAACAATGGGCAGCATGTATACAATAACAATACTGGTAACAGTTAACATCCTTTGGAAAACTGTACAGTGAGTATGCAATTTCAAAACAGATTACAATTAACCTACACTGATGGCTAAATATGTTTGTTCAGGTAGATAGACTAGGAGAGATTAAAAATGAAAGTAGAAGGAAGATAGTGGGTAGTGTTAGGGTAGCAGTAAAGAGAAGAGGGATGAATGTGCAGAGTATGTATGTTGAATATTCTACTGAGTAGGAAAAGGTTTTTGAGGGGGAGAAGAGAGGGGGAGTTAGGAAGGTAGAGTTGGGTCAGAGAGAAAGAATTGAGGGGGAGTAAGGAAGGTGTAGTAGGGTTGGAGAGAAATAAGTGGGAGGTAGGTGTAGAGAGGTGGGTTAGTCAGGGGCTGGTAACAAAGGCAAAGTTTATTTGAGCTAAGGTGATTTTTCACTGACTTTTTGAATAGGGGTTTGGAAGAAGTGTTTTGCATGTCCAGTGGGAGTTTTTCAGTGTTTGGCAGGGTAATAGCTATACAGGTTCTTACTAATGTTAAGTCTGGGTTTGGTTGTGGTCAGTAAGTGTTGTTCAGAGCTCTGGAGTGTCCTGGCTGGAGTGTATGTTGAGATGAAGGGTGATAAGGCAGGGCAGAAAGTGGGCTGGTAGAGAATGGAATGGATTATCTGCAGCTGGGAGAGATTAAGGTTGTGAGGGAGCTCTAACCATTTAAGTTTTTGTAAAGCAAGACAGTGGTGAGAGGAGCAAGGAAGTTCAGCAGCAAATTTTGCTACTTTGTTAAAGGTGGAATCGAGTTTGGCCATGAGAGGTCTGCAAGTTGATGAGAATCTGAGAGCCATAGAGCAGGGTTGGAAGAAGGTAGGCATGTGATAGAGTAATGTTTGCATGAGAGGAGAGAAAGGTTTTGTTTCTGTACAGGATGCCTAGTTTCTGGTGGTTTTTCTTGATGTTATTTAGTATATGCAGGTTGAATTTTAGTTGGTCATCAATGATGACCCCAAGTAGTTTAATGTGATTGTCCACCATGATAGGTGTGTTGTTATGGGAGGAGATTGAGACATTTTGCTTGAACTGTGTCATGGTCTTTTGTAGAAAGAAGACGTTTGGACTTTTTTGGGTTTAGGATTAGGTGATTTTGGTTGAGCCTGGTCTCGACAGATAGGAAGGATTCTTGAGTCTTAGACTGGAGTATGGGTAGTGTGTCTGCAGTGGTGATGACAGTGGAGTCATCAGCGTATTGCATTAGGGAAGAGTGTGGGGTAGAGCTGGCTAGTTAATTGGTAAAAATGTTGAAAAGCAGTGGACCTAGGATTGAGCCTTGGGGAACTCCCATAAGTAATGGAGGTTTTGGGAAGATGGCTGAATCCCATTTGACAGACTGGGAGCGGTTACAAAGGTAGCCAGAAAACCAGGTGATAGTGGCAGGGGAAAGGTTTAGGTGGGAGAGTTTCTCTAAGAGTAATGGATGGTGGACAGTATCAAATGCTTTTGATAGGACAAGAAAGAGACAAGATACTAATTTATTTTGTTCCCTAGCTTGAGCAATGCTATTAATGAATGAGATGAGTGCTGTGGAGGTGCTATGGCTAAGTCGGACACCATGTTGTGGGGGGGTGAGTAAGTTGGCTTTGGTGAGGTGCTGGAGAATCTGTTTATGTACACATTTTTCAAGGATCTTGGCTATGGGAGATAGTATTGCAATAGGCCTATAGTTAGTTCAGTGGAGTTACCTCCTTTGTGAATGGGTATAGTGTAAAATTTCTTCCAGATGACTGGGACTGTTGCTTCAGTGATGGAACTGTTTATGAGGATAGATATGGGTAGGGCAATGGAGCTAGCAGCAAGTTGAAGAAAGAGTGGAGGGAGACCATCTATGGAGGGATCTGTCTTGTCTTATTAAGCGTGATAGGTGTGAACAGCTAAAATTACAAAGTGAAAAAATAATCCAGTCTAACACCCTTATTCATCAAATTAATATATTCATTAATGGCTGCTTCAAAAATTGGAAAAGCAAACCCTCTGATTAACCTCTTTATCATTGAGATGTTGATAACACATATCTAAATACTGTGAAATATTCATAATAAGTTTGCTACCTTTATCAGAAGGTTTAAACACCAAATTCTTAGCTTTTAAAGCAAGCCATTCATTTTTCAAGTTATATGAAATCTTATCAGACCATTTTAAAAACTCACATACTTCCTGTTCTACAGAAAAACTCAGCATCTTGTAAAATTGCAACACATTCTCATTATTGAAAACAGGAATATAATTACTTTTCACAGAGATTTTACTGGTGTTGAATAAATAATAGGCATTACAAACATCTGAGACGCATGAATAAAAGCTGTCAGTATCAGAAGACAATTCACTTCCATCAGAGTCATTATCTATAAAATCAACCACATTATTAAATAATGCTCTAAGTTGCAATTTCCTAGGAAATTTGAAAATATCACACTTAATTTCGTGTAGATGGGGTTTAACAGTGGGAACAAATTTGAGCCCATGCTCCAAGACAGATTTTTCACAATCAGTTAAAAAAAACAGACAAATTAACAATAAAAGTAGTACAATTACTGTTTACCCCTTTTTGACTCGGGGAAAATATTGAAACTGTTGTGGCTGTTGTTGCCAATGTCCAGTATATTGTCCCTCTCAAAAATGTTTTTTATTCTGTTGACCCCCTTGGGGCATATGAGTTCCACTGCGAAAAATTTGTTTAAATTGTGCCCCATTGTGAGGCTGGGGTAATAGCGGATACTCTTTTAGATTCAGACTATGGCTATCTTCCTCATCTGAAGATGGACAATTGGTGGAGCCATGTGCTGAAGTGAAAGAAGATTGTTCACTATGTTGATTTTCAAAGGAAACTTGGTGTTTTGTTTTCTTCCATTTGGAACTGGACTGAAAGGGCATACCACTATCGTAATCATGTATATCCTGCTTAAGTTTATTACCCATGATGTTCTTTTCATAACCTTCCAACTTCATGTTAATATCTTTCAAATTTTTATCAAAAGCCTCAGAGTTAGTTTTAGAAGTCAGGTCATTACATAATGAGCTAATTTCACTTTGTAATTTTAGCTGTTTACACCTACCACACTTAATAAGTATAGTAACCCATTCTAACCTACACTTATGCTCTGTGTGCACCCATCTCTTATGGAATTCAATATCTCTCTCATCATTAAAGTCAAATGGAGTAGCGGGATCCTTGTAAGCCCTTAGTCCATGAGGAGTAATGTCCAAATCTCTATATTTGTTTAGGCTATGAATATTAAGAAAAAGCGAAGTTTCTTTGAAAAGTAATTTCTCCAATAACTCACATGGTCTTAGTCTCTGAATCGAGACCAGCTTCAAACCTTCTACTCACACTGGAAAAAGAGTCCAAAAGATTATTTTGAACAGACTCCCATTTGGGCCACATATTAGTAGGGTCTTTCGGAACAGCACCTGACCCAATAACAGCCATAGATGCAGATGTAGAGCCATTAATCTGCCGAAAGTAGTTGTCCAGGGGACGTTGCTGTGGATCTAGCTGATTATCACGAAAAACTCTCAGAATATCCATATTAGTGTCACTGGCCATAATGCAATATAAAAAAAACACAGAAAGCAAGAAATAAAAATAAAACCACAAATCAGTGACCCAAAAAAATGAAGATTTATTTGTTCTCTGACGTCTCGGCTAGTTTACCTTCAAGGAGAATACACACACACACACACACACACACTAAAACAATCACAATTTGCATCTAATCAAGTTAATAATCAAATAAAATTTAAAGAAGAAATCTCCGATTTAATTCCAAATTCAAACCCATTAAGGGGTTCATTTTGGAAAAAGTTGAGCCAATGAAATATTCTTTTCTGATGTATGTTTTAAAAATAGGCTTCTTTATAAAGAAGCCCTTTATATTCTCAAATTCGGTACTTTGATACCAAAGAGTTTGAGTTTGGAATTAAATTGGAGATCTCTTCTTTAAATGTTTAATTATTTAATAAATTATTAACTTGATTAGATACACTATTTATAGTGATTGTTTTAGTGTGTGTGTATTCTCCTTGAAGGCAAACTAGCCGTGTTGTCAGAGAACGAATAAATCTTAATTTTATTGGGTCACTGGTTTGTGGTTTTATTATTACCATTATAGGGGACTGCCAGGTTTGCCTTCTCCAAGGTCACTGGCTATCCCTCCTGTACATGTAGTACTGCATGATGTTTTTCAAGGCATTGCTTTACATCCTGATTCTTTACCACCTGTTCCTATGAAGCCCAGACAGATTTTAGAGTGCTTGAATCTCACAATTACATTTACAGACATTCCAAGGCAGTCCCCTCAGTAGTCCCTCTGAATCCACAAAAGATGTACCTAATGGGCCAACTAGACATCCCCTACCCAATAGGGAAAGTAGACAGATTTGGGAAAAAGCATATATTTCTGCCACCCCTGCAGTGAGAACATTGAATTGCCAAGTCCATATGCTAAAGTGCCTTGAATCTCTACAGGACAAAATTCTGTCTAAAGTGGACTCTACTGTGGATAGAACCTTATTAAAGGAAATTCAGACGACCACAAGAGAAGCTTTACAAATCTGCAGACACTCCTTAAAATGTTTATACAGCACCATGAATCATGCAGAGCAGCTTCCACAGGTTTTGTCATCCACAGACATACATTGCTCAGGTCCCAACCAGTGTCAGATCAGTTTGAGACTGAACTGGATTCTCCATTAGGCAAAGCATTCCTTTTCAGACATCTAACTGAACAAGTTTTCAAGAACCTGGATAAGAAAGGAGAGCAAATAAAACTGTGAAAGAATTTTATCTGTCTCTGCACCAAGGTACAGTAGGAATTGGCCTTCAAAACCTTTGCCTTTTCCCCTAGAGAAGACAAATCTCACTGTGGCAAGAGATCCAGACAATCCAGAAGATGGCAAACAGAACAAGGAGCTCCAAAGAGCCCACACAACACAGAGACCAATTATGACTATTTTCAACACCAGCCATTACCCCTACCCACTGTCCCCTCCAAACCTCAGGCTAGAGGACTTTTCTTCTTACTAAATCAGTGGGAATCCATCACCAGGGACTGATGGGTACTATATCCATTCCAGGGAAATCTGAGCCTTCCCAGGCACCCCAAACCCATAAGAATAGGAGAGGCTCTTCTCACCAATCCTTTGGGAACTACATCACCAAGGATCCATTCAGCCTGTTCATCCAGGTCAGGAGAGAAAAGGTTTCTACTCAAAGACCTTTCTAGTTTCAAGAAAGGAGGACACCAGGAGGCCCATCTTGGACCTTTCAAAACTAAACAACTTTCACAATATACTACAAGTCAAAATACTTTACAAAAAACATGTTCCGTGGTCTTCTCAGATGGCTTTATCTTCACTCTAGACGTAAAAGACTGTTACCTCCATGTCCCCATAGCAATCACAGAAAATCGCTAAGATTTTAAAGCAGCAGGCCCTCACTTCCAATTCTGTGCTTTATCATTTTGGCTGCCCACTGTTCCTAGAGTTTTCACAAAATACTTAGCTCCTCTGACAACACATTGTAGAACTCTGGGAGTTCATATTTACAACTACTTAGATGACTGGCTCATTCAAGGAAAATCTACAGAAGATAGGGTAGACACCTTGCAGATCACAGTAGACTGCTTTCAGATAGTAGGTCTCATCTTAAAGCTTCAAAAATCACAAACTCTTCCTCAAACAAGGATCCTGTTTCTTTAAGCTTTCATAGATTTGGCCTAACAGAATACCTTCTGACTTCCAAAATGGCTGCACATTGAGTAACAGCTTAAATCTAGCTCGCCCATTGTGAAAACAGAAACTCAGCAGAGAAAGTCAGTACTTTATGGGTAAATTTCAGTAACTGGCTAGTAAATACACTCCCTGGATACCAGGAAAAAAGAAATACAGAGGATCTGGACAAAAATCAGCTACAAAAAGTAAGGAAGAAACACTGACTGGGGAAAGTTCTGCAGCTGTTCAGCAAAAGGTAATACAACCTCCTGACATGAATTCCTGTAACCTATAGGAAGATATGACAACTGCACACAAACCTGGTTAAAATAAATGAAACAATGATGGAGTATGTCAACACAAACAACAAAAGGCTGGAAAAATGGAAGAAGCTTTAAACAAATATTCAGACGAGGTAATAAAGCTGAAAAAATCAGAGGTCAAAATGAAGAAAAGGCTAACAGAATATGAGGCTTCTCAGGAAGAGAGGTTTAAAAAAATAGAATTAGAGGATAGAGCATGTAAGGAAACCTGAGATTTTTAGCTATACCAGAGAAGCTGGAAGGAACAGACTGCATTAATTTTATGAAAACACAAATAAACTGGAGTGGTATTCCTCAGCAGGAGTTGTTAGTTGAAAGAGCACATTGTGTGTATATGCCAAACCTGGCTATGCTAAAGCACCCTAGACCTTTAATAGTAAAGATGCAATCCTACCAGCAGAAAGAGTTGATTTTGACAAAACTGTATCAGAAGGGCAACGTACTAAAAGTGAGAGACAGCAGAGTGTTTGTGGCGAATGATTACCCATTGTGCACCAGCCAGAAGAGAAGCAAATTTATTCCACTATTCAGGAAATGTCAAGACACAGGTGTGATATTCACACTGCTGTACCCAGCTGCCTTCAAAGTATTCTTCCCAGGAGGGAAAAAATCATTTTTTGATGAAGTACATGCCACGGAAGAAATACAAAAATTTGTCCAACAAAAAGTGAGCTGTGAAACAGAGAGAGATTCTGCTTCTTGTTCTTCTGGCAATAAAGATCACAGCGAGGCTGTACCTGTGAAACATTTTCCAATGTTTCATCAGAATTTGTTGGAATGAAGGAAGCAAGCACAAGGGTTGACTAGAAGAATTGAGAGTACATTCAAAATGAAGCAGAGATAGGAATTGGGAGATGGAGATGAACAGTAATGAAACCAGTAACAATGTGCAATTACAATGCAATAATTATATGTGTAAAATATGGCAGAACAAAAAAATATGGAAATATTGGACTTTTTTCAGAATTTGTTGGACCTGTGGGGGACTCTGAGGCATATGCCCTAGTATTATGTTGTCCTATTTCGCCTTCATTCTTACTGAATGGGTTTGGAGCTGATCCTCAGCTCCAACTCAGCCGAATACACTAGCTCAAAGTCTCTAACTTGGCTCATGGCAGAAAGGTATCCCATCATGCAGTGGTGTAATTCCCCAGATCTCATTTGCCGCTTTACGAGTTTGGATGCTGTCTCCTTGACTGTGGCTAAGTTTTTTTTAAAAAGCTTCTATTTTTCCCCTTTATTAACTTATTTCTAGCTTTAATAATTGCTTATTATTAGTAGTTAGTAATTTTTCTGTAGTTCAGCTGTGTGCTGTAGTTTTGAGTGCTGTTTATCTTACTAGTGTGTGCTTTTGTTTAATTGCAGAGCCTTTTTGCTTTATTCCCTTTTTTTGGTAGTGGTGTAATTAGTGCTTAAAGTACAAGTTAGCTTTTCTATATATATTAGCTTGTTTCAGTTAGACAGCTAATTCCCTCTCGCTTGCAACTCCACTAGGTCCATTTATGTTAGCGGGCCTAGTGCACATTTAATTTAAAGGACAGAGTTGTTCCCCTTGTTCCGATCTTGTTAGACGTGTTTATTATAGTGCGGTAATACTGTTTCAGACTTAAATATTTTTGGTGTGTTCTAGTTTTGTTATAGAGGTGTGTTTTACCTGTTATTGTTCTAGTGTGGTTTGCTTCCAAAATGTCAAAGGAAAGTTTAGAGAAGGAACCCAAGCCTTCAGGGTTTAAAAAGTATCTGACATGCTCTCACAAGATGTCCATCACTGATGGGCATAACATCTGTGTCTATTGTTTGGGGGCTATTTACCTCAAGGAAACTTGCACTTTCTGCCATTCTTTTGGCACCAGTGTTCTGCAGGAGAGAAAGAATAAGCTTATACTCAAAGGGCTCCTGAAACCTTCTTTTGAGGAGGCTCTACACAGCTCTTCTTCTTCCAGTAGATCCCCTTCGGCTAAGAGTGACAAGGCTTCAAAATGGCCAACTCCAGCTTCTTTGGCTCAGTTGGAGCCACTGCTAAAATTAGCTAAGACCTCTGCTGGATTGATCTCCTCGGCTCCACAGCCCTTGGAACTGATGGAGATCACAGACTTGGACAAATCTAGTCCTTCAGCTCCAAAGCCTTCATAGCTGAAAGAGACTGTTTTTTGGAGCCAGTCCGATGAGTTGTTACCGGTCTCCCCTACCTTGATATCTCCCATTTTGGAGAGATCTCGCTCACCAACCCTCTCCTCTAGGTCTTCTAGGAGCTTATTGGATGATAATGTGGACTGGGTGGTCCACAGACTTTTGAAGTCACTGTCTCTAGCTAAATTGTTTTTGTCTCCGACCCAGTTGGTTCCGGAGCCAGCCAAGACTATGACTATTAATATATCCACAATTCCTCCTCTGAGCCAAGTTGGATCTTTGGAGCCGGAATGCCAAGTACCGCTTGCTGTAGATTCTTTGGTTCAGAGATCCCTTCAGGAGATTTCAGAACTGATCCCTGTTCCGACTCTCTCGGTGCCATGTCAGGCGTCTAGGGGCCGAAGCTCTCTGGTCAGCTTTGGGGGAGATGCTCAGACCAGAGTGTCTTCCAATCTGAGTTTACCTCTTGGAGCTTTGGCTTTGCTGAGCTCAGCTCCTACATCAGCCTCGGAGATGATCTCCTTGGAGCTGGGGATTCCCTCTCTTTCCTCAGAACCAGAGGTGTCCTCAGAGCTGGGGGGATCTGCCTTCAAGCTGATGAGGAGCATGCTGTCCCTGCTGCAGCTCTACACAAGGATACTGGTATTCTTCAGCCCAAAGCACCGGCGTCTGTCTCGGCACCACCCCATCCGCAGGACAGCAGAGATCCAGAGCCTCAGGGAGCCCCATTGGGCAAGGCTCACTCTTCCAACACCTCACCAGAATACCTTTCTGAGGAGGCTTTTCAAAATAGAACATGAAGAGGAAGCATACTGACTCCCCTGACAAGTCCATCACCTCTGACACTAACCTCGAGGAGTCAAAAGGGTCCCCCCAGTCATCCTCTGAAGATATCTCCTTGGCAGATATCTTAGAGATCCTGAAACAGAGAGGTAGCTGGAAATCCATCAACCCTTCTGATGAGAAGTCAGTGTATCTGAAGGCTTTTGGATCTCAATCTTCAGCATCCTGGGTGTCTCCACCTTTTGATGAGCTACTGGACTTGGTTATTCGAAAGACATGGGAGTTACCAGACACTATGGAACCAGTCCCTCTGAGGTCAAATAAGTTCTTGTCAGCACCTGTAGAAAAAGAATTTCTCACAAAAAGCATACCTGTAGATGCTATGGTGGTGGCAGCAGCAGCCACCAAGAAGGAACTCTCTGAAACATCCTCTTCTATCCATCCACCGAACAAGGACTCTCGGAAGATGGACAGATATGCGAAGTGTGTTTTTTCGTCAGTGACTTTTACTCTTAGATCACTGAACTATCTTTCGCACTTTACGAGGTTACAAAGAGATCTCCTGAAGGAGTTAGGAGATTCTCTCCAATGTTCACTGACTGCAAGGATGTCAGAAAAAGGTCACCTCAGCTATCTATCTTAAATTCCATCATTAACTCCTCCATGAGACTAATATCCTATGCAGCAGATGGAGCGAGCAGGGCAGCAGATTCCGGAGTTTCCCTGAGAAGGCACTCCTGGATGCGCTTATGCAACTTTGCAGAGCCCTTCAACTCTACCTTTACCAATGCCCCTTTTGATGGTTCATCACTTTTTGGACCTTAGGGTCAAGGACACACTCACCAGATGCGAGCAGGAAGGGAAAATTCTCTCTGCAGTTGGGGTACATTTTTCCTTTTCTACAAGGCCTTATACTAAAGGTCAGAAGAGTGGGAAAATGTGGTTCAAAAGATCCCAGGGAGTTTTTCAAGATGCACAAGGTGAACCCTTCCCTGGGGCAGAGGGGGAGGCAATAATGGTAGACGTCCTAGAAGCGGGGGGGGTCTGCAAAACCAGGGTGACCTTGATTCCTTTTACAGCTGGCCCTACCAGTGCTCCTGAAAGGAGGCCCATCTGGTCTACTCTGGAGGCAGTCGGGGGTATGTTTCTTTATACCCAGAAGCCTGGAAAGATATCATAAGAGACAAGTGGGTACAAAGTGTAATATCCAGAGACTATTCTATTCCCTTCTGCCATCCTGCCCCACAGATCAGAACAATTCTGGATGTTCCACCCAGTCAAAGGGAACAAGCAACTGTAGGAATTCAAAAGTTGTTAAACAAAAGAGTCGTCCAAGAAGTCCCCATGGAACAAATAGGATTCGGAACTTACTCAAAATTATTTTTAGTGCCAAAAAAGAACAGGGGACTGGAGACCCATTTTGGATCTCAGCAAGCTAAACAAATCTGTGAGGAAATCCAAGTTCCAAATGGTGACACTGCAGTCGAATATTCCCTTCTTAGGGAAACACAATTAGATGTGCTCAATAGACCTCTAAGATGCATACTACCACATAAAAATGGACACAGCATCAAGGAGTTATGCTTCCAGCTGGGAGCCAATCGTTACCAGTTTCGAACTCTGCCCTTTGGTCTCACTACAGCCCCCAGAGTGTTCACCAAATGCATGGCAGTAGTCACGGCTCACTTGAGATGTCTGGGATTCCAAGTGTTTCCGTATCTAGACGATTGGCTCCTTACTGCCACCACCAAGCATCTACTTCAACAGGCGAGGGACACCACTCTTCAAACTTGCTCCTGGTTAGGGATTACAGTCCTTCTGTTGTAGAGTTTGTTTATGGCAGGGGACCACCAGATTGGCTTCCTTTTTTGGGACAATAGCATCTTTGTTCTGTTGGGGATGGCATGATCCATACACTCATTTATGTGCTTATACAGTGCATTTGTATAGGATTCAGCAGTCGTACCTTTATTTTCCATCTGTATGGGTGTCGTGAAGCTTGACACTTCTGTCTTAAGAAGCATGAAGTTGGCTTTGGAGAAGTTTTTTACAGTGGTTTCCTTAATGGGGTGGTGGTGGGATATTGATGTCTAAGGTGATTAGCGGAGGAGATCTTCCAAAGATAGGGCCAGCCTTGCTGTGATCTTTTTGCCACTCCCATGAATACCAAATGCAGCAGCTACTTTGCCCTAATCCCCCCTCTAGGGGAGACACCAAGAGATGCACTCACTCACAAATGGCCCTCAGGACTTCTGTACGCTTTCCCCCCCTCATATCCAAAGTCATCCAGAAAGCAAAACTCTTGGGAAGCAGGCTGATTCTTATTGCCCCTCGTCATATTTGGTTCCCCTTTCTCTGGCCTCACCTACTGGAGAAGCCCTGGGTTCTGGACTCATATGTCTGGAACTCTTCATCCTGCTCTCCAAACCCTCAGTTTGACATCATGGCTGCTCCACTTCCAAACTTAGTCAGGCTTCAAGACTTCATACCAGCAATAAAACACATTTTAGTATCCTCTCACAAGGCTTAGACTAGACAGTTATATGCTAGTAAACAGAAGAGGTTCTCCTACTGGGCACATGCAAAAAAAATTGACCCCTTCTCTGCCCCAATCAGTTCAGTTTTGGAATTTTTTGCTGAACTTTTTCAGCAAGGCTTTGTGGCAGCTACAATTAGAGTCCAACTAGTTGCAGTATCCAATTTCCACATTGGTGAATATACTCCTAACCTGATGTCACACAAATTGTGTAAAACTTTTTTTAAAAGGCACTTGTTTATTGAGACCTTCCATAAAAGAACCTCTTCCTCCATGGGATTTAAATTTTGTTCTGACTCACCTAACTTTACCTCCTTTCAAGCCCTTGTCATCTTGTGATATCAAATTCCTTTCTTGGAAAACTATTCTCCTGGTAGCCATTACATCTGCAAAAAGAGTCTCAGAGTTGCAAGCTCTATCTATCAAGCCACCATACCTGATTTTCCATAGAGATAGTGTCCCTACATACTAACCAATCCATCATGCCAAAAGTTTGCTCCCAGACCAATCTAAATCAATCTGT
Source organism: Protopterus annectens (assembly GCF_019279795.1). Taxonomy (NCBI): domain Eukaryota; kingdom Metazoa; phylum Chordata; order Ceratodontiformes; family Protopteridae; genus Protopterus; species Protopterus annectens. The sequence goes on along the minus strand of NC_056727.1, from coordinate 831,771,917 downwards.
TGAGCTCCCAGTATTTTTCCCATCATAGCAACAAGGCAGAGTACAAACTTCACCAATTGGATGTGCATAGACAGCTTAGATTTTTTTATCTGCATAGAACTAAAGCTTTCAGAAAAACAGATCAACTGTTCATTTCCTTTTCTGATGGAAAAAAGGGCATGCCAGTTTCAAAAATTACGCTTTCAAATTGGCTGTCAAAATGCATTACCTTTATATACTCCTCAAATGGCAAGAATGTACCATTCAAAGTTAAAGGCCACTCGACCAGAGCATTAGCAACATCATCTGCTTACCTGGCCAGATTGTCAATAGACAGTGTGTGCTGCTGCTATGTGGTCAACACCTCATATGTTTATTATTCATTACAAAGTGGATTTGGCCTCCAGGGGGACAGGGTTTCCTTTAGCTCCACTGTGCTCAAAGGTGTTCTTCCATTTGCCACCCAGGGATAGGGTGCTAGGGACACTGTCCCATCGAGTAAGAGTGAAGGCGAGATAGGACAACATAACATAAATTATGTACTTTCCATAATGTTCCATGTTTGTTGTCCATCTCACCATTCATTCTTATGACCCTCCCACCTTCCCCCAGCCAAGGACTCCTAGAGGACCTAGAGGTGAGGTTTTCCTTCCTTACTAAGGAGCTCCTATGTAGTTTTCTTTTCCTTGTTGTTTCTATACCTGCTGTATCATGGGTAGTTTACACAGATTTATAGCTGGCAGCAAACAAGATCTGGGGAATTACACCACTGCGTGATGGGATACCTTTCTGCCATGAGGCAATTAGAGACTTCCAGCTAGTGTATTCGGCTGAGTTGGAGCCGAGGATCAGGTCTGAACCCATCAGTAAGAATGAATGGTGAGATGGACAACAAACATGAAACGTTATAGTAAGTACATAACTTCTTTTTTCATGTCATTAATGTTCAAAAATGCTTTGAGGAAGGGAAGAGATGGGAGAAAGTTAACTGTAAGTAATGACATTTTTTTATTACTACCAATATTTTTGTGGTGTATGACTTTCTTTGCATGCTATAAAGTAAAGTTTTCTCAGTTTAAGTGTAATGAGTGTGAAGGCTGCCAGCCTAGCTACATAGAATTTTGTAAATAATTCTATGTCATTTGTAAATATTAATATAATCCACAGGCTTTGGCTTACAAATGTAAAGAGAACTATATGTTGTACTGAGCTTCAAAAATATAACCACAGTGCACTCTACTGGAAGAAAACTGATAAGTCAAGCATTGTATGACTGTTTGATCTCAAGCTTGGAGATGGAACGTCTGGGCCAGGAACCTCTTTACTAAGGTTTTACAAGTATAATGTATTTTATTGTTGTGGCTTCTTGGGCAGGTGGAACTTACTAAAAAAAATGTAAATTTTGAGTTTCTGTTAGCCTGGAAACCAGAGCAGTGCTATGAAAGATGTAATGTGAAATGACTCAGCAGCACTGTGTTATCAATTTAAGACTTTCTCAGAGAGAGAATAGAGCATTTCATATTTTGTCTGAAGAACATCCACTCAAAGCACTCTACCTTTGCTCTGTATGATAATTATTTAGAACAGTGATTTCTCTTCAAGTTAGATAGAAATTTAGCCAGATTAGTCTAGCTGTTTTCTATATTTATGTCAGACTATTCTATAGTATTATTTTAAAGCATTTTCCTGTGATGTCTGAACTCTGTAATGTCATTGTAGTGAAGTAATAAGTATTGTCATGTTTTTTATTATTAAATATTTTTAAACCTTTCAACTGTGGCTATTTGGTGTAAAGGTAATTTAAGCTCTTTAAGTACATTGCATGTATTTGGTGATACTGTCCAAGCCACTTCAGTAGCTTTAGCCCTGGGTCATACTTACTATTTGGATAACAGTAATATTACACAGTGAAATTGGTCACCCTTTGGGAAGGGCCTTATTAGTAGCTGATAAGAGTAATTGGTGGCAGTGATTACTACCTTATAGCCTGGCAAGAGGGGGCATAGCTGGAGAACCTGTGCCTGCCTTCCCCAGGAGTGTCTGTGTGTTTGTTATATAAACCAAATCTCAAAGTGTGTGTCAGCTACTTGGGTAGGGACATGAAGCACTGGTTGGACAGAGAGGGTACTGGAGGTTTTGGCTTGAGTACTTGGCTGGGATCTGAACCTATAGTTGTGCCAGTGGGGAGTCTTATTGGGGATCTGGAGAGAAAGGAAGAACCCAGCACCAGACTGTGACCTCTATGTGCTGTTAAGGGACATTGTACTTTACTGTGTGTGTACTTGTTATCCCCCTAATGTGCACACCCCTCACTGGTGAGGATTGAGGCTCCTTGATTAGCAAATGTCACAATGGGGGTTGTAAAAAGGTGCTGCTTTTTTTCCATTCTCCCTTTTCTCTTCTTCAATTTTAAGAAATGTAGGCAATGCAATGAAAACAAAAGCCTAGTTAAAAGAGCATGACAAAAGAACAATTAACATGCTTTTACCTCATTCTTGCACGGGAAATGACTGGATTAAGGACTTTAGATTGATTTAGTAACAAGTTTTAAGATTAAGTAAATTAAAAAGAATATTGAATATTATGAGACTTTTTTTTCTAGCAAATACATGTATGCCCAGTAGCAATTCTGTAGCTGGTTTTCAGGTTTCCATGGAAACAATCTGATAAAGAGAAACTGGCTATAGGCTGGTGGAAAGTGATCGGCCGAAGGAAACAAATGAGAAGAGAAACTGGCTAGGACAATCTTCTCTGAAAGCATTCAGGGGTTTTCCCAGTTGGGAGAGCTATAAAGAAAAAAAAATTAGCACTTAGTAGAAGCACAGGGTGCACCCATGCATCTTAGCACATTTAACCTTTCTTTTGGGTTAACTCAAGTCTATGAGTGTGGCTATCAGTCTGGAACTTTTGTTCCTATTAGGAAGGTAAAACTTCAGTATTTGAAGGTGTACATAGTTGTGTGTGTTAGTATTAAGTTAATAGGTTTTACAGGGGTATTAAAATGAGCTATGGTTAAGAGAGAAGAATTATTTAGAGGGACTGACAAATGTTAAAATATTGCAGAATAGAGGGAATTTTACAGACCAAGAAGAGGATCAACTTGCAGCATGCCAAGCAGAAAATAAGGGATTACCTCAATAATATGAATTAGCTTTGAATGACTGCTGTTAAGCAACTTTTTTTGATAACAGTAGAGCACAAATCTTTTAGCACAATGACTCGGGCAACAGAAAGTAGAACGGGCTGTCACCAAGCTTAGGGAGTCTACAACAAGAAAGGTAACAAGATCCTGTAGAAATATTAGAAATATTTTGGAAATTCTATGAAAGTCTGTACAAAGCAGAGAAATATGGAAATTGAGAAAAGATACAAATGGAAATGTTTATGGAAGAATTAAATATGCCAAGGTTAATGGTTGATGAGGGTGAATTACTAACGGTCAGGATAGGAAATTGTGATGTATAACCAATCTACATACAAGTTCCCAGGAATAGATGGTATTCCTGTGGAAGTTTGCAAGCAAGGGAAAAACTGATAAAGATCTGGAAGTTTTGTTTAACGGTAGTTTAAGAGGAGAAGTACTCACATCATGGAAGAAAGCAGTAGTAGCTATTAATAACAAGAGGGTAAAGATACATCAGACCCAGCTTCATACAAGCCCATTTCAATACTAAATCATGACTATAAAGTATTCATGTCCATAATGGCTAAAATAATGACAAAAGTGATAGCTATAGATCAGTGTGGTTTTGTGTAGGGGAGGCAAACATTTGACATTAACAAAACACTGATGATTCAGACAGAAGCAGAATGTAAGAAGATACCATTATTGTTGATGGGTCTTGATGCAGAGAAAGCACTTAAATAGAGTAAGCTGGGACTTTATGAGCAGGGCATTGGAAGCATTTGCATTTCCTGAAAAAAAATCTAAGGTTGATTTGGAGGATATTTGAAGGATCAGTGGCAAAAATTAAAATGGGTGGGGTCCTCTCTGATCAGTTCTACTTGAGCAGAGAAATCAGGCAGGGGTGTCTTCTTTCCCCTTTATTTGCATTAAAATTTCTGCTTGAGCAGAGGAACCAGGCAGGGTGTCCTATTTCCCCTTTATTTGCATTAATATTTAGAACCACTGGTGAAGAAAATAAGGGACTCAGAAATTCAAGGATATAATTGGTAATGAAGTCAAGAAAAGCTGGCTCTATTCGCAGATGATATTATTTTATACCTGACAAAACTAGAAAGAGACATTACAGTGTTGCGGAACATTTTGAAGCAGCTTCAAATCTTTTCTAGATACAAAATTAATGAAGCTAAAACAAAAGCAATAATGAAAATTATATATCCACACACAAATTGGTTCAGTAATATCCATTTTTTGGTGACATGATAAAAGGAAGTATTTAGGAGTATGGGTTAAAAATAATTCTGGTATGCCAGCTAAAGATATGTGGGAAGAGACTAAACAAAAGATAATACAAAACTACCTTGCCTCCTCCGGGCATGGCACTGGGTCCAAGCACGTCTGGAACGCAGTCTGGTGGCGCTTCCTCTGCTCTACCTGCAGTGTCGGGTAGTACCACCCTATGGAACAAGGATGCCCCCCCCCCCATCTGGGAGCAGTGATGGAGGGGGAGTTGTCACCCATGATGAACCGCTGCATTTGATGTGCAGGATTGTCTTCCATGGGTTGGACAATGCCTGCACTGAATGGAGAGCATGCTAGCCACCCTGATGGGACAGGCTTGCCCTGGAGTCCAGCCTCCACCACTGCCACCCTCAGGGCAGTGAAAGAGCAATGTTGACAGTCCCATGGGTGGGGATGTGAATCACACTGCTACCTTGTAGAGCCACATGGGACTGAGATTCCAAAACACCCTCCCCCATCCAAGGTGTTTACCCCTCTTCTTTCACACACCACCTGTCTGGTGTCTTGTCTGTCTGCAAAATCTTCCTCACCTACCCAACGTACCTCCCCACACATACCTATGTCTCTCCCCCAACATTCCACTCTCACCTTAAAAAAAAAAAATAGCACCTGTCCCAAAACAAATTTGTGTTCCATACATAGCTCTCCATTTCACACACAATTTGGTCCAACTGGCTTAACAATGCAATTACATTGCTCACACCCCTCTCTCTCTGGGGGTTAGAGTCTAAAGTCATCTACAAATTCTGTCAAAGTGCACAGTTGCTGTACAAGAAATGGATAGCTATGGTTCTTCCTTACAACCTTCCTTGCACATACCTACCTGCCTTTCACTATTTTTTTCCGTGTTTGCACCCCATTTCATTTTCCTATCTATTGTTCTTTTCTTTATATATTTCTAGCATGATGCTCAGCTTTGCTAAGCTCAGCTAAATGAAGCTATATTGATATATATGTTTTACATATGTACAAAATAAACACCTTTCCCCTACTTTGAACCCACGACCATCACACCTGTAGGGTGCTGCATTAAACTGCTATGTCACACAGCTGTTAATTAAAACAGGTGGTTTAACCGAAACATAGTAATTGCAGGTTACAGTCATTAAATGTGTTTCAGCAGAGCTGCGTATTGCAACTCATTGTGCAAACTTGCTTAAAGAGTAATGCAAAAATTGGGATCGCACCTTGCAGTCTGGTGCAACAGTACACTACTAGAATGCCAAACACACAAGAATGGATGTAAATGAGGTATCTAATAGGAGGTAAATGTCTCCTTTTATCAGCAACATTTACAAGTACACTTGCTAAGGAATAACTGGCAAAATACATGTACAACAAGGACGATGGTGCAGAAGTACATCCATATAAAGCCATGCACATAATGATGGCTGTAAAAAAAAGTATGTCACAGCCTGTATGTGTGCACACATATCTTGGAAATACACCTGCTGTAACAGTGACTCAGTCTGTTAAATGCCTTGCAAGAAGTACATTTTGCCACACACAGTCCTGGCTTCAAATTCAGTGGTGTGTAGCATTTAAATAACATTATTGTGAAGCCAGCAATTAATCACTGAGTCGTGCACTCTCTATCCACACAATGCATTACAAATGAAATATCTGCTTGTCACTGATGGAAATCACAGGTCTGCAGATGGGAACACACTTCACATATCCCTATAGCAAAACTATAAGTGCATAAAGTGTCACGTCATACATTAATATGCATTCACAGAGGATTTTTAACTCAGATAATGCAAATAAGGCCCACTACTATCAGAGTGCAGTACACAATCCTTTCAAACTCACAGTGCAGATTAGCACAGCATAAACTAACATACACATATGAAGACCCTGCTTGTAACAAGGACTGCCAGCATACACGTTCCAAATGAGTAACAGACAAACACATGGCCTGACAGTTGTCCAAATGGTGGTCATACTGTTATATTTATCCCATATGTTGCTCAAGGACACAACAAACTTGTAGCTTAGTACTCTGTTAATGATACAGTTGCCTAACATACTTACCTTAAACACATGCCTTAATTGGAGTGGAATGGCTACCCTCGCTCTACCTCTACTACAAGGCTGAGACAGCTGCCAGTTACTCCTACAGCATGTTGTCCTCCAAAGTGTTCACACTTTCTGCCTAGGCCTATTACCTGCAGCAGTAGCTGCAGCCTGTACCACACACATATCTCTATGTAACAGTAGCTTCTACAGATCTCCCCTCTGTGATGATGTAGTCACCTCACCCCAGTAATGTCTAGCACAACATGTCAGAAAGGGTTTGTAAACTACATGGAGGCCTTGTATCTTGTACAGTGGTTGCATGTCATTGACTGATACTGCAAATAAGCTGTGCTGCCTGCAATTAGCATTTCAGAACCATAGATTGGTTAAGAAGCAATCACCTGCTAATCAGAAGCATATTAAAAGGCAAACTTGTTGGCTATAGGGAACCATTCTGTACAAGAGACTGCACACAGAAGACGCTTTTGCAAAAACCTAAATATCATCACATATCAACAGAGGAGTAACTTTTTTGTTTACACCACGATGCAGATGTGTGAATATACTTACAGGGAACAGGGTTTACAGCATTAAGCCTATCTTAGAATCATGATAATGACATGTCATTGACATTCAGATTTGTGACACCTACAGAGGACATACAATACATCAAGGGTGGAATGCTTTTTGTCAATGTGGCACACTGGTCTCTTGGGACTGTCCCTGTACATTGGTTGTAATAGTAAACTGCAGTTTGTTTGGCACTGTTGTTTTGACATATCAGGGGGAGGGGGTTGCCCCTAGTGAATACACTACAATAGACTCCAGTGTTGGATGTACGATCATACAGCAGTATCTGTCATGGCACACATGGCAATAGCTATCACAGGTATCTTAGTTATATCCACACACTGTGGAATATGACAAGTCTGAGCAAGCAGTAGATTCTGGCAGCCATTATGTTCTTGCTCTTTACAGTGTACTTCCACATATGTGATACTGACGTGTTCCCATTCTATTGTCTTGCAGGGCACGTATCCATGACACCATGCAGTTTTCAGATCTGGATAATGAGATTAGACTTGAAGGCCTCTGGCAAGTGGCAACACCTTGAACTCCTCCTTTCCAGGGGAAGGCAAAACAGGGAACAGCAGGCAGCATTGTGGGCTGATCTTGTCCATCCATGCAATGGACATAATCAATGCGGCATGCAGAAGAGCAGCAGATGTAACCAGGGATTGTGGCATCACCAGTGGAGGACCTCTGGTGAAACAACCACTATAGAATTCCTGGCAAACCTAGGCACACATGACAGCTCCCAGGCATCCATCACACCGTACATTGTGGATGTGGGTGCCACAGTTTCTATGGCAGAGGAGCATGCAGGTAAGCGTAATGTGATCACCACTGCAATACTGTAGCATTCAGTGTGTCAGGGTGGACATACTCTTACATGGGTGTCAGGTCTGTATTCTTTGTTGGGGAAGGGTGTAATTGCAGTTTGACTCTCCTGCTCAGATGTTGACCAATATAATAAATAATATAGCAGCTACTGTAAATGTAAGATATTTTAATGTATTACCTTGTGGTGCAACACACGGTGGTACTGACATTACCTCTCCCTCTACTTTACACAGGTCTGTCGGGAATCGGACAAAGCCGTGGTCCTGCTCCTGGTAAGCACGACACTGTTTTGTTATAGATGTAGGTTTACAGCAATGCTACCCCTGAAGTGTCATGCCAGGCCTGCTGTGCTGTACTGCCAGCATGATTGACAAATGCACAGATTGTTTATGACTGCACATGTTACAGTCATGTGTGTGCCTTGTAGGTATCACTGCACTGATAAATGAGACAGTATTGTCAGATGGCCATGTGTGTCAACTGTGCAGAGTCTTCACAAATGTCAAAAGTGTACCTCATTTCTGCTGATGAGATTGCTGTGTACAGTGCTTTAATTTACAAGTAACTGCAGCTGTTTGTGGGGACAGTAATGTCCTCTTGTCCTAATATATGAAGTTGGGGTTTCAACAGATTTGTAATAGTGCCACAGTGTATAGAGCTGTACATTTAATGCAACATAGTACTGTACAGCATAATAGTGTAGGTATTAATGTACTGCTTTCTCGTCTCTTATCACAGGTGACCAGGGGGAGTTGGTCTCCGTACCCCACACAACCTGTCAGTATCTCTTCAGACTCTGATGGTGGTGGCCACAGGCATGGGTGGGGGGATCAGGGGTTGAATATGTCCCAGAGGCTGCCATCACTCTGCTGCCCTCATTGTCATTGCACACAGTCAGTATGCCAACACATACACAGTCCCCAGAGGCCACAGATATTGGACAGTCACAGGGTGGGGACATTGAACAGGAAAGTGTAGCAACTATGGCTCCAGTGAGCGTAGACACTGGCCATAGCCAGAGAGCTGGCGAGGTTCCACACAGGCTGACCAATGGGCTGCTGTTAGGAGGCCTGCTGTTCTTCCACCACCTGTTTCTAGTGTCACATCACAGTTCACTCAGTGTATGTTTCAGGCTGTCATGGAGGCACAGGCATGTTCTGAAGGGAACTTCAGATGTATTCTCAGGCTGCAGCCACCTGGGAAGGAAGAGGGGATCCTGATGCAGCACCATCTCCAGACAATATTGGCCTCAAGCTGTCCAGTGCAAAGGCACCTAGAGGAAGGGAATGGTCCAAAAACTCCAGATCTGACCCCACTGCCCAGGAACCTGCACCAACCTCGCGAGGCTGAGGCATAGCCAGCTCCAAGGGCAACAGAACTGAGCCAGCCAGGGACCCTGATGGTGTGGGAAGGGAAGATATTCCTGACACTATTAGCCTCTCACCAGGAATCCTGTGATCCTGAAGGTCCAAATCCGGATGGTTTGGCAGATGGAGAGGCTCCCCTAGGCAAATGAGCAGGGGATGGCAACAAGCCCAACTCTATTCGGACCTTGAGAAAGGTCTTCATCATCCTATCCATGTTTGAGGGGAGCAAGGTCCTGGTGAATCTGGAAAAGACGGAGGAATGCCCAGACCTAGCTGACAGCCTGCGGACTTGGGAGGGAGACATACTTGTACACCTTGGATCTGATATCCTGGATCTGGAGGGAGAGCTCTCAGTGACTGGATCTGACAAAACCATCAGATCCGAAGGCCTGTTTGGATCCAGGGAAAAGAATGGCGCCAATGATGGGATTCAATGAGAGGGTCAGATCTGAGGTGCTCTAGATCAGGTCAGATCCAAGGACCGCCGAGGCTCTGAGATCTCGGATCTGACAGAGGGAGCTGAGGCTCTCAGAGCAGAAGAGCCTGGATCCGAAGCCAAGGAAGCAGGACTCAGATCCAGGGAACTGCCATCAGAGAGCCTTGCTTTTTGGTGGGAGAATCCCTGGAGGAAGAAGACTTCCTTTTGAGATCAGAGGGAGGCTTGGAAGGGGAACCAGAGACCAAAGGGCTCGCTTTGGCAAGCCCTTTTAAGCAGGAGCTTATTCCTGCATTCCAGGAGAGCCCTGGGGTTGAATCTGGCACATTCAACCTCCAGATGTGGCTCTCACAAACACACTCCACGTGTGTGTATCGGAATGGGGCATTTTCCGACAGCATGAGTAGCATCGTTTAAACCCAGTGGGTTTCTCAGACATCACACAAATAAACACCCACCACCCGCTTACTAAACAATAAAAAAGGGTGGGCATGGGGAAAGGATAGAAAGGGTAAGAGACAAGAGGATTACACTGCCCAAAGGACCTGGGAAGAAAGAAGGGGCCTAGAAGGAGACTTAAATGCTACCGGGAGGGAAGGAACCTAACTCAAAAAAGGGTCAAGAGGATACAGACAAAATAAGAAAGAAACCCAGAAGGAAAAAAAAAAAAGAAAAACAGGACTTATCTGTAACTTGGAAACCTGAGCTCCAGGAAGCATGTCCAAATGAAATTGTGGCAAAATGAGATCAGAGGGTTGTGGGTAGCAAAGGGATCTTGGGAATGGGAGGAGCTTGAGCTCAGGAGCTGTCCTCTTAGTTGCTGGCTCGGATCTTAGACCCCTCCGTGATCAATAAAGACACAGATAGCATCAGATTCTGACTTTAAGGACTTCACAACAACAAACTCTATGATACTTGCAGTATCAGCAGCCGCAAGAGCTTCAGCTGACACTTATGCAACAGAGCTCTACTCCCACCTGTTAAAGTGCTAAAGAAAGCTGGTAGTCTTTCCTGGAACTAAATATACTAGGACATTCAAAAACAAACCACCATAAATAAGCCCTATAACAAAAGAAGAAGAAAAAAAAACAAGACTTCTAAAGTTCTCTAACAATCTAATTCTGTCCACATTAAAGATACCAAAATGATCAGCAAAGAATTAAAATCCACCATCAAGAGTAACGTTAAATATGAACTGGAACGAACATCTGAAGCAAAGGACAATTATAAATCCTTCGTTATTTTATTTATTTTTGTTTAAACAAGACATATCTTTATTAAATGATCACTTATGACATAGGCAATCATGCATTTAAATAAATAAAACCAAACCATAATGACATATTTTAGTTGCAAACATTATACATCACTTAAGATCTAGCCAGTCACTGTCAAACATTACATAGCTCATTCAAATCCTGCCTTCCTTTAGACCTCTTTGTTCTTCCAGAACGTTATTCTGCATGTATTGTTCCCACAATTCCCATTTTACTGCATAATTCACTCCTACCATTTTCTAAAGATCCCATTTCCAGTTGTTGTATCCATTACTATATTCACTATTTCTAGTACAGTTGGTTTAAGACTTTGATTTCCATTTTCTAGTAATTGCTATTTCGGCAGCCACCATAATTTGACTCAGCAAGGCCCTACTATGTCTAGATAATTCCAATTCTGTATCATAGCTCAAAAAATAATTTCCTTGGTTATACCAATTTGCTCACACAGTACTTCTGTTAGAGTAGTCTGCAGGGAACTTTTACCAACTCATTACACTCCCAAAAGATATGTTCATAATTACCTCTCTTTCTTTCCCATCGTACCTCCAACATTTGTTATCTACCTGAGGGAAAATTCTTTGGAGTCAACTTGGAGCATAAAAATACCTATGTAAACACTTCAAGCAAAGATCCTAAATCTTCTGTACCTTGTTGCATATTTGGGAGACAAACATATATCCCCCATTGTTTCTTTGTGAATTGTTTATCCAGTTTCTCTTCCCAATCCTTTGTAACCTTCTCTGATGGATTCTTATAGTTATCATGCAATATTAAATCTTTAACTATACCAACCAATTAAGAAAATACCCATCAGCATTCTGAAAAGAAAATCTCCCACTCAGACCCCCAAAGACAAAGTAAATGTCCTTGCAAAATTTACCCAGGAAACGGGCATCAAAATTCCACAAATCCCTGAATCCCTAATAACACCTAAGATCTTAATCAGCCATGTCCTAAATGTGCTCTCAACAGCCAAAAATATAATTTTAATAAGACCATACAGTATAACTATTCTGGATGTCTAATAAATAGTGCCAAAATCCTTCCTAAAATTGTCTAATGGAAGCAAAAACCTAGGGTATGTCCCTAAAATATGGAGAACTGCATTTGTGCTTCTCCTTAATAAATGGGGCTCCACTCACAGACTGCCTCAATAGCTCATTAGGTAACACCCTTGCTTATGGTGCAGAAGGCTGTGCTGTGAATTCTATTCTTACACTGCTCATATTGCAGTGCAGCATAAAGGGGTGCTGCAGTCCTGAGTGTCATCCTTTGGATGAGATACTAAACTGACGTCCCACCTCCTTGAGTTGGTGTAGCTCAGGTAGATCTAAAAGATCCCATGGCACCTACTGCAAAGAGTAGTTCCCTGATACCCTGGCCAAATTTTCCTTCGTAGTATAAATACCATCTCGGGTCTCCCCTGAAAAGAGGCTAGTTGGACTAATCTGGTCAACAAAGGAAAAAATAAAACAGAATAAATAAATAAATAAAAATAGAAACAAGAGAACCATCAGTCTAAATTGCAAAGCCAAAGAGCACATTATATCTGACTTCATAAATTGTGATATCAAAAATGTCATATACCTTGACCCTCAACAGTCTGGTTTTATCAATGGAAAACCACAACTCAACTTAGCAAAACTTCTCGAAAAGGGTCACAGAAACTATAGGCAGTGGTCACAGGGTCCATACAGCCTGTACAACTCTGGTAAAGATATTTAAAACCATCCCCCATTCTAAATCAAGAGATCCAAATATATAGACCCATATGTGATAAGGTGGGCAGCAAACTGACTAAGAGGGATAACCAACATAGTTAAAGTAGCAAGAGAGCGACCAGCAATGTACCTCAAAGTACAGTACTGGGTCCCCTCCTATTTGGCATATAGTTCTCAGATTTTCAAACAGTAAATACAACTGTGGCTAAAAAATTTATAGATGACTGCAAGTTGAGTGTTATTGATCACCACTTGGCATGGTGTCAGTACAGCAGGAACTAATTCTCACTAACCGGTAATATACTGAAAGAGGGCTAACACTAAATACAAAATCTCAACCTTACATCATAGGTTTCACCCCACTCCAAAATGATGTGGTAACAGTTATCCTTGCACATGGGTTAATGATTTATTATGATGAGATACGGTTCTTTTGGATCCCTGTAGCACAATTAGTCAGGAAATACATCTATTTATCACAACTGATATTGAATGGCATATCTAAAATTATTAAAGAATATGCATATCTAATAGTATCTCATCCAAATTGAAAGAAGTTATTGTTCTACTGTACTTTAATTAGACCAAAGTACAACATGCCCCATTGGCATGTACCTAGCCATACACATCACACAGCTAGAAAGCTTCTAGTGCTTCCTAAAAACAGGAGGTTACTGTTCTAAAACTACAGCTGGTCTCTTACGTACTCTTATGTGGAGATCTATGTTTTGCATTTTGTTCCATCAAAGATTAATCCCCATTTCATCTCATACATCTGCAAAACAAACAGCTCTTCTAACACTAGAATCTAAGTATTTGAATCTCCATCAACATATAATAAAACATGTTGGAGGGACAAACGTTTACCCCACCTCTGGAATAAACTGCACTTGTACATTAAACAGAGTGACACCCACACATCCTTCAAGAATTAACCTTGATAACTTGAGCATCTGCAAACGCACCCTGTGCTTGACTCACTTTGCTCTCCCAGAAAAGTAGTATATCATGAGGGTGGGTATCAGCAAAGCATAAATATTTTCAAAACCTACTTGCTTTGTAATTCTTATGATCCCATAAGGATAGGGTCATTTTTCATGCTAGCTCTCCTTTTATGCCTAAAACAACCACCTAAATGAATCTTAGCAACTCAGTTCATCTCCTTTCTTTCTTACCAGAATATTCAAATTAAACCGTGTTATCTGTTCCACCATATGACAGTGCGCTATCAATTAAGATTTTACAATGAGAAGACAAACCTATCTGCAAAGGCAGGCAAGCTACTTTCCCCCTTCTTCCAAGAAGCCTGAAGATAAAAAAAATCTGTGTTTACCTTAGCAAGATTGCTGTCTAACTGAATATAATTTTGATCTAATAGATATAACAAAAATTTAAGCTACAGTACACAAGACTGATTCCTTAACGTTTATTGCTCCAGTTGTGTAAGGCAAATACAAGCTGTGCATGATGACTAGGCCTTCCTTTGAGGTCACTATTATCAAGGGCATGTTTCCCATAGGAAAGACCACTAAGGAGGACTTAGTTGGAACTCCAGCATGCTGTAATGGGTGATGGACCTACTTTTACAAGATATGAAAGCTTAAGACTCACCAACATGATTGATCTGTTAGAGTAAGTCCATCCTCTGTAACACACTCCCAATCTTCTCAGCCTCTGGTGTAGGTGGCCAAAAGTGTCTCCATTCTCTTTCTTTTCTACATCTTAGACACCTTTTACTTAATACCAAATACCTAGACAGGGATCTGTAAGAGCAGGTCCACCCTCTGTGACAGTAGTGTAGCTAAGGTGGGGTGAGAGGGGCAACTGCCCCTGGTGAAAAGTGTTGGGTGGGTGCCATCACCTGATCCTGATCTTAAATGCAATACCATCTTTTAAAGCCGATATTCCATCTGAAATAAAACCTTGAGTGTTGTACTGCTCCATGCAGACAGGGTAAAACTGCAGCAATAGCTTGCTACATTTGTAGCGAGCAGTTTACTACAGTTTAAGAATTTTTTAAAACTAAAATGTTGAGTGCTGTAGCGCTCCATGCATGCAATGTAGCATTTCTTTGCCATATTTGGAGCAAGCAGTTTGTTACACTTTAAAAGGAGAAATAATTATTTAAAAAAATGTGTTGAAAGAGGGTAAGGGGCAGGGCACAGAAACAGGACCTGAGTTGCTGGAGCAGGATGGGTGTGCGTCTTGCATATGGACACCTAGCTAGTGTGCTAGTATAAGGAATATCTAAATGTCTTTTTTTTTTTTTTTTTTTGCTCTTCAGTGTGGAAGAACTGGGTGGTGGGGGATCTGACTGTAACAATCCAATGACGGATGTTAATGATCAGCTTATTATAGTGAAGTGTTTTTTTTTTTTTTTTTTTTGCTCTTCAATGGAAGAGTGGTGGGGACATGGATCTAACTGTAATGAGCTGATCACTATTACAGTGAAGTGCTTTTTTCTTCTGCTCTTCAATGGAAGAGCCGGGGGGGCTGTGTGGCACTAACTGTAATAAACTGATCACTACAATGTAGCAATTGGCTTAATACAATAAAGTGCTTTTTTTTTCTCTTTATTTGAAAAGCTGGGGCTGGGTGGGAGCTGTTTGCGCCAGCTATTCTTCTACTCATTACCGTATTCACCCATTCTCTCCACCTCTGACGTAGCTGATCTCAAGTGTCTCCTTCCTCTTTCATTTCTAAGTTTTAAACATCTTTTTCCAAAGACCTGAAGAGACATAGCTCTGTGGTATATTATCAGATAGGGAAGTGTGTTTGGCGGCTTCAGATAGATGTACTTTCCAAGTAGTCCTAATGTCTATAAGCAGTTCTGCTGTTATAAAAAATTGAACCTTCACTTACAGCTCCACTGTTATGACAAATATATAATGTGTGTCGATTTTTAAACATTTACAGGATTCCACAGAATAGTGTATGTCACTGAATGGGGAACTTCAGTCACATTTGACACCACTGCCAGAAGGTTAAGCAGGGTCAGTGCCCACAGCAGGATACATATCTGGTATGGATCTGGTTATTACTGCTATCATGAGGAATCCACTGGCAAGAAAATGAAAGTTTCTTGTGCCATCAGGGAGCTCAGAGCCTAAAACCACACATTTCTCAACCACCAAAAAGGGAACAGGATTAGTTTTGGTCTTTCTTTGGTGTGATGTGCGAAACGTGTATAAATCTTACAAAAGAATGAGAAAAGATAGACTATAACACAGGTGGAAGAAGGCTGGGTAATGTTACAGAGAATGGACTTACACTAGTGAAATATAGAATGTGAGGGGATGGTTGGATGGCACACAGGAACCTTCCTTACTGCAGAAATGGAGAATCTGTTATTCTTCTGCATTTAACTGGGTTAGAACAGTGATCCACATGAACTTTTCTCGCAAAAAGCCTAGGAGGTTTCAGAGTCATACAGTAAGCAAATGGAAGCTAAACAAATCAAATCTTGGACTACAAGGAAGCAACTTGTTGACAGTTCATAGCCTTAACCCTCTTCCTTAACTGCCAAACAATGTTTATGTTCAATTTAAATATCCCCTTGCCCTGCTATCCCAAGCAGAAGAGGGGGAAAACTGAATTATCGTGAGTGGAAAGTAGGTCAATCTCTGTGATGTTTGGCTTCTGGAAAACCCAAACAAAACACAACTCTTGAATCTTAGGTTCAAGGAGATCAATGGAATTGATCAGCAAAATCTTCACATAGCCACTTTCACTGGTGACTGAGAGGAGTCATGTTTTTGCTTATGGACCCATGCCAGATGTGAATCATATTACATTGCTTACTTGCAAACCACAAAAAGAACTAGAGTCTATTTAGGAGAGCCCCAGGAAGCAACTTTCCTTCTTGGCATAATGGAGTTAGATGGGAATGCTCATAGCTACAGCCAACTGAGGTAGTCCCCTCTCTAGAAGAGGCCACTTCCATTGAATTGTGGAGTACCTGAGGTGTGACCCTACCCTGCCAATGACACATCCAGAACTTGTTATGCATTTAGAAGTTTGCAATGATGGACCTTACATGTGAAAAACTTTGGTAAGTGGTTATTACTCCAAGGCCCGGTGATGAATTTGGCAATTAATGAATACACAGGAATGTGTGACTGCTCTGCAACTAATGACACTCAATACAATATATGGATTCTGGTATGCAAATAGGACCAGGAAGACAGACAAAAAAGAAACACAAAAACTGAGAAATACTCCAAACAGAACATTTTACTGAGTACTCCACAGAGACTGCCTAACTCACAACTTTCTAGGCCCTCTTCATGAGCAGGAATGAATGAATGACATTGGAAAGTGTCTGCCTCTGTGCCAGTGATTATAATCATCTGAGATGGGATCAGAGGGGACCTTTCCTAGTTTATGGTCACTTCAAGAAACTACAGTCATGGCTGCAAGCACATCAATGAGCCCATCAGCAGCCAATCATCCAAGTTAGGGGACATGCATGTAGTTCCTTCTTCCCCAAGGATTCAACCACCACAACCAACATGTTGGCAAACTGCCCATTATATAGCAGCAATGTGTACTGAAGAAATATCCTGTGAGTACCCAGACAAAGACAGGCCAGAAGGCATCTAAATATATCCAGTGACACCATACAGATATTTCAGCAAAAGTACAGCCTCCTACAGAGTCATCATACAGAAACTGATGTCCCAGCTGTGTCCCAGCTGTGGCTGCTGACATCAATGAGATCCATGAGATGGAATTCTTCCATACTCTTCAAACCCAGAAAAAAAATGGGTGCAGAACCAATGTAATCTTTCTGGAGGAGGAAGAGAGTCTGGGTATGCTCCAAGAGCTCCGTAGGGACTGTTTGGTCTCCTACTGGAAACTCTGGTGAGGGAGAACCTAATAGCACTGTGATGTAGTCAACTAAAGTTCAAAAACAGGTAAGGGTATCTGCCAGTGATAAATAGGTTGAGGATGCAGCCTACTTAAGCCTATGCCAAGGATCCATGCCAATTGTGGGAGGGGTCTATGTACCTTTATTGATCAATGTGTGCCCCTGTCCAAGCCCAGCAGCCCTAGTAAATAAGCTACTGGCTTAGCTAGTGTCCAGCTGCCCAACCTTGTTTACATGGGATACTCTGTTGAATGAAAAGGTGGGCATAGAAACACTCAACCTGACAAACATGAACTACACTGAATACAGTTTTACTGACATGACACAGCTTGGCAGTATTCATAATTTCAGCCTGTACCTCATAGAAAGAGTGCATTCTGGCAGCAGTTGCAGGATCTACTAAACAAAGCATGACAGCATTGCGTTAGTGATAACAGGGGAATGTTCATACAGGGAGAGATAAAACAGGATTATGAGGACTGCGTGGGTCCAAATGGGTACGGCAACAGGACTAAAGAAAGGGAGGCCATTCTAGACTTCTGCATGCCAAATGACTTGATGTTGGTCAACATGATTCAGCAAGTGCGTCTCAAAATCACATATGAGAATGGTCAACAAGCAACTGATTGACTTACTCCTAATAAGCAAAGGGCAATGGACTGCAATCAGAGATTGCAAAGTCAGTCTCAGTGAAACATTCGGTCCACAGCATAAACTAAAATCAACTGCAAGCAGTGGTCCGGAGAAGGCTCAAAGTTCAACAGACGAGGATGAAGACCTGAAAGTTGAATGGAATGAAAGCACAAATGTTCAAAGAATACAATACTTCAGGAAGAAGAGGAAACGGGTGGAGTTGAAGAAGAATGGCAATGTTGCCAAACATCATGTTTAAAGACTATCAAACAAATGTGTAAAGTCAGGCATCAAAATTAATGAAAGAATGAGTGCATGAAAAATAACAGGACATAAAAAATGGACCATGCTAGGAAGAAATACTGGTCATCTAACAGAGGTTAAAACAGCAGAGACAACAGCAAAAAAAACAAGAAATCAGAGGCAATCTACCAGCTTTGGGAAAGTGGATGCAAGGCAAAGACAAAAAAATAAAGACAGTCATCAGACTCCATTGATAAGGGATGCCAGTCAACAACAAGCTCACCAGTCCAACAGAAATCAAAGGTAAATGTAAGGAGTACTTCCATCAGTTTCTGAATGAATAAAACCACAAGAAGCTATACTGCCCCAGACAGCCTACAATAAAGAGGACAGATCCCTCACCCTACAGCAAGAACAGCTCTAAGGAAACTGAAGCCCTGGAAAGCAGTACACTCAGGTGAGGTCACGGTAAATTTGATTGAGATGTTGGGTGAATTAGGAGAGAAATGTCTCCAGCAGTATGGAGAGACAGACATATCCTAAATGACTGGTGAATAACCATTCTAGTGCCAATGTACAAGAACAAAGGGGCCATTCACAACAGTGTACAGAGGTATCAAACTCGTATCACACTGTATGAAAGTGCTGGAGAGAGAGACTGGTACATATGAAAGTAAAACAGGAGATGTGCAGTTTGCAGTCAGGTCAGGATGCAGCACAACCAATCCAGTGTTTACAATGAGAGAGAGTGGGGAAGAACAGTATTTAGATTTACAGAAGGATTCTTAGTGGGAGTGGGTATGCATCAAGGTTAACCTCTCGGCCCACTGCTATTCATACTGGTGATGCAGTACATCAGTAAACAGCTCTAAGAGGACAGACAAAGCTACTGTATGCAGATGATGTGGCATTACATACAGACTCTGAACACGAACTTCAGCAAATCGTGAGAAACTTGAATGCAAAACTAAAGGCCCGCTGGACAAAACTAAGTACCGACAAGACAACAGTCATGGTAGCAACTGGGTGACATCAGAAGAAGCTGAAAAACTGAGCTAGAAGGGAAAGCAATGGAATGGGATAACAGTTTCAAGCATATAATAGGGCTGGATGAGAAGAAGGGAGGTCAAAGCTAAATTCAGAGGGGCTGCAGACAAATGGCACAGTGTGTGTCAGGGGTAGCGTGTGACAAAAAAATTCCAAAGAAGCTGAAAAGTAAGGTGTGCAAAACGGTGTGACTAGTACTTTTGCATGGTTAAGAAACCCAGACAGTGAAGGCAGAGCAGCTGAG
The DNA here is from genome assembly GCF_019279795.1 of Protopterus annectens. NCBI lineage: Eukaryota > Metazoa > Chordata > Ceratodontiformes > Protopteridae > Protopterus > Protopterus annectens. Next base: position 831,752,248 of record NC_056727.1, on the reverse strand, counting down.
GGAACTACAGGTGATAGAGATGAAGTGCCTCAGACAGGTGGGTAAAGTGCACACTATACAGCAACTAAGAAATTATGTCAGAACAGAACACAATCTAGCTCCAATTGGAGAGAAGGTAAATGAAAACAGATTATGGTAGTTTAAACACACACAGGAAAGTAGATGATGATTTGGGAGAGACAGGAGGAAAACGAGAGGAAATAAAGACATCCAGCAAAGAGATGGATGGATTGTGTTAAACTGACCACTAAAGGATAAGAGAGTGGCACTGAAGCAAGAGCAGCGGTGACAGTTGAAACAACACCCTTGTCTTCATATAGCAAAATGGAAATAAGGGGGTTGATGTTTGTGACTACCCTCCAAGTAAAGGAGAATACAGACAACCACTCCTATAGACAGCTCTAGTGGAGAGACATGCCCCTGGCCAAGTAAATAAAACAAAGTGCTGCCCCCAGGATCAGACTGGTAGTGTGAATGATACAGTCAGTCAACAGGGAGATGGGCAAGTTGGAACATACGTGGAAATATCAACTCTCTTTAGTTGGGACAAGCTCAGAACAGAAGGGAACATGAAAGCTATTTCAGGAAAGTGACTTGCGTCTAGGAGGGTTGGACTAACGCCATTGCCTTTGTCTTCTGACAGTGCTCCAGCAGAAATGTGGGTCCCTACTACTGATTCACACATAAAAAGGAGCCATCAACCACTGCTACTTTCCTGCTATCAGGGTAGGCCAGGAAAGGGGTAGTGTCCATTTGATGCATGTGGGTGGCAAGGTTGCCCTGCTGGCACTTAAGAGCAGTGTCTCATATCATGCTTCACTCCCAGGCAGTAGAGGCAATGCTGGTGTGGTAACAGCTCCTTGTCCACTACAAAAACTTTTAGAAGGTATAGCTTCAAACACTAAAATTGGGAATGCTTCTCCAAAGACAGTCAAGCTTGAGACATTAACTGTTTAAACAGCAGAAAAGAACTGGTCAGTTAACAACTTAGACAAGACTTTTTTTCTTGGAACCTAACATCAAGGCATGTCTTGCATAGTTCAGGCACTTTTGCACCAAAACGTTCCAACTGATTAAAAACAAAAAAAATGAGCCACACTGCTGAAATCCACAAACAAAATCCTTTACTGTAAAGACCCAGTAAAAAAAAACAGGTAAATGTAAGCGCTTTTGTAAGGCACAATGACCAAACTTAATCAGACAAATTTACCTTACAAATGCCCACATTTTATATTACAAAGCACACCCATAATTGTTAAATTACCCTCTATTCACTAATTAAATCACAATTTAAATTTTAAATAGACATCACACCAATTCATAAAGTCAACGAATACATTATAAAAAAATGTTCTTCACCATAGGAAAAAATAATGAAAATAATAAAATACAACTATATATATATATATATATATATATATATATATATATATATATATCCTGCTAAAAAATACTGAACTAGTCAAAATAAACAAAATATAATACTTACATGTATATATAGTTATTTTATCTAACACCCTAAGCTTCAATTTACTACTGATAGAAATAGCATCATTCAGACCCAGGGGAACATGGGCATTAAGAAAAATCTGCCACCAGGTTTCTTTTTCTTCCAAGAACAACTTCCAAGGACCACCTCTGTCCCCCCGTTTCACCTGCTGCAAGACCACAAACTTAAACACATGGTCAGGAAATTTAATATGCCTATATAAGGCATTATTGTCGTCACACCGACGGATATCATATATGTGTTCATATATCCACTGAGCTAACTTCCATTGGGTTTTTCCAACTTAAAAGCTCGAACATTGGGAACACAAAGCAGCATATAGTACACCATGAGTGTAACAACTAAATTTACCCTTAATAACAATCTCCTTATCACTTACCTTAATCTTAGATGCAACCAATGTGTTTACCCTGGTTACACATTCCACAAGAGTTCATTTTACCTTGTATATTTATATCCTTAGCCTGTTCCAAAATGTTTTTAATATTTCTACCTCTCTGAAACAAATTCTGGGTGTTCACCAAACAAGGCCCCCATAACTGGATCACTTTTTAAAATAAGCCAGTTCTTATTCATAATGTCCTGCATAACTATCATTTGAAAAAGTAGACACAAATGGGCATGAGGACTTATCACCCACCCTAGACCCCCTAGGTATACCACCAACCCTTTGCATTGGGATCCTACAGTCACCATTCAGGTTCCCATCTGTCCTGGGTCCAGGTCCTGCTTCAACCATCCCCAAAGGACTTCCATTAAAACTGCACAAAATGGATTTATAAAATCCCCTTGCACATTTATTAATCACCTCCTTCTTAATATTATCAAATACCTCGGATAGGCCCTGTCCATAAACATTTAGCACAAGTAATCACATTCCCCTAAGAAGTCCGAATGTTTGCACACCATCCGGGCCGCTCTCACCAACTGTCATTTAATACCTCGTTTGACATGCATGGGGATGGTTGCTATTAAAATGTAATATACTGTTTGAATACGTTGGTTTGCTATATATTGTTGATTTTAAAAGACCACTCTCAGTTTTATGCAACAACACATCCAAATAAGGTATCCTAACTTGATCATAAGTATATGTAAATTTTAAATATGTAGTACTGCCATTAATATACACCATAAATTCCAATATACCTTCCACTGATCCCCTCCAGGCAATAAATAAATCATCCAGATACCTCAAATATAATGCAATATTAGCATAAAATGAAGAGGGAAAAAGATGATGTTTTTCCCACCAAGCCATAACTATATTTGCAAAAAGAGGGCCACAGGCTGAACCCACAGCCACCCCTAAGAACTGCTTGAAACAGTGCCCTTCAAAATAAATATAATTACTTTTTAGCACCTTTTCCATCAGTTGCATATAGGTGTTGTTACTGTCTTGGGGTAACCCGAATTCTACATGTAAAAAAAAAACAGAAAAACAGTTTAAACAAGTATCTTGTGGAATGCAACTGTAAAGATCTTTACCATCAATAGCTAAGAAAATAATCTCCACTTGTTTGTCTTTCGGCTTTTTCCTGGTAAGGGGTCGCAACAGCAGAACTCTGGTCCACTAATGATTGGTAGTAGATTTTTATGAAATGCCAAGGTGCCAGCTCGACACCCAACCTTCAACGAAGGCACGCCCATTTACGCATGCATGTCTTTCGAACGCTACCCAACCACAGGGAGGACCATGCAGACTAATCTCTTCACTAACCGTGTCTAAATCATTACACTTGGCCAAAAAGTGCCAAGAGGTCCGGCAAAGGTATGGAATAGCCATAACCCTTTCCTTCAACTTGTGGTCCAAATACTTAGCCACATAGCTAGTTTTGGACCAGCTAGAATCCACAATGGGTCTAAGTGGGGGATTGACCAAATCCTTATGGATCTTAGGGATCCCAAACATCACAGGTGTTTAGGTACATTTGTAGACATATAATTATATTCATCAATGTCTATCTGATCCTGTGTAAACATATCCATAAGGTCACTGTCTATTTTGCGATAGGCAATATTTACTTCATTCAAGGATGCTTCGGTATAGGTGTTACTATACAATAAATCAAACATATTTTGCACATAGCTATCCTTTTGCATAACAACCACCCCTCCCCTTTGTCTAGGTGCATAATTCTCAGATCCTTACTTCTTAATTCATTCAAAAGATCTTTTTCAACTTCAGTAACATTACCATCCACAATACTTTACCTAAAAAAATGCCGAAGTCCATTTCGCACATTTTTTTTCAAAAGCTTTAATAGCAAAATGAAGCTGAGGGTTAAAAGTGCTAGGCATTCTCAAACAGTTGTTACCATCGTTAAAAGCATCCCTATCATTCCTATGCATGAACTTCAAATTAAGTCTACGCGCATATAGTTTAAGATCACAAATAAGCTCACCAATATCACTTCTATTACTAGGTACATAGTACCTTGCAAAGCAAATCAGCATGTTGTGTTGAAATACAAACATCCGTGTAATTATAAACTTTAAATTCTTTTTGAATTGGAAATACTAAATTTGTCAGCAGTCACCTCAATTATCTCCTCATTCTGGAAAACGGCCTGAACCTCTGCCCCTGTTGCTTCCAATTGTTGCCCTGCGGGTAAGGGACTCCACTGCCGTCGTACACTCTGAAGTGTTGGAGCTTGCAGACAAAAAAATGCCAGAATTGAACAAAAAGGGAATGAACTCAGATGCAGACTCAGGGCGAAGGGTCACATCTCTTAAGCCTGTGTGTGTGTGTGTGTGTGTGTGTATAGATATATATATATATATATATATATATATATACATATATATATATATACACACACACACATATATATATATATATATATATATATATATATATATATACACACACACACATATATGTATGTATGTATATATATATATATATATATATATATATATATATATATATATATATATATATATATATATATATATATAGTTAGTTCAGTGCATCCTTCAGCATTTTAATTTTAAAGACAATGCATCACAGTAGTAATTCTTTTCTCTGAACATGATTAGCATTTTACTTTCACAATGAAGACTGCAGAAGGGACATTTATTACAAATTTTGCAAAAAGAGTAACAGTTAAACAAGTAATGAAACACAAGAACAATTACTTTAAAATAATACCAGCTTTAATCTTGAAGTAACCAAAATGGATTGTTTCATTCTGGACCAACTGCAAGCACAAATTAGTAAAACAACTTGGTAAAAGTCCCTGCTGGGAATATAGCTGGTTCTCTGCTTGAAAGGAGTTAGTGATGTGCCCAACAGTCAAAGTGGTAATTATTCCAGGTCTGTGCAGTCAGAATCCTGAACTTGTGTTTTTCTCTCTCTTTCGATTGACTGGTGCCTTCTTATAAATGGAATGCACCATGTGTGCTGATATAAAATGTTTTATTTTTATTTTGGTATATTATTCACAATTATACTGATCCAGAAAATGAAGGACTCAGTCTTTAAATATTTGCTTCTGATGGAAATTTTGCCTCCAGTTGTTCACAAACCTGTTGAAGTCATCAAAGGTAATACTGCCAACAAAACCTGTTAAGTACTCCTAGAATAACTTCACAAAATATGAGACTCTTTCTTGGTGGCTCAGTGACCAAGCCACACGGAGCACCTTTTGACAGTTGCTGTTCAGTGATGACGTTTTAAAACCAATTTTAACTCCCTGATCACTGCTCAGAAGTAACTCTGAAGGGATTCTCCAAGGATAACCTCCAGCTGCTGAATAACCTTCTGACACTGGTGTTCTACCTCTTCACACTCATCTAGAACAGAAGAGGGACAACAAAATGATGTTCATTAAAATGTTACGGAAAAGCCAAGAGTTTAAAAAAAAATGCATTCAAGTTGCTTATATGTACTACATCCACAAATGCTGCATCAGGCTTCATATTACAAAGTAATATTGGAAATTTCAAAAACTATCAGCTGTTAACTATGATCAATGCAACCACAAAACATACATTTTTTAGGCAAATATATATAAAGTGTGTGGAAAGTTCATGATATTAAGTTACCTTCCATGAGTTCAGCCAAGAATGGAATTGATTCTGGTAGCAATATCATGTAGTTTTCCTTTAGTTTCCCTGCTAATTCAAGCAGGGCCATTAGAGCAGCAAGTCGAATCTAAGTATAAAGACCAAAGGAACATCAGTCAAAAGTGAACTTTTCCTAGTGCTACTACTGTCATTTAAATGTTTTAAACAAAATGTATATACAAGCATTTATTACTGAAAGTGCTACTTAATTTTAAGAAATATTTACATGATTTACATTTGATGATGCCTTCACAAAAGGAAATTCAAAACAAACTGTCCTTCAAATTTGTGGTAGGTTTTGTAAAAAAAAAAAAAAAAAAAAAAAAAATCAAAACTTTAAGTTGTAATTCATTACTTACTCCTTGGCATCACTTGCTTTATCAATCTATCTTAAGATAGTCTTTTAAATACAAATAGTTGTTGCACCAGGCTACAGGAGATTTATCCAGAATCTTTTCAAGTAGGCAGCTCCAGATAATCCACTGGGCACTATGAAACACTCACTCAAGTCCTAGTGATAGCTGAATTACTTGGCAAGACTTATGAAAATTCCTTACTTCAAGTCTGGAAAAATTAGGAGGAGGTGTGTACTGTCATAGGTAGTGTGTGCAACCCCCTATGTTAAAGAGACTTTCTCTTCCTCATTCTGTGTTCAGTATTCAGAGTTAGTCTCCAGCCTTGCACTCACTGCCCCAGTGGCCTGTGGTTGAAACAATAATGCATGAATGTGGTTGGAGGACTAGGCACTCATGACAAGGATATCTGAAAAGGAAGCATTTTTAAGGCATGTACTGGAAGCAGTCACATCTTTAGTGGCTTCCGACAACATCATTTTCCACTGGGTGGTTAGACACCTGCTGGCAACATATAATACTACTGGCAATCTGCTATTAAAGCAGCATATCCCACTGGGTGGTGACATGCCTTTTGGTAAAGGAAGGCTGCAAGGGAAAGGAATATAACTGGCCCACAGGTTTGCTGTGATGGAGCCCATTAAGAGCACATTTTAAATGCAACTCTGAAAAAAGCAATGAACAGACTACAGCCCAAGCCAGCAGGCATAATGCAGATTAATAGCGAGAAGCCAATACTCTCCCCTACAGGAAGTGAAGACAAATGTAAATCTCTACTCTCTGGGTACTGGGATATGAAAAACAGTCTGTCCATGCCACTTCTTGGGGGGGGGGGGGGCAACCCAACTAGAAGACCACAATGCTAATGAGAGAAAAGGGCATTATCAATGTCCTGGGTTCCACTCTCTGCAAGGAAATGGGACAAGAATGACCTGCAGAGGGATGAAGAACCCCTTTTAAGAGGAAGACCGACAGTTTAGGGGTAATATATCCTACACAAGGAGGGAATGGCACACAGCCTTCTTACCAAACGAGAGCTGGAATGCCCAGAGAAATCAAGGATATTTTTAACAGCAAACCAAACAATAAAAACATTACTCATATGACCATATAATACTGTATATATTGATAACTTTTTGCACACACATTTTAACAACCAACAGCAAACTTCAACCGTTAAATACTCTAGCAAGTGTGAGATGCTCATTACATAACAGAACAGAGAATGCCTATAAACGGCTATATATTTCACAATGTCATTCTGTAGTCAAAATTCTACTGTGTTTGATAAGAGGAGAACACTCACATATGTATCACAGACTCTTGAATACCATGTATGTTAACCCATGAGAGTCTGCACGACTTGACAGACTTTTGCTGGACAAATGTCATTATATAGAAAACCGTTCAACTGATATCAAGAAGCTCCATCTGGGAAAAAGGGAGGGCATACTTAGAACATTTAAAACATGTTACAAAGTTTTCCTAAAGTCTTCCACTGGCAGACAAAGTGTAGTTTTTTAACTGCCATAACTTAATAGTCAAAACTTATTTTTTCCATTTTAAACATTTGACCAGTGGTAAGTCAAGCAACACCCAGCTATCAAAAGAACACTGGATTTTGACCTCTAAAAACATGCACTACCTGACCTAGAATAGCCAGCTAAAGTGTACTTTGTTGCAGTCCCAGAAAATTTATGATAGATGCCAGCTTCTCATATCACACTTTACAACTGCTATACACACTGTACCCCATAACCTTTAAACCTGTAAATTGATGTGAAATAGCCCCCATAAACTCACTTCAAATAGCATTCTAGCAGCGCAGGTGTAGTAAACTTAATAAAAAAGTAGGGCCATCAGGGAGACAAATTACCCTCAGATAAACTCTCTAACAGGACCAAAGTACTCTATAGCAGAAAGGTTCACTTTTCAAAACAAAAATCTGAGACTCCCTGTGAGGTGAGAGAAAGCACCCTCCCAAGGGGACTGCCAAACCACTTGAACCTGAGTATCCAAACTACCTATCAACTAAGAATTATGAGCAAGACCTGCCCAGGCCCCTGAGTGAAGACAAGACACAGTAAAAGGAATCAAAATACCATCCAGATACTGTAAACTGGCAAGGAAAATACCAGGTACGACTCCATCACATAGAGAACTGAGAGCTGTTTCCACAAGTGGAAGGTTTCCTAGCAACTCTCAATTTATCTGCAAGATCCCATGAGAAGTCAAACAAATGTGAGAGGCAAAGGATCTGGTCAGCATGCAAAGAAAGATATCGAAAGACACACATGGAACATATCCTTCCACATCTCTCACACACAGCCAAGACACAGACCTCTGAGGTCTAAGCAAAGATATGCAAGTACTATGAATGGACATATGCAAGCAGGGACTCACACAGTCAAACCATTCCTACTCTTCCACTATTTCAGTAGGAAGCAGAAAGGGTTGTGATTCCCTGAGAAATGCACAGGAAGGCTTTTGAAAGCCCTACCTTCAGAGATCAAATCCTGAACTGGCTTCAAAGGCTACATACTTATAAGAGGTGGTCCTGACAGAATTGCTGTGGGTACCTAATCTGAAAGTCATGCACTCCCAAGAGGAACAGAGTTCTTCGCGAAAGAAGGGGACAAATACAAGTCCTCTTCCCTAACAGGGCAGCTAATGGAGCTCCTACTTGTGCTAAGAATGGTAGATGCCAAAAAGAATATCTTGAAACATTGCCCATAGGTTCATACAACCAAGGAGGAGCTCAAGCATTCCACCTCCCACTTGAACAATAGTGTGTTCCCAAAGGAAATGGCCCAAACACATGAGGGTAGTGTACATTGGGTTCCACAGAAATCCTGTAGAATGTCAGCCTAAACTGCACACACACCCAGTGCTGAGGGGAGTCTTAATGGGAGAACCAGCTCTCATCCACTCTTAACTACCTCTTTCAGCCTGTGACACAGGAAACTAAGGCATCCTGGGGGGGCATGTCAGCAGCAAAAGCGGCCTATGCTTCCCCAATACTCAAGCAGACATGTCCAGGGAAGGCTGACCCTCCTAAGAAATGGGATGCATGGAGTGAAGGAAACTGGCGTGGAAAGAATGGCAACCTGGGCTACAAATACAAACGGGCTAAATATAAAAATAGATGACCCTACATCCTACTGCTGGGGAGGTTAGGGAGATCCCAGTGAAAATATTTCTGTCTCAGAAATTCTAGTCCCTATCCGGATGACATGGACCTCAAGTGGGGCATACACAGTCTCTTCCTACTGGGATTTGAGTAACAACCAAAAACTGGAATGGCTCTGGGGACAAGGACAACAAGGTCTCGAAGAAGTGGAGGAGAGACCGCCAGAAACTGAGAGGAAAGATAATCATGCCCTCCTCTCTCTCCCTGCTCAGAGTGAGGGTGTGCATCCTGATGACTCCTGAGAAGAAAATGGACAGCATAAGGCACAGATAACTTGGAAAGCTACACCACCAGGTGAAAGGGAAGAAGGGCAGGTTCTTGTCTGTCCCAAGGAGAAGAGCAGTCACCACTGGCCTCTTCCGCAGATAAAGTACGGCTTTGCCCTATAGCTCCCCTGCACAGGGCCGAAGAACAGAGCAGTAGCAGAGAGGACAGTTACAACAGCTAGCAAGCCACAGTCAACTGCACTCACCCCCTGCGACACCAGAGACCTGCCAAAGAGGGAGAATTATCTCCAGCCAGTCCAGAAGCATGGATAAATTCGGCAATTTTTACCCTACACCTAATGCCACCGATTTCTGGAAGAGAGAGAAATTTGCTGGTGAGAAAGCAGATTCCCAAAGAGAGGCTGATATTTTTATCCAAATAGCTTTTTCCTACCAAAGGAAGCATTAAGCAGAAAGTCATCCAGGTTATCTCCCAGAGACAAGAATGTAGCAATGCCATCTAACACAGACTAATGACTATGCCTTCTGCCTTCAACAAGGCATCCACTGCAGTCAGCAAAAACAACAAATGTGGGTTTGCACCAACATAACCGTGAAGTTACTATCCTCTCTGATCTGAATTTTGGGGTCTCAAATCACAGGCAGAGCAGCCTCCACAACAACAGCCTAGGACATTTACAAATGAGGGTCCTTTATCCATGTTTAGAAGAGATATGTGCTTTTTTTCCCCTGCCCTGTGTGCCAGCTGAGACGGTATGGAAAATGGGTTCAAGGAATGTTTGAAAGCTCACCAAAAATCATGAAGAAGTCAGCCTTGGTATGTTTTGGAAAATATCACTCCACTCTGCTGTAGGAAGTTATAAAGCAGAAGCCTCAAACATGCAAACACCCCAGAACAACTAGTCTGCATGATCAAAAAGGGCGCAAGTATCCACAATCTGGTCCTCATAAAAATGAGGAAGTGATACACTCCTCCCAAAGGTGTTTCTCTTGAAATAAATGTTAAACCTGGGACCTCATCTAACACCAGAATATTAGAACATTTTCCAATGCCAACTACCTCCTACTAAACAAGAGTCTAGCAAAATTCCAAGCCCCCAAACCTTGAGAACACAGCTACCTATGCAGAATTGTTCACAGAAACCCTGTACAATTGTGTAAAGAGCTGCAAAGAGGCAGATGTACCTAGCCAAAATAAACAATAGTACAACCTCCAGAAACAAGCCACCCTGGTGGAATCCCAGTACAAGTAGGCCATATAACAAAAAAAACAAAAAAAAAAAAAAAGGGGAAATCATGTTCAAAAACAGAAGGGCTTTGCCCAGCAAGGTTAAAACTTCCTTGTCAATCTAACTAAGGACAACCATAATGCTTTCTTCAGTTATATCCACAGCCTTAAAGACAACATCGTATCAAGCTAATGCTGAATGCAGCCACCTATATGGAGTCATAGGAATACAGCAAACCTGCTGGCTGATAAATTAAGCTCCAGGTTTTTACCCCTTATCAACATTAGTCACCCCCCCCAGGAAATATCTCCCAGCATTTCTCCACCAGCAATGCTAAGGATCAGATCCCCACTGCACTCTCCTAAGGCCAAGAACACTGCTTAGATGGGCCCTGATAATATCTCTGGTTGCCTTCGGAATAGTAAGAAACATGACCAGTCAGGCCCACTAGAACCTCTATTTAAATGATAGGCTCTAATCTGCCTTTATGTAACAGAAAGGGAAGACTGTTATGGCCATCACTCTATACAGGGGCAGAGGGCTTACATGGACCTGGGGAACTACAGACCCATAAGTCTGACTAGTCTCATATGCAGGGCCATGGGAAGAATCATCATAGATATGATAAACAATGACATAGGAACCTAGAGACACTGCACCCTACCCAGTTTGGTCTTGTCAAAGGCAGGTCATGCCTACTTAATCTGGTGGACTTCTTTGAGAAGGTCACTAAAGCTATGGATGCGGTCAAAACAGTATACACAATTTGTATAATGCTGTGAAATAAAAACAGGAAACTGTGTGGTGCGTCTCTAGGATGATCAAGATGATCTGTGTGTGTGTAGGAGGAGGAATAGTAGCAGGATATGATGGAAGCTTACAAGTACTGGGCAAGTATATTCTTGAAGAATGGAAGCAAAGGATATCCAATGGACTCACCATATTATCAGCAGGTTGAAACAATGATGAGAGGTGGTAGAGATAAAACAGAAGCACAAAGACGGGAGGAGGGAAATGGCTAACATTTTTCACTAGTCTTGTTTTGCTCACAGTGTGTATGACTGGTTTACTGTAGTCCTTCACCTCATCTTTACCTTTAACTCAGCTAGTTCTCCCTGCATCCCTACAGTCTGTCATTTTCTATTGAGGGCAGTCTCCATTAACCAGAAGGCTAACAGGGATGTTATCACCAATAGCATTGAAGCAAGGTGTCTTTTATCTGATATTCAACTCCAGCATGCATTCATGCACAGCTTCTTAGACTAACTCATCATTATCTTGATGGCAGTGCACTGCAGTTGATGTATCGCAACTGAGACCTCTCATATCCACCTGCCTGAATGGAGGAGCTGGCCTTCAGCTGCTTAATTTTCTAGTCACATGGTCCCTCGTTTGCCTGGACTCACTATTTAAACCGAGTTAACCTGTACTTCACTCAGACTCTCTTCCTCTGAGTCAGTGGTTTAACAAAACATTAAATTAGAGACAGAAGCAACTCCACAGAATTGACATTCCGAAGTGGCAGAATGCAAACCATCTAAGAGGTACAAAGGAGTGTGGGATACTTGAAGAACGGTGAGGGTAGGAGAAGGCCAGAAGCAAATGGGGACAGCTAAATTAATCACGCAGACCTGCATTACTACTACTCTTCCGTCAGTTAGTTTTTATCTATGTTAGTATGCAACAACACTTAAAATCACATATCTGCCACAGCAAATCCATGAAACCACATCTGGATAAGGCCTAGAGCTAGAAAGAAAAACATAGGATAAAAGCTAGTTAGCTAACCTTTGATGAACTATGTCTCATCTTCAGCAAAATTTGGTAGTTTAGCGGTTTCCAGAGAGAGTCATCTCCAATTGCAACGGAGAACTGGGCTATACATGGTATTAGATGATTAGTAACTCTTTCTTGGTAAGCATCTTCTCCTCCAATCACATTCTCCAACTGCAAGAAAGAAAATAAGTGACAATTTGCATAACATACAAGCACTTTTTTTAAATCATTACTGCTTGCTGCATTACTACTAACTAGAAAAAAATTGTCTCGTACATTAACCAGGAACATGTCATTCTGCTCTATGAATGTTGTACATATGTTATTGTTCATATCTGGACACATCTTTACCACACAGAGAAATACTTACATTCTTAAAAATGTCAGCAGATCAGCAAACATTAACCATCTAGGGGACACACAGATAGGGGTCATCCTCAAAATCAAATCTAACTAAAGACAATAACCAACTATATCTGACCATCTATCCTCAAATATATATCAAATACAAAACATTCTGTTTTTTTTTTTTCACTTCTAAAGGTTAAAGTGTAATCTGAGTGTTGGAATGTATAGAAAGTGAAACTTTTTTACTTTCCTTGTTAAATGATAAAATATGCCCTCCCATTTTTTTCCTAGTCAAAAGTAATAGATCATGATGTGTCAAGTACATCGAACAAGAACACTTTCACTTTTTTTTCTGCAAAGGTCCAGAAGGGATGCATTTAAAGCATGACACACAACCTTAGTTTGATCGTCTTGTCACCAAGCTGGAGTCTGTGCCTCATACTTGTGATATGGCACTGTTTCTGAAAATAGGCAAGTGCAAGACCAGCCATCAGCATCATCAAAGAGGGCAGATGCTTTCAGAAGGATGCTTGTTATCGCTTCCTGACAGTCCACCTCCACACAGAACAGCACCTCAGTGGTGTGACTCAATATAAATATTAGTATCACTGGGTTTGTGACCTGTTTTCTAAATAGGATTCATACCAACTAGACAAAATTTGGCCAAGACACTAAGGAAATTCCCCTGGGATGTTCAAAGGCTGATGAACACAATGAAAAAATGCCTATATAGAAAAAGGATGGGAGATAATTAACAGATTGTCTTTGTACATTAAAAATCTTTACAAATAGGCTGGAATTATGTGAACACTGTTTGTACTGCTATATACCAATACACAAATGAAAAGTAGCCTTACACAAGATGAATAGGTGAAATTGCAATGTTCTAATTTTTTGCTAAACAACAGTCTTCTACTCAAGATGTGATTTGTCAAATGTAAATACTGTACACAGATACTAATTTATAATGCTCCCCTATTCAAGATGCAAAAACACTTTATACAATAATCAGATGTTGTCAAGCCTCTCAAGAGTACAGAACAGAACAAGATAAGGTTATGCTAAACACTGAAGTTTGTTTACTAATTATAACAGTTAAAAAAAAAAAAAAAAAAAAAAAATTGTTGATTCCATTTTGCAATAATCTTGTATTTTCTTCTGATACGACTTTTTCACCAGTTTGGTGTTTGACTGAGAAAGTTGCTAAAAAGAAATCTTTTTTAATAAAACATTCTACTCTTTTTCTCCAAGTGCCATGGGATCTTTTGTATGCATCTGTGCTACAAATCAGCTTAGACAAACGAGACATCAGTTTACCATCTAAACCAAAGAACGGCACCTCAAGAGTGCAGCAGCCCCCTTTGCAGTGTCGGTGCTGGAAAATGAATCCATGCACTTTCTGAGGGAAGACCATCCACAATCTCCTGATCTTTAAAGAAAGCAAAAAACATCTTTACAAATATTTTACCAAAAGTACTACTTGAATTAAGGTACTCAGCATTCACATCTGAGCTCTCTGTGGCAAATGAACCTTGATTGTTATCAAGAATTCCGAATTTACAGTTAAGCTTCTGCCTAAACCTTCTTTCATAAAGATGCATCATGGCTACTGGTTCTTTATTGTCAAATGTACTTTACTTCACAGTATTTGGCCATGTTTAAACACTAAAATGCTAAAATGATAATCGCAGTGCAGGATGTAATATTTAACTCATTCACTCCAATGGAGCTCAGGAAGTTTGCACTGTAACTTCCAATGGGCGGGTCCCTATGCTTTCTCATAGAATCAGATTATGTCTTCCCATTTCAAATAAATGCTTATGTCTCTGGAATCAAAGGTGTTACTAAAGTATAAATGGCAAACCCTTCAACACAAACTGTTTTTACAGTGGTAGTATTCTTTAGGTTTTATGTCAAACTGAATTTTATCAATCACAGTAAACAGTAACTATTACGTTGGTAATATTTTGTGAACAACTTACAATATCTCAGCAACCACTCAAGTCACACACATACTATCAAGCAGCATTTTATCCAGCTAGCTGACAGCTTTCATACAGGGTTTATGGAAATCAGTCTGTGTTACTTCGCTGTTGAGATATTTAGAAAAATGTGAAAACTATATCTATATCAGTATAAACTAATCATAAAAACAACTGTTAATATCTCTTTAACTGCACTAAACAGAGGTCAAACATTAATGCAGTTGAGCTTGTCATTGTGTAAGCTTTAAGATGAAATCCTTTAAAACCTTGTACATAGCACAGACTTGGAATTACTGATGTAAATATGAACAAACAATATTTGAATAATTTTAGAAGTGTCAGTAAGAGTTAACCGCAGATGCACCTGGAGGCATCACTTGGATGTAATAAGTTACTACAAGTTACTTCCTGTCTGAAAATTGTTTTACACATACTGCAGCAACAAAAAAAATGATTTCCAGTCTCATTTTATAACATAAACCTTAAACTGCCAGATTCTGAACTGGAAGAAACTAAAGAGATACAAAAAAACACTAGACACCCTTGGCAGAGATGAAAAGTTCAAATGACCCTTCAGGCATAGCCTGATACCCAGAGGCGATCTGCCTTAGACAAAACCCATTCAAACAGGGGAAAAACGGGATAATAAACCTGTCTGAGAAGTTGTCTTACTATTCACATTTCCAAGGAAGTAGGACAGTAAGACAAAAAGCGCTCAACTTTTCTGTTTTTTTTTACTGCATTTTTATTAAAAGTCTTTTAGATATTTTTATTAGGCTACATGATAGTGTGGTTTTTATAATTCTATTTGATATTCACTAATGCTTGTGAATCTGCGAAGGTATTTGGTTTAACAATTGTGCCCCTGTAATACTCAAACATGCACACTATTTCTAGCACACTATTTCTAGCAGTTATTTACTTACCATCAGTATCAAACAGCAAGCAAAGAAAGTTGCATTTTCCCCAGTGCCCACGTACCTTAAAAATTCTTCTTTAAATATGCCAGGTGGCAAAAATTGCATTGAAGACCAACTGAAAAATCCATTATATGATTTTCCTTTAAAAGCTAAGCTGGTTCCCCTTCTACAGACTGGGTAACAGATACAGTCTCAGGTCAAATGGAGGCATCATGTCAATTAAATGAGCTAGCAGGGACGGTGTGTGTGTGTGTGTGTGTGTGTGTGTGTGTGTGTGTGTATATATATATATATATATATATATATATATATATATTTTTTTTTTTTTGCTCCGACATATGCCAGCTTTTTACTACTTCCTGGGTTCAATGCCCATACCCAAATTATTTCCAGAAAGAAAGAAATGGATGAAATTATGTTAAACTGTTTAAAGCCATGAGCAAGGTTTGCAAATCTCCATATTCTGCATCCAAGGAAAACAACCAAAATGCTAACTGCCTGTTCAGGCTGAAGTTTGGAAAGGCAAGGAGCTTTACTTTAACACTCGATCTGCCTAGAAACCTGTTGCTTCAGTTAACTGCCCTGTGACTGAAGATAAACATTGGGACTTAATGTGTTACTCCCATTTCTTAAACCTCTTCTTGCGCTATGTAGCCATATGTTTGTTTTAGTCTTATATGACTGATGGAGACAGGATGCCTCTTGACCTCTGTCTTTAAAAGTCATTAAGACATCTGTTAATGTGCTTACCAAAAAGTTATGTGCAATGAAGAGAGCATTCTGTAGCTTCTGTGTGATCTTAATACAGAGGTCTAAGACATGAGGTGAAGCTTGCTTTCAAAGTTACATTCCGAATTCACCTGACTTGTCTTGTATGCCAGCTATAACAACATGAATGAACTTCTATGCAGTTATCTACTCTACTACGGAACTTGGCCTTCATCATGAAGTTTTGAAGACTCTCAAAGATACTGCTGTTTTAAGTGCAGCTGCTTGCTTCATGAGTCTTCCAACGTAAGCACTGTGACATTAATATGCTAGCCAAGGAGTCAACTGTATCATGCAACTTTTTACCACACAGATCTAACTCCCTGGAGGTGTAGGATACATGCTGTAATGCATTAACAGCCCTAGTGTCACTATTGCAATGGCCAATGGATGCTGACTAAGGAATATGCAATCACAGGGAAAGCAGGATTGTTTTGCTCCTCCTGATTAGGTTTCGCCTGCAGTTCACGTGCTTTACAGGCAGAATTTATGAAGTGAGAAAACAGGAGGTGGTGAAAAAAGATGATTCTGAGACTGTCATCTCTACACACGCGTACAACACAAAAGTCCTGAAAAAAAACATTAGTAAGCCAACCTGTTGAAAAACTCCTTAAAAGATGTAACCTTGGGGATGGGGAATCTCTCATTGTTCAGAACTCTAAAGAGAAAAATATAAACGGGGGCACAGTATTCTCCTTAAAATCCTCAGTCTTAGTTTCAGAGGAACACACTAAATGAACGTCTCAGGCATTACCCTCATCTTATGACAAAGAAAAAAAAATAAACTGAAACTGCTACTGTAGCACCCAAAATGTCTTCTTAGGTGAAGAGTTCTGTGGCACCTCTGATGAGGCTACTTTCTTCTAATGGTAGACATTACTTTAACTCCTAAAAACTTGGCCCAAAACAATGAATGAGATTTCACTGGAATTCAAAGGGAAGCAGACTTTGCACTACATGAAACAACTTTTCGGACAAGAGAAATGGTGTTAAGCATAAAACCTCTGCCACTGGGACTCATGGCCATGTCAAAAACCAACCTGTTTGAGCTACTGGGGAAAAGGGTTAATAACTGATAAGAGCCCATCACACAAACGAATTACGTAATGAAGTCCACAACTATTCCTTCATAACTGGGCAAAGATTGTACTGTTAACTGGCAGCTCAGAAGCATAGTCATTAGTGAACTTGCTGAGGGCAGAGTTTCAATGAACACCTCACTGATGAACAACCTTACAAAAGCTGACAGACTGGGGAAATATACCAACTCTACCAAGAGCTGTAGTCAAGCTCTACTTGTGCAGAGGAATAAGTCCTGCCTATGATCCAGGCAATCTAAGTTTGATTAGCAGGTCAGGAACCCGCTGGGAATGTTATGGGGAACAAAAGTGATGCAAATTAACTGGCTTGCCTTTTATTCCTCTCTTCTGGGAAAAGGGTGTAGGAGCATATGTACACAGTGCACAGCCACAAACTGAATCCCTGGTAGAGCCCTGAGACCTCTCAGGAAAGCAGGCTTCAAGGAAGGCAAGAATCTCAAGGATCTCCTGAGGGGTTATGCCACTTGCAGAAGTAGGTGACACACCTTTGATGATGCCTACTGTAGGTACCTTGACGTGTTTCAGAGCATGCTCAGTACTCCAAAAAGCAAAACTGGAATTACCTCTGATGGATGACCTCAGTAACAGCTCATCTAGGTCAGCTTTTGTCCAGGTGAAGGGGAATGAATGGGCAGTGACCAAGAGACAGTCTGATGGCCAGGAGGCAGCAAAGGCAAAAAGAAAAAAAAAAAAAAATTCTAAGAGATGTGGGCCCTTTTTTGTGATATGTTCTGTATTCTACTAATGCTAAAACCAAAAATGCAACTTCTTGTTTTGTTTTTCTGAAAGAAAACATCAATAATGAATCACAATGTTCCTTTTCTCTTCTGAGATGCTACATCGACATATTTGGCTATCTACTACAACACACTTCAATTACATTTCTTCCATGAAAGGTAATCTAAAAGGTGTACCTTTATGAGATAAAGCAAACTTAGATCATGTTCATCTTACAGCACAAATTTATGGACCAAAATATAGCCATATCAACACTTGAACCGAAGAAAGCAAGCACAAGAAAACATGAGAAAAAGCTTAAAATAACCGACACATTCATACAGTAAATATCAGGAACAGTCCTTGCAAAATGGATTAACAAGAAAGAAAGCAATGGGGGGGTATTCTAATCCTTTTACTGGCATTCATTCAAACTGTGTCTCAGGTATCAATAAGTACATTTCAATACATCCGGTTTTAAAATGAATAGCAGGTAATCTCAGAGTACAACTTTGTGGAGCAGTGTTTTATTCTATTCTATTATCTGGACCCTAAATTGACAACATTTTTATTCAAGAAAGTGGTAATACATTTTTATACACAGCTCAGGTTGGACAGTTAGGAGACAAAGCCAGAGAGATTGACTTTGTTTGGACATGTACTGAGGAGGGATGCTGGGTATATTGGGAAAAGGATGCTATGGATGGAGCTGCCAGGTAAGCGGAAGAGAGGAAGGCCCAAGATAAGATTTATGGATGGGGTGAGAGAGGACATGCAGATGGTTGGTGTGACACAGCAAGATGCAGAGGACAGGAAGAAATTGAAACAGATGATCTGCTTTGGTGACCCCTAGTGGGAACAGTCGAAAGAAAAAGAAAAAGATGATGCGTTATGTTTACTTAGATTCACATTTATTTATTAATGCACTTTTCAATTTGAATGTTATGCTACTTCTTTTCTATTTAAATGTTTTTTTTTTTACTTAGAACTCAAGGGAACAGCTTCACATGTTCTTTTGTGACAGCAGCTTTTCTTACTATGTAAACTTAAATTAGGGTCTCTACAACTTGGCCTCCATTTTGTAACCTGCTCATATTTAAACCCTCCCTCCATTTTGAATTTTGTTCTGAGGAAGCCCAAAGTTACATTTATTTAGGATGAAAGCACTTAACATTGTTTTATTTCTGTATGACCTCCAACTTTTATACTGGTGACTTATTAAACCATTTTATTTTTCATCTGTGTAAATCCATTTGGAATTTGGAGGCTCCTACTTCCGGATTCTGCTTGGTGTTTTTCAAGTCATTCTAAGAACTAAGCCGACATGGGAATGGAGAAAGAAAATTCTGCTGATAGGGATGGCTGCCATTAGGGATACAGACAGTAGGCCAGAATGGGCTGGAATTTATTGGAGAAAAGTGGCAAAAGAAATTACTGGGAGCAAATAATTAGAGGGGGCAATATAACAGAATGTGAAGAGGCCAAGAATTTATTTGGACTGCAGGCTAGACATTGCCTTATCAAGGACTGATGTCACAGTATAGGCAAAGAGAAAGAAATAGGCGGGCTCTAAGTGAAAGACCAGCACTTGTAGAGTTTTTAGTATTATCTGGAACAGAAGCTGCCATTGAAAAAAGGAATTAGTACAGCATATAAAATATTGCATGACAACTATAAGAATCGATCGGGGGGGGGGGTTAGATAGGATTTGGAATAGAGACTGGATAAGCAATTCACAAAGAAACAATGGGGGATATATGCATCTCCCAAATATGCAACAAAGTCTAGAAGATTTAGGATCTTTGCTTGGAAGTGTTTACATAGGTATTTTTATACCCAAAGTAGTCTCCAAAGAATTTTTTTTCTCCGGTAGACAGCAAATGTTGGAGATGTGATGGGGAAGAAAATATCCTGACCACCACTTTCATTTTTTTTTTATATTGGAGCAAGTGTTGCAAGATATCAGTGGAGGTCCCTGGAGTGACATCTTGAAAGAAAGAGAACTGCGTTGGCAGTTCCGTTTCAACATTACCATCCACCCAGGTTTAAATAAGGGCTTATCTATTTCTAGTGTCCTCAGATTTAAGTCATATCTTGTATAAAACTGTCCATAGTTTTATAGAGGCAACTATTTCGACAAACGTTGTTTACATACTTATATTTTCAATATGCATTTAGATGTTTTTGTTATATTTATGTATTTCATTTATTTATTTTATTTTACATTTGTTGACCGGGCTAGTCTATCTGGATACATGTCCATTTTCAGTAGAGGCCCGGGGAGATAAGCTCCAACATTAAGGTAATGTATCAGGACTACAAATAAAAATAAATTGTAAATAGTACATTAATACAAAGAATTAATGCAAGCTCCAATATACGGTAATGTAACAGGATTACAAATAAAAGTAAAATTGTGAATAGTAAATTATTACAAAGAATAAATGCAGTTCATAGCTAAAGGGTGTCTATTAATGAACTAAAGTAGCTTCAAATAGCAAACAGATAAACAACAACAATAATGGTAAGGAAAAAAAAGAATTAATATCAAAGGAGGATTGGGTTAGCAAAGAAGTAACAAATAACATTGGAGAAAGAGAGGTTAGCAAAGAAGTAACAAACAAGATTAGAGAAGGAAAAGTTAGGGTGTCGAGTCAGTAGTATTATGAGCAGTATATACAAGAGGAATAATGATTGGTGATATTTGGACAAGAAAAAAAGAGTGGAGGGGGTGAAAGGTACCATCTAGTTGTTATGTTAGACAAGGTTTGCATGAAATGTTGTAGGTAGCATAAGTGCTATTCAAAGACAAAGAAGAGTATCGGGAAGTGTGAAATGTCATAGGTGGCAAAGGAGTTAACATTGACGTAGAACAATATCATTAGGTGGAGAATATAGGTAGCATAAGTATTAACAAAGACATAGAAAAGTATCAGGAAGTGTGAAATGTCATAGGTAGCATAGGAGTTAACATTGACGTAGAACACTATCAGTAGGTGGAGAGTGATTATAGAAAAAAGAAGAGTAAGTTTAATGAAGTTAGAAGGAAATAAAAAAACTAAATTATTGACTATGAATGAATAGGACGTGATTGTGCCCTAGTGGGTAGTATAGGGGGGAAAGGAAATATGATAGCTGGCAGGTGTTAATCTGGATTAGTACATGGGCATAACCAATGTTCTTTAAGGTGTAGTTTTAGCTGCTGTTTGAATAATGACAAGGATGGAAGTAATTGTAGGTTGCTGGGAAGTTTGTTCTAACTCTTACCCACAGAATTTGCAAAGAGGGAGTCCCCGGCTTTATTGAGGGATTTCAGGGTGGATATTTGTAGTTTATTTGCTGAGCGCACGGTAGTAAGATTTCTATAAGGAGTTGCAATGCTACAAAGAATAGGAGTCCTACTGGTGTGAAAGAGAATCTTGTGGGTAATTGTAAGTTGCTGAACTAGTAGCTGGTTTTGTTGTTCAAGCCAGCCTAGCTGTTTGAGGTTTAAACAGTGATGAGTTCTATATGGTGAACCAGTAGCAAATCTGGCAATGTTGTTGTAGGAGTTTGCTAGTTTGTTTAGGTTAGTTTTGGAAAGATTTGTATAAATAGATGAAGCATAGAGGAGAGTAGACATCAGGTGAGAATGGGAAATGGTAGTTTTGGCTTCAGGGGTAAAGGAATGACTATCTTGTACAGTGAGCCCAGTTTTCTGTTAACAGTTTTAATTGTAGTGCTAATATGTGTGTCAAAGTTGAGATTGCGATCTATAGTTACCCCTAACAGCTTGGTGGTTGGATCAGATGTGATTATAGTACCATTGCTTGATTTGACTGTTAGGTCTATTGGATGGGACTTCTGTGAAGGAGTAAAAACAAGTAACTTGTTCTTTTTGGCGTTTAGTAGGAGGCAACATTGCAAAAACCTTTTTTCAATTGAGGTAAATACTGACTGGGTGATAGATTGGAGCTCAGATGCTAAGGTGGCAGAACACATTAATGTGGAATCATCTGTATATTGTATGCAGGTAGATTGTGGAATATTTAACTGTAGGTCGTTGATAAAGAAAGAGAAGAGGAGAGGTCCCAGGATGGAGCCTTGTGGGACCCCAAGAGTAATAGGAAGAAGAGTAGAGAGGTTGTTGTCCCAGAGAACAGCTTGCTGTCTGTTTTCTAGGTAGGACTTGAACCACTGTAATGTCTTTGTGTTGAGTGAGTATTGTTCTAGTATTTGTAGTAGTAATTGATGGTTCACCATATCAAAAGCTTTAGCTAGGTCTATAAACAAAGCAGTACAGAGCCTATTATTGTTACGATGCTTGTTGATGCAATCAGTGAAGGATAGTAGGGCAGTAGTAGTACTGTGGTGTGGACTAAAACCATGTTGACAGTCTGCTAGAAGGTTATGTACGAGAAGGTGATCAAGTAGTTGGCGGTGTATACATTTTTCCATTATTTTGACTAGAGGGGAGAGCAGGGCTATGGGGCAATAGTTGGATATTTCGGTTGAGTTACCACCCTTATGAAGAGGAATTATGTGTGAGATTTTCCAGAGAGATGGGATATCACTTTCAGTAATAGTTCTATTGATTAGTATGGAAATAGGATAGGAGAGAACTTTAGCTGCAATTTGCAGGTATTTTGCTGGTAGGAGATCAGCAGATGGGGTATATGGTTTAAGTTTTGATAGTAAGGTGTGGATGACAGATGTAGAGACTGGATTTAGTTGAAAGGTAGGGGGCTTGCTAGTCATGGAGAATGGGAGGTTTGTGGTAACAAGAGGTAAGGAATTTGCGAGAGACTGTACAGTTTCAGTAAAGGAGGTATTGAAGGTGTCAGCAATCTCCTTAGATGTACTTAGGGAAAGTGCTGTAGGAGTTGGAGTCTTGGAGTGTCCTGGGTGTAGAAGGTTGTTAATAGCAGTCCAAAATGTTTGGGGGGTTTGCTGATGCCTGTCTTGGAGTTTTAGGTAGTATTTTTTTTTATCAAGGAGTATAGCTTTCTTTGTGGTGTTTCTATGCTGTTTATAGTTCTGGTGATCAGTTGGGCTCTTAGTACATCTCCATTTAGACCAGATCTTATTTCTTACTAGAATGTTTTGTCTTGTTTCTTTAGAGAGCCATGGTGCTGCTTTACTTCTGGTTCTTATGGATCGACTAGGGGCATGGTATTCCAGTATTTGTAATACTGCTTCATCAAGGGAGAGTTCTTTTAAGGGAGACCAATCACAGGCTTGTAGCTCAGCTTGGAAACTTACAGCATTAAAGTGTTTTTTGTTTTGTATGGTTTTAAAGATAGGTTGTTTAGGGAAGAAGGTTTTATGCCTAATGATATAGGTGAGTGAATGGTCACTAATGTCGTCAGGTAAGGTGTCTGCAGTATAAGTGGGGGATGGTTTCCTTCTAGGATCCAATCTAATGTACTTTCGTTGTTAGTAGACTTATGGATTCTTGTAGGGGTTGTGATAAATTGAGAAAAGCCATACAAGTTAATATGGATTGAAGGTTGATTGGAAGTACAACAGTTCCAGTCTATATTGAAGTCTCCAAGTTCATATGTTTGAAATCAACTTTTTATGTTTTAATATTGAAAGTGCTATAAAGTTTGATATGTGGGGCTTTTTAAGAAAGAAAATTCTTAATTGTTGGTTAATCATGTGATTAAGTGGAGAGGTATAATAGGATGGTGTTGTTTTTTATTCACTGGATTCTGAAGAAGTAACTGGTTTATGAAAGCACTCAATCCTGGTGGTGTTTGGATTAAAATTTCAAGTTTTATATCTGCCTTCGCCTTTTCTTTGGAATGTTTTGTTGCTAGTGTACTGTAGATAGCAAATGTTGGAAGTGTGATGGGGAATAACATTTCTGGGAACATATTTGCTGGGACTGTCATGAGTTGGTAGACTTTAAAAATTCCCTGCAGACTACTCTATCAGAAATACTGGGTGAGCAAACTATGACTAAGGAAATTTTTTCTTCTTTTTTGAACTAGGATACATAACCGAAATTGCCTAGACATAGTAAGGCCTTGTTCAGTCTAATTTAATGGTGGCTACCAATAAAGCAATTACTAGGAAATGGAAATCAAAGTCTAAAAACCAACTGTACTAGAAGTAGTGAGTATAGTAACTGGCATAAAAACTGGAAATTGGAATTTTAGAAAAGGACAGGAGCAAATTACATAGGAAAAATGGAAACTGTGGGAATAATAGATACAGATGAGGAAAGAGGTTTTAAAAGAAGGCAGGATCTGAACGAGCTACATAACATTTGACTGACAGTGACTGGATAGATTATAAGTGAGGTACAATGTCTGCAACTAAAATTATGTCAATATGATTTGTTTTCATTTACATAAATGTATGCTTGCCTAGATAATTCTTTTTAATGGAAAAAATATATTTTTTCCAATAAAAGGATAGCTCAACATCTGAACAGTATACCAAAGCCTTTAATACTTAAAAGGTGTAATTCATGACATACATGCTCCCTATACAAGGCGTAGTGCATAAAGGTGACATACTGACACACTCAGAACTGAAAAAGCCCCAAGAAGAAAGTACAGTTGTGTACACTTGCCATAAATATAGATCTTCGAGTGTATTCACTGTTGCAGTCATCACATTAGGGTTATCTCCCTGCAGGTAGCCCTCAGTCGGCCCGAATACCAGAGTCTTAGTATTTCTGCATTGGGTGCTGTCGCTTTTTCCATGACGTCAGGTTGGCAGGGGTATAAAACAGGCAGCCGACGCCATTACATCAGTTTTTCTTGCCCCAAATGTCAAGAAGCCCCCAAATAGGGAGCTAGTACATGGTGGGGAACACCACCAGTAAAACGTAAATAGCAATGCCATTAGGAATGGCCATAGAGAGGAGAGGTAGACAGACAGAAAAAGCCAGGGGGCTGGAGGGAGGGAAACTGGGACTGCAACAGTGAATACGCTCTAATATCTACATTTATGGTAAGTGTACACAACTGTATTATTTTCTTCATGTTTCACTGTTGCAGTCATCACACTTGGGTTGATTCTCAAAGCTGAGAAGGGTGGAGGCAGTCGAGAAGTGTTAGGGCTAGCTAGTAGGCCTTGCAAGACTGCTGTAGCTAATCCAGCTCTGGATTTGGAAAAGATAGGTAAGTGGTAATGCTTGGTGAAGGTGTGTACAGAACCCCAGGTTGCAGCTTCCAGAATGTCTCTGGTAAGGACTCCCCTGAGAAATGCTGTAGAGGTAGAAGTAGCCCTAGTGGAATGTGTTCCGACCCCCTGTGGGGTTGGTTTTCCATGGTGCTTGTAGCAGAAGTGGATGCAGTGTGCTATCCATTTGGAAATGATTTGTTTTGAAATGGCCTTACCCTCTGCCCTTACAGCAAAGCTGACCAGCAGCTGGTCAGATTTTCTGAAAGACTTAGTCCTATCAAGGAAGAACCTGAGCTGTCTGTGCACATCCAAGGAGTGCAGGATCCTTTCCCCTTTATTTTACGGGTTAGGGAAGAAGGTTGGTAAATGGATGGATTGGTTTAGAGCCACACTGGACACCACCTTAGGCATAAAGGATGGGTTAGTCCTGAGGGAAACAGTCAGCATGAAAAATAATGAAGGGTTCCACAGCCATTAGTGCCTGTAACTCAGCCACTCTTCTAGCTCAAGTTATGGCTAAAAGCATGGCTGTTTTCTAAGAGAGGAATTTTAACTCTGCTGAAGCAGCAGGTTCAAAAGGGGGAAGCGTGAGCTTTTCCAATACAAAGTTAAGGTCCCAGGCAGGGGTGGGTGCTCTCCTAGGGGGCCTTAAGCTGTTAGCCCCTCCCAGGAACTGTTTGATGAGAGGGTGAGAAAACAGACGTGGCTCAGTATTATAATGAGCTGAGATGGCAGAGGCATGAATTAGAAGTTATGTACCTACCATAACGTTCCATGTTAGTTGTCTTCTCTCGCCTTCTTTCTTGCTGGATGGGTTCGGAGCCGATCCTCGGCTCCGACTCGGCACTTGCTTTAGCTTGAGAACTCCTTTTACCAGCTCGAGGCAACCCTATATCCCATGATGCAAGGCAGAACTACCTCAGATCTCGTTTGGTAGCTAACCTACCCTGCTAAGGACTAACCTAACATAATTAGGAAAACAAGATCATAATAAGAGTCCTCATATGAAGGCTCAGGAGGAAAACAACCTGATAGGAACTCTTCAAGATCTGTCCAGGCCAGGGGGAAGGAGGGAGGGGCAGAAAGAAGGCGAGAAGACAACTAACATGGAACGTTATGGTAGGTACATAACTTCTAAATGTTAAGTTGTCAATCTCGCCTTCATTCTTGCTGGATGGGACCGGTCCTAGCACCTGTATCCCGGTGGCTCAATGGAACAGACTCTTGAGAACTGTGGAACCAAACTGGCCCTATCTCTGGAGGCCAAGTCCAACTTGTAATGAGAGACAAAGGTATGAGGCGTGGCCCAAGTAGCTGCTGCACAAATGGTATCAATGGGTAGTCTATCCTGAAAGGCTGCAGAGGTGGATAGACTCCTGGTTGAGTGTGCTTTTGGTTTAGAAGATAGCTGCTTGCCTCTGAGAGAGTACACATAGGAAATGGTGGAAGTCAACCATCTGGATAAGGTCACTTTAGAAACTGGAAGACCTATCCTGTTTTCTGCATAGGAGACAGATAATTGGTCCGATTTCCTGAATTGTTTAGTTCTATGCAAATAGTACCTGAGCTGACGATGGACATCCAAAAAATGAAGCTTCTGTTCAGCTCTGTCGGAATAGTTTGGGAAAAAGACTGGTAGATCTATAGATTGGTTAATATTGGTTTGAGACACAACTTTGGGGAGAAAGGAAGGGTTTGTTCTTAATGATACCCTGTCCTTATGAAAAACCAAGTAAGGGGAACGAATGCAGAGAGCTTGAATCTCGGAAACCCTTCTTGCTGAAGTGACAGCCAGCAAAAATATAGTTTTCCAGGTCAATACCTTCAAAGAACACGAAGCAGACGGTTCGAAAGGAGGTAGTATCAAGGATGCCAACATTAAGTTTAGATCCCATTGCGGAGGAGGATGCTTTATAGGCGGCTTTAGGAGAAAAACTCCTCTCAGAAAGGCCTTGCATAATCTATGAGACATAATGTTATTGTCATGCAAGCCAACATGATACTTGGAAATAGCAGCCAGTTGTACTTTAACTGTAGATGACGAGGATCCTGAGTGAAAAACCTCCGCCAGGAAATCTAAAACAGAATGTACAGGAGCAGTAAAGGGATCAATATTCCTGGAATTTGCCCAAATAGAAAAACGTCTCCACTTGCTAGCATAAACAGTCCTAGTGGACGACTTTAAAGAAGACACTAAGATGTCTCTGACTGAGTCAGAAATCATCGGTAGCCTGGCTAGGGAAGGAAGTGGAGCAACCAAGCAGTGAGGTTGAGAGAATGAATGGCCCGGTGCTGCTGACCCGACTGGTGGATCAAGAGATCCGGAACTGGGTCCAGATGCCAGGGCTGCACCAGAAGGTGACGATGCAGAGACGGAAACCAAATTTGTTGAGGCCAATAAGGGGCAATGAGAATCAACTTGGCCCTCAAAACGGTGGCTTTCTGAATGACTTGTGGAATCAAGGGAAAAGGAGGAAAAGCATACAGAAGTCCCCAGGGCCAATCCTGGGTTAGAGAGTCTCTCAGGGGTTGGCCTGGAAGGGGAAAGAGGGTGAAAAAATCGGGGCACTTGTTGTTTTGAGGAGTAGCAAAAAGATCGCAACAAGGAGTGCCCCACTTCAGAAAAATCTGATCCACTACAGATTGATTGAGAGACCACTCGTGAGGCATCAGAATGGATCTGCTCAGCCTGTCCGCCAAGAGGTTGGACCTGCCGGGGATGTGCGTTGCTATCAAAAACCGATGAGAGGAGATTGCCCATTGCCAAAGTCTGAGAGCTTCTCGACACAACGGATAGGACCTGGTCCCGCCCTGCTTGTTGATGTACCAGACCACGGACATGTTGTCCGTTTGTACTGCAATAGTCCCCGTGGGAAGAAAGTCGTTGAGGGCTTGCAAAGTTAAAAGCACCGCTCTCATCTCCAGGACATTTATGTAAAGATGGTATTCTATGGGTTGCCACATCCCGTGGACCATCCTGCCCTGATAATGCCCCCCCCCACCCGATCAGAGAGGAATCCGTAGTGACTGTGGCAACTGGAGGAGGGGGAACAAAGGGTCGGCCCTGATGAAGAAGAGGGGAAGATATCCACCAATTCAGATGAGTTCTGCACGACTGTGTGACTAAGATTTCATGCCTCATCGGGAGACTGTGGTATGACCACTGCGTGAATAGCATCCACTGCAGAAGACGCATGTGGAAGCGAGCCAGTGGTAGAAGAACAATGGCCGCAGCCATAAGACCTAGAACCTTCAGTATAAATCTGGCTTTGACCTTGTTGCTCTGCAATAGAATCCGAACGAATTTTTGGATGTCCAGAATTCTTTGATCTGTTAGTCTGGCTAACATTTTGACGGTGTTTAATTCTGCCTATAAAGGTGATAGATTGGCAAGGCAGCAGAGAAGATTTTTCAAATTTACTGAAATTCCCAAACTCCTGCAAAGCTGCAGAGTGTAGTCTCTGGTCTGAAGAAGCTGACACCTGGTGGTGGCGGAGAGGAGCCAGTCGTCCAAATAAGGAAACACCTGGAATCCTTGACGTCTCAGATGAGCTGTGACCACTGCCATGCATTTGGTAAACACTCTGGGGGCTGAAGTGAGGCCAAAGGGCAGGGCTCTGAATTGGTAATGACTGGTCCCCAGCCGAAAGCGGAGAAACCTTCTGGAGCGCCTGTGAATCTTTATGTGATAGTACGCGTCCTGAAGGTCTATAGAGCACATCCAGTTGTCCTTACCCAGAAAGGGCAGAATGGACTGAAGCGTGACCATCCGGAATCTTGCCTTCTTGACAAATCTGTTTAGACTGCTCAGGTCTAATATTGGTCTCCAATCTCCCGTCCTTTTGGGGACCAAAAAGAATCTCGAGTAGACGCCGGATCCTACCTGGACTGCTGGCACAGTCTGGACGGCTCTTTTTCCTAGGAGCTTTAAAACCTCCTGTTCTGCCAAATCCCTTTGACCGGGTGAGATGTCTGGA
This sequence comes from Protopterus annectens, assembly GCF_019279795.1. Classification (NCBI taxonomy): domain Eukaryota; kingdom Metazoa; phylum Chordata; order Ceratodontiformes; family Protopteridae; genus Protopterus; species Protopterus annectens. The sequence continues at coordinate 831,722,958 of NC_056727.1, read as the reverse complement.
AGGGATTGTTGAGGTACGGGATACCTTTCGAAGGGGATTTTGTAACCCTCGGATATGATCGACTGTACCCACATATCTTGTGAGAGGGAATGCCAGGCTACTGGGTACAGCGAAATCCTTCCCCCGACTGCCTCCAAGGGTGGACAGTCGGGCAACACCTAAAGGGCTTCTCAGGAAGAGACTCCTTGTTGCCCTGATTCTGAGGACCCCCCCTGCCTCTAGGGCAGCGTCTGTTATTGTTACCCCCTCTGCCTCTGGGGGTAAACTGACCACGTGTGTCCGGTGTAGCTCCTTGGGCTTTGCGGAACCACATCTTCCCTCCCTTCTGACCCTTGGGATATGGTCTAGAAGGGGTGGAAAAATGGACTCCAACGGCAGAAAGAGTTTTACCGTCCTGCTCACACCTGGTCAAGGTATCCTTCACCTGAGGTCCGAACAAAGCCGAACCATCAAAGGGGGTATTAGTGAAGGACGCCTTAAAGGGGTCCGCAAAATTACAAAGCCGCATCCAGGCTTGGCGTCTAAGAGCAACTCCTGTGCCTGCGGCCCTGCTCGCTCCATCGGCCGCATAGGATATGAGCCGCATGGAGGAGTTGGATAGGGAATTCAGGATTGCTAGCTGTGAGGCAATCTTTTCTTGAGCCCCAGCAGCAGAAGGATCCTGGACCACTTCACCCAGTTCCTTGAGAATATCTCTTTGAAGCCTGGTGAAGTGACAAAGGTAGTTCAGCGAACGCATAGCAAAGGTCGCTGAAGAGAACATCCGCTTTCCATACCTGTCCATGGTCCTGGAATCCTTGTTAGGAGGATGGACAGGTACTGAAGGATCCGCCAGTTCCTTCTTAGTGACCGCCGCCACCACCATAGTATCCACAGAGACGCCCTTGGAAAGAAACTGTTTGTCCGTAGGGGCCGTGATAAACTTGGATGGTCTCCTGGGGACAGGTTCCACAGAATCTGGAGGCCTTCCGAGCCACTACCTGCATAAGTGGGTCGAAAGGCGGAGACACCCAGGAGGTGGAGGGTCGGGACCAAAAGCCTCCAGGTATACCGACTCATCCTCTGAGGGATCAATGGATGGCCAATTCCCCCTCTGTTTGAGGAGCTCAAGGATGTCTGAAAAGGAGACATCCTCAGAGGGGGATCGTGGGGAACCCTCCGACTCATCTAAGTCGGTATCAGATGTAGTAGACTCGGGAGTCTGTGTGTTTCCTCTTACACGTCCTCTTCCGAGGGGTTCACCTGCCCGATCAGGAGAAACTTCGAAGAGGAGGAAATTCCCAATGGGGAAACCTGGGCGATGGATCCCTGGGTCTGAGAGCAAGAGGCTGGCAAGAGGCGTCTACAGGCACCGAAGAGGGAGGAGCTAGAGGGATGGACTGTTGACCTGGCTCAGTAGCCAGGACACTCCTCATCACCTCAAAGGCTCCTCCCGGGAGGCCGGAATATCCCGATCCGAGGATACAGGAATTCCGGCTCCACTGAGAGGGAAGGCTCGAGGCCGATGTCGGTGCCGAGCTTACCAAAGCCGAAGCCCGAGGGAGAGGGGGGTCGGACAAGGGTCCGATGCCACTAGCCCCCTCGGAGCCGACAAGGGAAACCCGACGACCGGATCCCTCCAAGGAAGGCCTCAAGGAGGAGATCGGAGCCGAGGAAGACGGAGCCGAAGGATGTATCGGCTCGCGCCAAACAGTTGCTGTCCCGAAGCTCCGGCTCCGAGCTCTGGTGTGGAGTCGGAGTAGGAAGTTCAAGGGTGAAACAATAGCGAAGTCTGCTGAGACGGGCTATGGAGCATTTGGGCCAGTGCCTGCGACTTCAACAGCCTGCTTACCACCCTCTCTAAGTCGTGGTCAGACAGCCTGGAAGATCTCGAAGATCGGCTCCGATGGCTCCGCTCCGACAAAAGAGGAGACCCCGGAGCCGAGTGGATACTCTGCAACGAAGGGGACCGAGATCTCTTTCGGGACGAAGCCATCGGAGCCGAAGTCCCCTGAATTCCAGATGGAGCTGAAGGTTTCTCGGCTCCGATGCTGGATAAGGTGTCGGCTCCAGCCGGAGTCGACAAGGCCACAGTAGACCGGGTGTTGGAACCGATCGGTGCCGAACCCACTACTTTGGAAGTAGATAGATCGGTTCCAGCCGGAGCCGATCTCGGCTCCGACGGAGCCGGAGCCACCGGAGGAGGCTTGGATACTGTAGCCTGAACCTTCGGTGGCTTAGAAGGTTTACCAGACCCTGTTTTAGAGGGAGAACCTTCTGGCTTAAGTAAGCCACGGAGGCTTAACTTATTCCTCCATTCCTGCAGGAGACTCTGGCTAAAAGAGTGACACAAAGCACAGGAGTCCTGCAGGTGCAAAGGCCCCAGGCAGTAAACACAAGAAGTGTGACCGTCTGTCAGAGACATTTTCTGACAGCACGAGTCACACTTCTTGAAGCCTGAGACCTTGCCTTCCTTTGACATTTCCTAAGGAAGAAGACACACACAAACCCCAACAAACACACACAATTAATCCCTTAACACACACACACAGGTAGGGATTAACCAATGGGGTCTAGGCCTAACTAAACTTTTATACAATTACCAAGGGAATTTAAAAGTTTTGAATTATAAGGGAATAGGGTGGGTTGTAAACACACTACAGACTAAGAAAGTGAAAACAAGGGGGAAATAAATCCCTAACTAAGCTTTTTTTCTCTTTTGACAAAAAATTACTTACCTCAGCTGGCAAAGGAGACCTCTTTCGCTAAGCGGCAAACGAGATCTGAGGTAGTTCCGCCTTGCATCATGGGATATAGAGTTGCCTCGAGCTGGTAAAAGGAGTTCTCAAGCTAAAGCAAGTGCCGAGTCGGAGCCGAGGATCGTCTCCGAACCCATCCAGCAAGAATGAAGGCGAGATTGACAACTTAACATTCTTAATGGATGAGAAGGATAGGCCTCTGTGGAGTAGCTCTGCTAGGTAATCCAGGATTAGAGGTAAGGAGGGCACTGCTGTGTCCTTTCCTTTAGACTGAATCCAAGAACAATATATTTTCCACTTTTCAGCATAGGATTTCCTAGTACTAGGTCTTCTGGCTTCAACAATGACGTCCAGCACCTGTTTTCTGAGGGTTGCTGGTGGGGTATTTAAGGGATAAGGCAGGCTGCAAGGTTTAGGGTTTGCAATTGAGGATGCAAAATCTGTCCTTCCTGCTGAGACAACAGGGTAGGAGTCTGGTGTAGGTGTCAGGGTGGCACCGTTGTCAGGCTGCACACGAGTGGGTACCAGTGCTGGCGTGGCCAGTCCAGGGCAATAAGAATTGCCTTTGGCCTGTCTTGTTTTATCTTTAGTACTCTTGAGAGAAGGGGCAGAGGGGGAAAGGCATAGATTGAGAGATTCTCCCATTGAAAGGATAGGGCATCCACTTCCAGGGCCTGCTGCGAGAGTTCCTGGTGCAGTATTTGCTTAACTGGTGGTTCTCGGGGGAGGCAGAGAGATACACCTCCAGTGTCCCCCACTTCTGGATCAGAAGATCGAAGGCATTGGGCTCCAATTTCCACTCATGTGGGTCTTGGAAATGTCTGCTTAAATCATTTGCCAGTGAATTTTGTTTGCCTGGCAGGAATTGAGCTTGTAGATGCACTTTGGTTGTTCAAGGCTGTGTTCCACAGGGCCATGGCTAACCTGCAGAGTGGATAAGAATGGGTTGCCCCCTGTTTGTTTATGTACCACATAACTGTGGTGTTGTCTGTTTTTATCAGCAATTGTCCTGGAAGGGTTAGGTATTGGAAAGCTGTCAGAGCATTCTGTACAGCTAGCATCTCTTTTTGATTGATGTGCAGGAGAATTTGCCTTGGGCTCCAGAGGCCCTGAATGCATTTGCCTGCCATGTGAGCCCTCCATGCATAGTCTGATGAGTCTGTTGTTAGGGTTTGGGCGGTGAGGGGTTGAGTGAAATGCAGTCCCTCGTTGTGGCTGCATGCTTCTGCCCACCAAAGGAACTCTGCCCTTAGACAAGGTATGACAGGAATGATTGTTTCCAGGTCCTGAGAATGTTGGCACCAAAGACTTTTTAAGTACAACTGAAGTTTCCTCATATGCAGTCTTGCATATGGAATTAGCAAAATACATGAGGCCATGAACCCTAGGGCTTGCAGCATTTTTCTTGCAGATAGCTGGGTTCTGGTGGCCATTTGTTTGAAGAAGTCTGTCACAGAGACTTGTTTTTCTGAAGTGAGAAATGCCATCTGGGAAGTTGTGTCCAAGCTTGCTCCCAGGAAAACAATCTTTTGACTGGGTACCAGTTGAGATTTCTTTTTGTTGATGGTGTACCCCAATGAAGTAAGAAGGCTTTTTACAAATGTCAAGTGATGAAGTAGCAATTCCTGACTGTCCGCCTGAATCAGGCAGTCGTCCAAGTATGGGTAAATTTGGATATTTCTCTGCTTGCAGTATGCAATGGCTGGAACCAGGCACTTTGTGAATACTCTGGGTGCAGTATATAAGCCAAAGGGAAGTGCAGAAAACTGATAGTGCATACAACCTGCGCTGAAATGTAGACATTTCCTGCACGACTCCCTTATGGGACATGCAGATAAGCTTCTTTTAAGTCTAGAGTGACTAACCAGGCATCCTTGGCTAGCAAAGGGAGAAGCTGTTGCAAGGTAAGCATCCTGAATTTTGGGACCACCAGAATAGTGTTGAGAATTGAAAGATCCAGGACTGGGTGCCAAGGGCCCTCTTTTCTGGGCACCAGTAAGCTTTTGAGCTTCTGCCCACTGGTTTGGAGGAAGGTCTGAAAACTCATTTGGGGTTGGCAATGAATGGAAGTAGAATTTGTACCCCTGGGATATAATGTTGAGGACCTATTGGTCCTGAGTGATGGACATCCAGTTTTTTGCATGAAGGGCAAGTTTTCCTCCAAGGGTCTCAAGCAGTTGGGCAGGGCTGGGAAGGAGATTTGATAAGTCACTGTGAACTTTTTCCATGGGGGAGACTTACCACTCCCTGTTTTTGGAGTGGGGCACTCCACTGTTTAGATCTCTGCATACCCCGAGACTGTAGTCTGGGTGGCTGTTTCCCCTGGGTCTTGTCTGGGAAGGCCTGGAAGGGGCTGGAAAGGACCAGTGTTTTGAAGGGCAATGTCTACTGAATCTAGGTGGTTGCACTTGTAAGAATTCTGTAACAGTTTGCATAGATTTAGCTTTTTATTCCATCTTTTTAAGAACATCTTCTGCTTTGGTGCCAAACAAACAGTCCTTATTTAAAGGAGCATCTAGTAATTTGGATTTGACATGATCTGGCAAGGTTTGCACCTTTGAACCAGTGACTGTAGCCCTGCAAGGTGTTTCTAGGGCATCAAAGCCACACTGCAAATTATGCTTACTAACTTGGTTTGCAGAATGCATTAGCTCTTGTAAATCTTTATTTTCTGCACAATCTGGAAATACCATTTTTTGTTTAATTAGTTCCATAATATGTTGCTGGTACTTCAACATGTGAAACTGGCAATTCAATGCCCTGATAGCAAGAGTTGCAGAGGTATATACCTTCTTACCCCATCTGTCTAAAGCTCTGGAATCCCTGTCTGAAGGGGTTGGATTTTTGGCTGTAGTAGCCTTAATACCTTAGGTCCCTGGGAAATGAACTCTGGATCAGCAGTAGGATTCTTAAAAAGAAACTTGTGGGAATCAGGTACTCTGTAGTACCTGTCAGGTTTCCTAGGGGCTGGAGGCAATGTATCTGGAGTAAGACTGGATTCCATAAAAACATCATCTACAACACCCAAGACAGGGGGGGTATAGCTAGATGCCTGTGCTGAGGCGATTAAAAATTCTCTGAGTCTCTTTTTGGACTGAGGGTAGTCTTGGCATTCCCAGTGGAAATGCTCTCTTAAAGTATGCAAGGTTTCACCAAAAGAAAAATCCTTGGGAGGGGAGGCAGACAGAATGGATTGCTCTGCTTCTGAATCCTCATAGGCTGATAAGGGCATGTCCTGATAATTAGAAGGGTCAGAGTCATCAGCCTCCTGGTCTGCACAGTCAGAAGGAAACTCAATTCTTTGTCTCTTAGCTGGGGAAGACTGGCTTCCCCTAATTAGTGTAATAAGGTCTTCAGCCATCCTAAGCATTTGTTTTTGTGGCATGAGAGCTTGAGCATGCGCTTTGGTTGTCAGCTTTCTAGGCATAGTGCATACTCATGGCCTAAGAAACTTGGTAGTCGGTTTGATTCGAACATCGGTAGGAAGGAATACACCCTCAGAAGCCAGTGCCTGCACAGCAGCTCCGGACCCATCCATGGTAGAGACATCCACAGGTTCCATAGTCGAAGAAGCATCTCACGGCATACCGGACTCCAAATGGGTCTCAGCAGAGGCCTGTGAATCCATAGAAGCGGGCATCAGGGGTTGCAAAGGCACCTCACTGATTACCGGCAGACTGGCGACTAGCTTAACGGAAGCATTGGCAGTTTTGGACCTATGCAGTCTGTCTCTGTCTTTATCTTTATGTTTTTTCGGAAGATCGGTAGTCGGACGGCTTATCGAAGCCATTTCAGAATAAGGAGAACGAGAGCAAAATAAATTAGTGACAAAGATAGCCAGACGACAAACTGTTCGGGTGTTAAACAAGGCACAAAATCAACAGCGAGGGAAGTCATGGTCTGGGCCTAAACAGGTGATGCAGTAAGAATGAAAATCTCTGTGAGGTATTTGCTTTCCACACGCAAGACAAATGTTAACTTTTTCTGCCATCGGTTAGAGCAAGAAAAAAGGATCCCCAACAAGGTACTTAACTTTAGAAGACTTCAGGATTATCAACTCGAAAATGAAAATTTCAGGTAGCGGCCAACCAGCACTTGGGAACCGCTTCAGCTTCGGGCTCCTCTTCGGCAAGAAAGACTGATGTAATGGCATTGGCTGCCTGTTTTATACCCCTGCCGACCTGACATCATGGAACAAGTGACAGCACCCAATGCAGAAATACTAAGACTCTGGTATTCGGGCCTACTGAGGGCTACCTGCAGGCAAATAACCCTAGTGTGATGAGTGTAACAGTGAAACACGAAGAACATCATAATGTTCCTAGGGAAAGGAAAACATCTTCATCCAGAAGGAGAAAAGAAAAAAGAATCCCTTGTCCACGAGGGCACGAAAAACAGGCTAGAGCAGGCTGGAAGAAGGGTGAGAGCGAATACTGCAACAATGAACAGAAAGACATCTACTGTCAAGGTAAGATTTTACACGACTGTACTATGTCCTCCCATATCACTGTTGCGGTATTCATAACTGAAGGGAGAGTAAAAAAAAGCTTAGGAAGAAACCTGTGGAGGAGGATGGCACTGAAGAGCCCTCCAGAAATCCATGCAGGATATCCCTGGCAAAGCCAGCTCTAGCCCTGGAAATAACATCCAACTTAAAATGCTTAGTCAAAGTATGGACAGAAGACCAAGTTGCAGCCTCAAGGATGGAACTGGTATCCAGTCCTTTGAAAAAGGCACCGGGGGAAGCATCAGCTCTGATTGTATGAGCTTTTAGTGAAAAGGAAAGACATTTACCATGAAAAAAATAACAAAAAGAAATGGCTTTAGAAATCCAGAAAAGAAGGCCTGCTCAGCTAAACCCAAAGACCTGGGATGAAAGGAAACAAAAACCTGCTCAGATTTGCAAATAACATTAGTTTTATCCAAATAATATCTGAGCTGTCTATGCAAATCCAAGGTGTGGAGAACCTTCTCACTGGCAGACTGCGTAGAAAGTAAAAAAAGAAAGTAAATCAACAGACTTATTAAGGGACAACTCATTGATAATCATGGGCATAAAAGAAGGATTAGTACAAAGGAACACCCTGTCTCTGTGGAAAACTAAGAAAAGAGAGGCAGCCATGAGAGCCTAAAGTTCAGACACCCTACTGGGCAGACTGAGAGCCAAAAGAAGAGTCTTCCAAGTACAATACTGTAAGGAAGCAGAAGCAGCAGGCTCAAAAGGAGCTTGAGTTGATTTTTCAAGAACAAAACTGACGTCCCAGGAAGGCAGAATAGGCTTCCTGAAAGGCTTCATATGAAGGATACCTTTAAGAAATTGCTTGACTTCAAATCTAGAAGCAGAGTAGTGGTCAAGGGCTGACAAGTGGAAACTGCTGACAGGTGAGCTTTAACCGAAGAATATGTCAACCTAGCATGGAGCAGGATCACCCACATAAGAGAAACAGAGGAAATTCCACAGAAAGAGGATCCTGATTGTGAGAGAGGCACCAGACAGAATTTCTTTTCCCCATTTGGACAAATATGATTTCCTGGTAGTGGGCTTCCTGACCTCCTGCAGGACCTAAAGCATGACATCAAAACCTTGGACAAATATGATTTCCTGGTAGTGGGCTTCCTGACCTCCTGCAGGACCTAAAGCATGACATCAAAACCTATCACCCACAGTGTCAGCTGAAGAATGGACAAGTGAGGATGGATTGCAGACCCCTTGTCTTGTGTGAGAAAGTCCACCTGGTGAAATAACTTGTGGTGATTGCTCCTGACCAAATGAGAAGGGGAAACCACTGCTAAAAGGGAGTTGCTAACAAGAATTTGGGAGTGTCCTGCCTGATGTTGTGCAAGACTCTTGGTAGTAGAGGAAAGGTGTACAGAAACATCCCCTTCCAAGTAAAAGACAGGGTCATCCACTTTCCAAGCCAGAGGACTTGGGACTTTGGAAAAGAATACAGGAAGCCGTCTGTTCAGGGGGGAGACAAAAGAAAATCTACCTAAGGAATACCTTTACTGATGGGCAATGTCTAGGAACACATCTCTGTGAAGCATCCATCCATGAGTTTGTGTTTTGGACCTCCTTAAGAGTCTGCCACTAGATTGCGCTTCAGTGGAATGTAAACAGCCAGCAGAGTCACTTGATACTGGACAGCTACATCTCAGACCTGAAAGCTAGTCTTCAAAGAAGATAGGACCTTGTTCCTTTGCTTGTTGAGATACCACATCACCGTGGTATTCTCTGTTGAAACGTTGAGGGGCATGGGATGAAAGAGGGAAGGAAAAGCCTGAAGACAGCCCTCATATCTTTTATGTTGATGTGGTCTGACCTCTGATGAAGAGGCCAGAGACCCTGAACATTGAAAGAGCTAAAGGAAGCTCCCCATCTCCTGTCTGAGGTGTTTGTAAAGAGCTCTTAAGTTGAGGCTGGAGGTCAGAAAGGAAGTTCCAGTTTGACAGAAAGTTTATGAATCTACCTCTGAAGCTTGAGCTTGAGGAAAGGAAGAAAGAGGACTGGAAAGTACACATGGAATGGCAATGCTGAATCCGTACTGACTTGAGGTTCCACTATAGCTTTCACATATGGAGCCTGGCCACAGGAAGAATGGGAATGGTAAAGACCATGTATCTGAGGACACTGAGGAAGTCCCTGGCCATGACTGAATCCAGTGGAAGAGACTGGAAAAAGACAATAAGAGATAGGGCCTTGGGGACAGACATGGGGATGGTCTGGATCCTGCAACCAAGGAAAGCATGATCCTGAGAAGAGGTCATAGCTGATTTTTGATAGTGTATGGTGAAGACTTTGCAACAGGGAAACAGTAAACTGAAGATCCTGAAGCACAGCATTTGGGGAGGAAGCTTGAATAAGCAGATTGTCCAAATAAGGAAAGAACAGCACCCACCTCAACCTGCACAATGCAATGAAAGGAGTGAGGCATTTTGTGGATATCCTTGGGGCAGCAGAGAGGCCAAAAGACAAAGCAGAGAACTGAAAACACAAGATAAAACACAGAAATGCAAAAATGTCCTGAAAAAGGAATGGATGGGGATATAAAGGTAGGCATCCTTAGGGTCCAGACAGGCCAGAAAGGCCTGGGGAAGAAGGGGAAATAAGTTTGAAGAGACTATCTGAAATGAAGATCTCTTGAGAAAGTTTTTGAGCTGAGAAAGGTCCAAAATAGGTCACTATGTGCCCTCCTTCACTGTAACCAGAAATATTCTGGAATAAAAAGCCCTCCCTACCTGGGCAGGGGGTACAGCTTGAATGACGCCCAGGATCAACAGAGAATGAAGCATTGCTGGGAAAAGAGGAAGTTGTTCTCCAGGAGGTTGAGGGATGCTGAGAAAGGAATTTACAAACCATGAAATACTCCTGGCAGATAATAGACTTAACCAAAGAGTTTGTTGTAATTCTTAATTTGGAAAGGGACACAAAGACAGAGGGATAAGGAACCTGGTTGAGGGAAAGGGAAGCAAACTGTCAAATGGAACCTGACTTGTCCTGAAAAGGAAATTTCTAGGAAGTGGGGGTCTGAGTAGATTTGGCAGGAGGCACATGTCTCGAACCCTTTTTACCTTTTGGTGGAGTGCAAGACTGCCTGCGAACAAAAGTAGATTTGGAAGGATAATTTCACCTCCTACAAGGCTTTGCCCTTATCCTGGACAGAAAAAGTTCAGCAGCAGAACCAAAAAGATTTTATTATACAAAGGAGCATCCAATAGTTTGGCCTTAATGTCATTGGTTAAGCCTGAGGACAAAGTCAAAAGTAAGGCCTCATAACACAACCAAATGCAGCAGCCCTGGAGGAAGCATCTGCGGCACTGTAACTGCATATGACAGAGTGGTGGGCAATTTGAGGGGTAGAACCCAACAAGGAAAGGAAGAAGCCTTCCTCTCAGAGTCAGGAAGATCAGAAATCACCTGAGAAATCTCAAAAGGAAGGACGAAACATACCTGGTCATACGAGTCTGGCAGTTAATGACACTAAAAGATAAAGTAGCAGCAGCATAAACCTTTTCGTCAGGCTCTCCATGGCCCTACTATCCTTATCTGAAGGAAGCATCTTGGTAGAGGGCTACAGCTTGGAGACCTTCTCAAAAGAAACACACTAAAGAAGGCTCAGCAAAAGTGCAATTATACAGAAAATTACATTCATCAGGCATCTTGTAAAAATCTGTTACATTTTTGGGGGGCTGGGGGGGGTAGGAATCATGTGCCACAGAAGCTGCTGAAAATGTGTCCAGGAAGGTAGCCAGAATTGGAGAAAAGCAGAAGGCTTGGAAGACTGCATCTGGAGAAGTTCATAGCATCTCTTCTGGATATCAGAAACTTAAGAGGAATCCCACTTAAAGAATTCCATCATTTAGGAAACGGTGTCCCCAAAAGATAGTTCCTCCAAAGGGGAATCTGGACTAACAGATTCCTCTTCCACTGAACCATAGTCCAAGGGGAAAAGGATCTGAGAAGAGTAGGCTAAAGACTCTTCTGCTGAATCTTGATCCTCATCAGTGGAATCCAGCTCCCTTGCTCTTTTAAGAGGAGTGAAATACCAAGGAGGGGCAGGCACAGACACCCCTTGAGAAGGCTTTAAAGCCATTAATGCATTAAACAACCCCTGAGTAAAATCCTGCCATTCACTTTGGGGATCCTTGACTGCAGGAGAAATATGCTTGGTTTTCGGTTTCTTTTTCCGTCGGACACTTGCACAAAACACCCTTGGAGGGTCAGACTCTTGGCAGCACCCAATACGCATAGCAGGGATCCCCTCCGCCCACTAAGACCAGTGGAATCCCTCTCAGTCCCTCAGAAATAATAAGCCGAGGCTCCTCCTCAATCTCTACAGCAGACATTTGTAAAGCCTCCGAAGATGTGCAAGAAATCGGATCCATGCTGGCCTCCAATGGGGTCATGGCAGAGGAATCCAAAGTAACGACCTGGTGATCCTCCAGGCTTTCACTATCATACAGAGAGATGTCTGGGTGAGGCTGGACAACAGCCGTATCAGACCCAAGTTTTTTGCCATTTTCTTGGCTGACCACTGAACCTCGTGACAGGAAGACTCCACCATACACCTTCAGCCAACAACCTAAGAAGCTGGTTTTCAAGGTAGATTGATAAGGAGGAGAAACAACTAAGCAGGGTCTTGGGGACAAATGCCTGGCAGATAGAACACTGCACATGGTCATGGGAAGCACCCCAACAGAAGAGACTCTTATCATGATGGTCTTTATGGGGAACTCTGCCTCTTAAACTGACATTTTCCCTTTCTGGATGACATAACACCAACCAACGCTAAATAAAAAGGAAGAAAGGAGAAACTTCAATGGGGCACTTATCTGAAAAATGGCTAGTTAACCAACTCAGAAAAAGGCATTCAGACCAATGATGGCGTTTGGACTGGCAGTAAAGAAGTTCTGAGTGTGTACATTTGTACATCACCTTTATGCCCTACTCATTGTGCGGGGAATTACATGTGATGTACGGCACATGTAAGTACTAAAGGCTTTGTTATACTGGCCCTTTGGGTATGAATACTGCAACATTGATATGGAAGGACAGCTTATATTTACTGTGCTAGCACAATCTCCCACCTTAGTTTAATGATTAAGAATTATACTACTTGCAAATGAGAAAAAAATACAGTTGCAGTAAGATAGTTAAAAGATTACCAGTCTGGTGTCACACAGAGAAAATCCTGACTACAAACCCAGGCTATCCTAGTTTGGTTAGGGGTTTGGGTGCCTGCTGGAGCTAACGGAGGTCAGGAGTGCCAATCCTGGTGGAACTACTCTGATGTAAGTGGACCTTTCTTTAAGGTGTAATAGAGGCTAAGGCTTGCAATAGCTGCCAAGCTGTACATGTGGAATGTTACTTGTATTATGTGTATTTTATCTGGAAGTGGGATATACGAAAACGCAGATTTGTATTGACAGCGTTAATAAATTTCTTTTTCGTCAACCTACATCGTTCCTCAGCGTTCTTTCTCTTATTTGGGTGCTCAATTGGACTGATTTGTATATGTGGAATGGCCAAGAAGGTACGGTCACTCTAGGGCCTGGAGTGAACACATCCTCAGCTAGCCACTTATCCCTGCACAATACAGCCTCTCAAAGTGAAGCAAGCATGATGGGTAGGCTTGACAACAACACAAACAGTACATATGACACATGTCAAGCTTTAGCTTGGTTCCATTTCCTAAACGACAGGCTACATCTCTCTTTCCCACCTCACATACAATGTCTTCTACCAGAAGGATACTAAACAGCCACCAGAAAACCTTCGCTCTTCATCCGTTGGTCATGACAACCTAAACTGGGGAGCAATAACACTTGTGGAAGATGGGAGCAGTGGGAGTGAAGCTGAGCAACAGATGGTCAAGCTACAGGATGTTAAAAGCCCCCCCCCCCATCCACTCCAAAAAGTTAACATGATCTCCTTCAGAAAAGTGTTACTTTAAACATGGGTACAAGCTAGCCATTAATCATTATGTACAAATGCATTTTTAAGGGCCAGCATTCTGTGCAGTTCAAAGCCGCAGTGTTCCTCATTCAGATGTATTAACCAGATCCTTGGCAATGTACAATGCATACACAAAAGTGCACGTGTTCAGACGCACAATGTTTTGATATTTTCAAATGTTTAATGAAGCTTTCTGGTACAAAGCTTTAGAAAATCAAACATACTGCTGTGAAACATGTGACTGACTGTGTTTATCTGACTGATAAAGCATTGTCACTGAAACCCACTTTCCGTGAAAATGGAATGTGGACTTATTCCTGCTGTTGTTGACTATCAAGTTATTATACTATCTGTATGAAGGAAGGATCCAAAAAGAAAGGCTTTCAGTGAAAAGGTTTTATGGTATTTTCAGTGGAACAAACTGATAGCAATACATCATCATGAACCCAAACATACTATATATGAAGAAAAAATGGCATACACAAGTGAACACAGAGCACAAACTGAGGGAGAGTTTAATAATGATAGTTAAATCATTTGTGATTAAAACATTTAATCCATGTATGAGAATAAAGCATGCAAATGTCTCTATCTTTCACATTATGAATATATAATCACTGACTAGGGATGTGTACAATTTGGAATTAGAGTTAGCAATGCCACAAGATTTTGCAGCCTGAGTATGAAATTCCTAGCTACATACCTGCTGAAGTACCTAGCAGAAAGATGCATGCTGCACAGTGGACCTTAAGGAAAATATTAATACTCATTAATGCGTAGCTGTAATGTTATAAGGTGTAGCACTCAACTTCACAGCTGGCCTGCAGATGGTTTATTGGCCCGACAGGGGACTGCAAGTTTCTTATTAAACCTAAACAACTCGTATTAAGATAAGAAAGGGGAAGATAACCCTCAAAAATGTTAACGTATCTGATGACGAATGTTGATGAACTAATACCATACAGTACAGACAAAACTGATCAATATGCTTCATTGTTTTATGAAGGCATTTTTTTCTCTTTTAACCCAATTTATCTTTCCATAATTTGCTTGTGTATCTCTAAATTACTACAGTACTTTCTAAAATGTACACAACAGATATAAAACCCATTGACAAGCACTGATGGTACATACCTGGTCTACTAAAGGAGTCATCAATGCCTCAGCTCTCTCCTTATTGACGAAGTGCTGTGTGTCATACAGGAAAATTTTATGCAGACAGTCCATAACAAACTGCAGCAACAAGCATGTCTTTTCTGAATTCTTCTCTTCAAACAGTGGTTCATCTATGTACATGGAGGAATTACAAATAGAATGAGATTGACATATGTACAGAATTGCTAAAAAACACAATTGTAGACTTCGCACTTAAGGTCCAGCTTCACAACAAATTCTAACAGCAAAAACAGATGATCTGGACCACCAGGCTGATAAAAAAAAACAATAGTTTAATAAAATGCAGTAGGTTAGCACTTTCAGGTTTTAAAAACCCTTCTTCAGACAACATACAAAAGTTATGAATACCTTTTAAAATACATAACAGCCAATCAAAGACTCTGTAAAAAGCCCTCCTCTTTTTTTAAAGAGGCTTGATAGGAATGACACCATTCAGGCCAGGTGCTCTATCAGCACCCAGATTGATTATCCATCTAGTTTCACTGCATTCTATTTCTCAAATCACCCCCCCTCCTGGTTGGATGAATAACCTGCAAAACCATAAAAGAAAATACATGTCCAGGGTACTGCTTTACATGCTGATACAGGGCATTATGTGTATTGGCTGTACATATAGCTGGCATATGTTGTAACACCCTGTCTTTCAATCTACAATTTGTTTTTCTGACATCAAATGAACAACAATGCATACAGTCAGCCAAGTATATAATATTGTTGGTCAAACAGTCAGCATATTGTTTCAATGAATAACTCTTTCCAGACAATGGATGGATAAATATGTTGTTGTGTCTTAATATACTGGCAAGCTTTGCAATGTCTACAAAGGAATGTCCCTTGTCGCCCCATGACAGGTTTCTTAATCCCCTGTTGGTCTGTACAGAGCGAATCCTTTAAATTCTTACTACATTTGAAACAAAATGTGGACTCCCGAGCTATTAATGCCTTCACTCTAGCATCAGTTAACAACATTTTCCAGTTTTGGTGAATAATGTTACATATCCCCCCACATTGTTACTATAATTCAAAGTAACTCGAAGGGGCTGCCTGCTTATTTCAGTCTCCCTGTCATGCACCTGTACATTCCCAGAAAATAAGAAGTTATGTACTCACCATAATGTTCCATCTGAGTAGATAAACTTCATTTGTCAGCAACCTATGGGAATCGGATCCGACTTCGGATCTGAGCCGGCAGTTTTCAACAGCTTAGATCCGAGCTCCAAGCTCCTCCCCCTACCCATAATCCCCTGCCAACCCTGACTGACCTCAGATCAAGTTTGCCCAAAAACAGACACTGCTTCAAAATTATTACTCTCAAAGATAAAGTAGGTAACACACCATGTAAAACTGAGTATTGAAAACATCCGTAGGTGAGGGGGCAGGAGGGAGGGACGGTTGCTGACAAATGAAGTTTATCTACTCAGATGGAACGTTATGGTGAGTACATAACTTCTTAATCTGGAGTAGTTAACTTCATTTGTGCAGCAACCTATGGGACAGAATCCCCAGCTACATGAACCTTGGGCGGCCCTCATGGAAGGATGTTCCGGAGCACTGAGGAGCCAATGGATGCTCTCCCTCTGGAGATAATGTCCAGTTTATAGTGATTGATAAAGGTATGAGATGAGGCCCAAGTGGCTCTAGAGCAAATATCATCCAAAGAGATTCTAGCTCTAAAGGCCGCAGAGGTAGACAGAGTAGAGTGGGCATGGACTCCCTGAGGTGTGGGCCTGCCAGAACTTCATATGCCAAAAGGATACACTGCGAAATCCATCTAGACAGGGTGACTTTAGACACAGATTTACCCAAGTTAAATTTGGCAAAGGAGACGAACAACCGGTCAGATTGCCTATGACCAGATGTCCTGTGGATGTAGAAGCGAAGTTGTCTATGCACATCCAGTGAGTGTAATTTGCATTCCCCTTTGTTTTGGTAATTAGGGAAAAAAGACTGGTAGGTTAATGGACTGATTAATATTCGACTCAAACGCAATCTTAGGAGGAAAGGAGGGATTAGTCCTGAGGTAAACTCTATCCTTGTGAAAAGTCAAGTATGGGGGTTTTACACAGAGGGCTTGTAGTTCAGAGACCCTTCAAGCCAAAGTGATAGCGACAAGAAAGGCCATTTTCCATGACAAGAATTTAAGATCTACTGAAGCTGCAGGCTCAAATGGGGGAGCTGTCAAGGCCTGAAGCACTAGCGTTAAATCCCAAGGAGGGACTACATCCTTCACTGGAGGTCTGAGCAGAAAGGTGCCCTTCAAAAAGGTCTTGCACAATTTTGTGGTGATCAAAGGGCCCAGTTCATTTCCCACATGATAATGAGAGATAGCTGCTAGTTGAACCTTGACTGTGGAGGAGCTAGCCCCCTGATGAAACAGCCCTGACAGAAAGTCTAATACAGCGGGCAAAGGAGCTGTGAAAGGATCCAAATTTTGACGTTCCGCCCAAATGGAGAAACGCTTCCATTTGCTACTATAGATCTTTCTAGTAGAAGGCTTGTGCGCTGCTACTAGGATAGCTTTAACAGGGGAAGAGATACCGGGAGTCCTAGCTACGAGTGGAACTGGAGCAGCCAAGCTGTGAGCTTGAGATTGTCCAGGTTCGGGACTGGGAGATCTAGGGGGTGGGATATTAGATCCGGAAGGGGATCCCGAATCCAAGGAAGATTCACCAGATGAGACCAAAGGTAAGGGAACCAGGCTTGACGAGGCCAGAATGGGGCAATGAGGATTATCCTGCTCCCCAACCGGCTGGCTTTCTGCAGAAACTTTAGCATCAGGGGAAGAGGAGAGTAAGCATAAAGTAGACCGGGAGGCCAAGCATGCACCAGAGCGTCTCTCGGAGATTCCCCGGAGGGGGAGGAGATGAGAGCGAAGTAGTCGTTGCATTTTGTGTTCGAGGGAGAGCCAAAGAGATCGCAACAGGGTTGACCCCATTTGGTAAAAATCCGATTCGCTACCTCGGGGTTCAGAGACCACTCGTATGGTAAAAGGATGGTGCGACTTAGTCTGTCCACTAGGATATTGGACCGTCCCGGAATGTGCGTTGCTATGAGAAAACGGTTGGTGGAGATAGCCCATTCCCACACCCTCATGGCCTCTCGACAGAATGGGTAAGACCTGGTTCCTCCTTGTTTGTTGATGTACCAGACAACAGACATGTTGTCCGTCTGAATCGCAATTGTTCCTACAGGAAGAAGGTTCTGAAGTGCTTGCAACGCCAACAGCACCGCCCTCATCTCTAGGATATTGATATGCAGTGAGGTCCCACGTGCCTTGGACTGTCCTGCCCGAATAATGCCCCCCCCCCACCCGAGGCGGGAGGCGTCCGTAGTCACCGTGGTTAGGGGAGGGGCCATAGAAAAGGGGCGTCCTTTCTCGAGGTCCGGAGATTGGAGCCACCATAAGAGGGCCCTCTTGCAAGCCCTGCTGAGGGGAATAGGATGGTTGAGAGGATATTGAAGAAAGGACCACTGGACTTGGAGGGTCCACTGCAAGACCCTCATGTTCAAACGCGCCATTGGCAATAGATTGATTGCCGCCGCCATAGAGCCTAGCGCCCTCAGGACCAATTCCGCCGGAGGAGCTGGGGATTGAAGAATGGCCCGCACATGTAGCCTCAGGATTCGTAGCCGGTCTGTGGTCAAAAAGGCTAGAAGGTTGTTTGTGTTTAATCTGGCCCCTATGAAGTCTATGATCTGAGTCGGGGTAAGAGACTATTTCTCTATGTTGATAGTGATCCCCAGCCAGGGAGCAAGATGAAGAAAGTAGTTTCTGGCTGCGCAGAGTAGATGCCTTGTCGGGGCGGTCAGGAGCCAGTCATCCAGGTATGGAAAACCTGAATTCCCTGGAGCCTCAGTTGGGCCGCTAACACTTTGGTGAACACCCTGGGGGCTGTGGTGAGACCAAAGGGGAGGACCCTGAATTGGTAATGACTGGCTCCTAGCCGGAAGCGGAGGAACCTTCTGGATCGCCTGTCCATCAGAATGTGGTAGTACGCATCATTGAGGTCTATAGAGCACATCCAGTCGTTCTCCTGCAGAAGGGGGAGAATGGATTGAAGGGTGACCATGCGGAATTTCTCTTTGGTTACTGACAGGTTCAGGGGGGAAAGATCGAGGATTGGTCTTAAGTCCCCCATCTTTTTTGGCACCAAGAAGAACCTGGAGTAAAAACCCGACCCGCACTGGTCTGGGGGGACGTGTTGGATGGCTCTTTTTTTCAGCAACTGTTGAATTTTCGTTGCTGCGGCCTTCCTCTGATCGGGTGGGACATCGGGGAGGTATCTGGGGCTGCGAGGGTAAAGAGAGAAGGGGATCTGGTATCCTCTGGATATGATGCGAAGCACCCAGCAGTCTGTCGTGATGGACTCCCAAGCTGCTAGGTGCTTCGAGAAACGCCCCCCCGACTACCTCCAGAGTGGAGCAGTCGGGCAACCCCTCAGGGGTGTTGCGTGGGTTGGTCCGAGAAAGGTTCTCTGGATCCAAAGTTCCTCGGGCCCCCTCTGCCTCTAGGGCGGCATCCACCCTGCCCTCCTCTGCCGTGGAAGGGCTGGGAGTCCTGAGCGGGACGGGACTGTTGCGACTTCCGGAACCACATCTTCTTCTGTCCCTTTTGGTTCTTGGAGAAGGACCTCTGGGGAGCAGAGACGCGGACTCCGACAGTAGACGTCTTCCCGTCCTTCTCGCTCTGGACCAAAGTATTGCGAATGGTCTTGCCAAAAAGGGCAGAACCATCGAAAGGGGCATTTGTGAAAGACGCCTTGAAGGGTACCGCGAAATCACAGTGACGGAGCCAGGCCTGACGCCACATGACGAGGCCCGCTCCGCTTGCTCTAGCGGCTCCTTCTGTGGCATGGGACAGTAGCCACATAGAGGTGTTTGATATGGACCGAAGAGTGGCCATCCGAGTGGAGTACAACTGTTTGTCCTTCGCCGACATGGACTCAGGGGGCGACGCAGCATACTCTTTGATAAGGTCCCTCTGCAGTCAAATAACATGTGCCATATAGTTCAGCGACCTCACAGAGAAGGTAGCTGAATTAAAAACCCGCTTCCCTAAACAGTCCATCAACAGAGACTCCTTGCCCAGGGGGTGGACCGAGGGACTCCTGAGCTAGTTCCCTCTTGGTGGCCGCCGCCACCAACATGGCATCTACAGGGGGACCCTTACTCCAATGGGACTTAGAGGGGGGGCTAAGAATTTTATCTGGGCGCTTTGGGACTGGCCCCACAGTGTCCAGCTCCTTCCAAGCCCTGGCTGTAATCAAATCTACCAGGGAGTCGGCCGGAGGGGACAGCCAAGAGGTAGACGGGCCTTCTTCAAACGCCTCCAGGAACACGGATTCGTCCGAGGTAGGCTTTGGGGCAGACCACCTCCCCTTATTCTGAGCATCTCCATGATGTCACCAAAAGAGACATCTTCGGGGGGTGATCTTGGGGAGCCTTCCCCTTCCTCCAAATCCGTGTCTTCAGTCAAGGACTCAGGGGAGTCCAGGTGCCTCCTCCTGCACTTTCGCTTGTGAGGGACCTCCTTGGGGGGGCTGTCCGAGGAGGTCTCACCAGCAACGTCTTGTTCCAAGGGAACGACCTGGGACGTCAAAGCAGGCTGTTCCTGGGGCCGGGTGATGGAAGTCAGGCCCGACAGAGGAGGAGTGCAGGGTGGAGCCGTGGCAAGGGCCGGGGGCCTGGAATCTCTCGACAGAGCCCTCTCCACCACGTTGAATGCCGAAGGAGAGCTGCTCTCTCTGGGATCCGAAAGCAGACCTTCACTCAGATCCGACGGACGGATCGGGGCCGGCGCCGAAGCGATCGGATCTGACGGACCAGCATGCTCCGACCTGGACTGATACCCTTGGATCCGAAGCTCAGCCCTCGGCTCCGGGAGCTCGGATCCGAAGAGAATGGACCTGACAGACTCGAGGGAAGTGTCCACGCCGAAGTACCCGAGACTATCGTCGCCGACACACCCCCGGCTCCAAGGCTGCCCGGCTCTGAAGACTCCGAGCCCGGGAAGCAGGTCGGAGAAGGAGCTATCGGGGCAAAGAAGGGGGTCGAGCTCCCCCCCCGGAGGGGGGGAGGCAGGAGCACTCCCATCTGCAGTTGGGCCTGGAGGAATCTTCTCATCATCCAGTCCAAATCTGCATCCGTGAGACTTTGGGTCGATCTCGATGAGGCCACCGAGGCGGGACGGGAGTGCTGCCTCGATGACCTCGAAGGAGATCAGGTCTCCTCCTCCTCAGGACCTGGTGAAAAGCAGGTGGACCGGATCCGAGAAGGAGACCACCCAGAAGTTCTGGAGGGAGAAGACCGCTTAGCCGGGGGGGGGCCGAAGCGGAGGCCTCGGCCTGCCGCTTGTGGTGTTTCTCCCTTCTTTTCCCTTTCCTAGCCTCCCTCTCCTCTGGGCCTAAGGCGGGAGGGAAGCAGGAATGGCAGCCGCCGCAGCGGGAGCCACGGAAGAACCGGAGGTAGAAGCCGAATTCGGGGGGCAGAAGACCCGCCAGAATCAGCTTAGACCTCCGGTCCTTAAGTGCCCTGGGGTTGAACGCCGCACAAATGGAACAACCAGAAGACAGGTGCTCAACCCCAAATCCACCGGGGACAGCTTATGGCCACACTCGGTGCACTTAGAAAAAATAGGCTTTGGGGCCTCAGACATTTTAACAAAAGAAAGGAAGACGCACACGTTAGGCCCCAAACACGCACACACAAAACCCTAATGGAACCACGAGGGAAGGGGGAGGTAATTACAAAAAATATAGGTTTAAGCTAGGGAGGATATTAACCAAAAAGGGACCTGACAACACACACAATCAAATAGTGTAAAGGAAAAAAAGAACAAGTTAGATTTTTCTCACAAAATCTCTAATCACCTGGAACTCAAGATCGAGCTGCTGTTGGTTAAACCGCTGCAAACTACATCTGAGGTCAGTCAGGGTTGGCAGGGTATTATGGGTAGAGGGAGGAGCTTGGAGCTCGGATCTAAGCTGTTGAAAACTGCCGGCTCGGATCCGAAGTCAGATCCGATTCCCATAGGTTGCTGCACAAATGAAGTTAACTACTCCAGATCTAGGGTTTTGCTTTGTTCAACCTCTCTTCTTTACTTTTATTAAATACCTGCTGTATTATGTTCTGATTATATCCCCCTTCTTTTAAATTCACCATCAATTCTGCAGACTTCTCTCTATATGTCTCATCATTAGTACACAACCTAGATGTTCGAAAAAGAGACTGTAATGTATATAATATTTCTGATTACATTATATGTGATGCTGAAAATTATGTTTTGAGTAAGGGACTTACATTCATTCCAAGTACAGGGTCAAGTTTTAGTGACTGTGTGCTAGATTTGAGAATGTTTGCCAGAAATGTTGGATTGAAACGTATTTATGATGCAGAATCTGTTCCTAGGGACTATACTCTTAGGCAACCGAATACATTTAACCCCCCCTGCCAGTCAAGTGGTTGAAACTTTTGTAAAAACTTGTGCATATGATATTTTTAGGTTTTGGGACACAAAAAACAAGCATGTTTTTCATAACATGAACTGGGAGCAACGCCAAGCACTAAGGACACTTATAGAGAATAAGAATCATAATAAAACCTGCTGACAAGGGAGGGGCGGTTGTAGTTATGAACAGTGAATTCTATCAAAATAGTGTTCTTATGTTGTTAAGGGACTCAAATACTTATCAACAGTTAACACCAGCTGATATCAATAGAATTACTGGCAAAGTTAAGCATGAGTTTTCCAACTTAAGGTTAAGCAACCATATTAATGAAGACACTGACCGAACATCCTGTTGTTCCACTTTTCAAAGCGTTACCGAAAATACATAAAGATCCCAGGAACCCACCATTACATCCAATTGTATCTGGAAGGGTGTGGGCCACTGAACATGCTTCTATATGGGTAGATGCTCATTTAACAAAGTGTTTGGTTTCTGTACCCAGAATATTCAAGGACACAGCTCATTTTTTGCAATCTTTACACAGTCACTTAGGTCCCAATGCTGACTGTACAAATAATTTGTTAGTAACCCTGGATATAAACAGTTTGTTCACAGTAATTACAAAAGAATATGGCTTGATGGCCATTGAGGCCTTTTTGCAATAAGCACAAATCTTGAATCAAACTGATATTGACAGTGTATATTTACTGTTAGACTGTGTGTTGGGCAACAATATCTTTATAGGTTCATAGGTTCATACTAGGCTATCTGCCTTAGGGCATTTATAAGCCTAGCCAGAGTGTGTTTGGCTTTCGCCACCCATTTTAAATTAATTTTGCTATGCCCTTTTTCGAGGTTAGTATACTGTGCCTCTGTCTAACAGTGACACAGAAGTGATACCCAGGGTAAACCTACGATCTCCCATCCACTCATCAAGATTCCTCTTGAAGAGAGGAAATGAGGGACTCTGCCTAACCTGGACTGGGATTTTATTCCAGAGTGAAGGGAGCCTCTGGGTTATGAATCTGTCCCTCCAGCATGTCCTATTTATTTCAGTGCTGAGGTTCAAGTCTCTCAAGCGCGTAACTCGATGGGATTTGGATTTTCTGAGGTGCAGCATGTCCATTAATTCCGGGTTGGACATGGCTTTATACGTCAGGCACAGATCGACTCTGAGCAGGCGGTATGCCACTGAGTTGAGCTGGAGTTTCTTTAACCGGGCAGCATATGGCATCTGTTTGAGCCCTTTGATCCTCTTGGTGAGGTACATTTGGGGTCTTTCCAGTTGCTGCAAGTGTCTGGTAAGGTACATCCCAAAGGGCATTGTACTCAATTATGGGCCTGATGAGGGATGAGTAAAGAGGCATGATGACCTCCTCTGATCTAGATGTGAATCCCTTCATGATTAGGTGGGATATATAAAACGTTTTTCTAACCACTTTGGCCACGTGGTTGTCAAATGAGA
Source organism: Protopterus annectens (assembly GCF_019279795.1). Classification (NCBI taxonomy): domain Eukaryota; kingdom Metazoa; phylum Chordata; order Ceratodontiformes; family Protopteridae; genus Protopterus; species Protopterus annectens. The sequence continues at coordinate 831,699,678 of NC_056727.1, read as the reverse complement.
GATTGCTATCAACTTGGGTCCCCAGGTCCCTAATTACTTCTTCTGTACTTAATGAATTACCACCTATGTGGTAATTTGTGGGCACTTTGTTTTGCCAAAGGGGATGACTATACACTTTTTGGCATTTAGCTTGAGGCCATGGCTCTGGCACCAGTTGTCTGTTTCTATGAGGCCCTTTTGGAGGATGCTTGTGTCAGCTGGAGAGTTGATTATGGCGCCCAGTTTGCAGTCATCTGCAAACTTGGTCAGCCACAGTCCTTCCGTGTTGGCCTGTACCTCCGAGAAATATATACCGAACAAGAGAGGTCCCAGGACTGAGCCTTGTGGGACGCCACTTGTAACTGGTTTGGAGTCTGACATGGCTCCAGCAATTCTAACCATGTGGGTTCTGTCCTTGAGCCATTTTGCAACCCATCTAGTGACAAAGGGGTTTATATATTTAAGCTGGTGAGCTTATCTATAATGCCCGAGTGGGGTATTGTATCGAAGGCTTTTGCGAGGTCCAGGTAGGCTGTGTGTATCACCTTCCCCTCGTCAATGGCCTTGGTGACTGTTTCAAAGAAATCGACCAGGTTTAAGAGGCAGGATCTGCCCTTAACAAAGCTGAACTGGGTAGGATCCAGTGTCTGAAGGCCCCCAATATCTTTATTTATGAGGTCCATGATGATCCTTTCCATAGCTTTGCAGACCAAGCTAGTCAGGCTTATTCCAGGATCTGTTGAGGCTCCACCTTTGTGGAGAGGGACCACTGTTGCTGTATGCCACTCTTTGGGTACATATCCTGTAGTAAGGCTGAGATTGAACAGTAGTTTTATGTTTGGGTTTAGCTCTTCTTGGAGTTCATGTAGGGGCCTTCGGGACACCATCTGCTCCCATTGATGCTGTGTTTTTGCTTTGGAGAGGGCGGCTCTTACCTGAGCATCTGAGATGTCAGGGGGGCAGCACTCTGCTGGGATAGATATTTGCTCTTTTAGTGGGGAGGGGGGGGGAGTTTGTGCTGAACCTGTCGGCTAGGATGTTGGCAATGTCTGTGGGTTCGGTGTATTTTTTGTCATGTTATGTATCATAATTGCTTCTATAGTCAAAGCAGGGCGGTGGCCATGGGCACCCCCTGCGCAAACTCATATATCAACATAGTGTTGGCATATTGGGAGGATCAAGCAATATTCAAGACAAACCATTTATGGAAGGGGTACCAGAGTTACTATGTCTGGTTTTGTGGACGATGTCTTCCTGCTTTGGACAAGGGCACAGGAACAGCTTTATGCGTTTGATACCTACCTGGAAATCACCACTGATTTATTTGAGGTTTAGTATTTCACTCTCGGATGCAACTATAGATTTCTTAGATGTCAAACTGATGAAAAACACAGAGCAACGGATTGAGACTGTGTTATATAGGAAGGAATGTTGGAGAAATACTCTCCTAGCCTATGATAGCATGCTCCCCAGATATACATTTAACAATACTGCTCAGGGACAATTTTTTCAAACATGTAGGTTATGTACTAATAACGCGACATATAGAGAGAAGTCTGCAGAACTGATAGTGAACTTAAAAGCAAGGGGATATAATCAGAACATAATACAGCGGGCATTTAATAAAAGTAAAGAGAGGTTGAACAAAGCAAAACCCTGGTTTTCTGGGAATGCACAGGTGCATGATAGGGAGACTGACATAAGCAGGTGAGTTACTTTGAATTATAGTAACAATGTGGGGGGCATATGTGATATTATTCGCCAAAACTGGAAAATATTGTTAACTGATGATAGAGTGAAGGCATTAACAAATCAGGAACAAATATTTTGTTTCAAACGTAGTAATAATTTAAAGGATTTGCTCTGTACAGACCAACAGGGGGTTAGGAAACCCGTCATGGGGTGACAAGGGACATTCCCATGTAGACATTGCAAAGCTTGTCAATATATTAGACACAACAACATATTTATCCATCCACTGTCTGGAAAGAGCTATTCATTGAAACAATATGCTGACTGTTTGACCAGCAATATTATATACTTGGCTGACTGTATGCAATGTTGTTCATTTTATGTCAGAAAAACGAACTGTAGATTGAAAGACAGGGTGTTATAACATATGTCAGCTATATGTACAGCCAATACACATAATGCCCTGTATCAGCATGTAAAGCAGTACCCTGGACATGTATTTTCTTTTATGGCTTTGCAGGTTATTCATCCAACCAGGAGGGAGGGGGGGGGGGATTTGAGAAATAGAATGTAGTGAAACTAGATGGATAAACAATCTGGGTGCTGATAGAGCACCTGGCTTGAATGGTGTCATTCCTATCAAGCCTCTTTAAAAAAAGAGGAGGGCTTTTTACTGAGTCTTTGATTGGCTGTTATGTATTTTAAAAGGTGTTTGTAACTTTTGTATGTTGTCTGAAGACAGGTTTTTTAAACCTGAAAGCGCTAACCTACTGCATTTAAATAAACTATTGTTTTTTTATCAGCCTGGTGGTCCAGATAGTCTGTTTTTGCTGGTGGAATATGTACAGAATTGCAGACTGCTCTGTCTTGTGTGAATCAATATAAAACAAATATACACCAAACAAAACAGAAAAGCATACATTCTGGCTAAAGTACCAGAATTTTTTTAATTGCACTACAACCTTGTCAGCAACTTATGTACACCACATCCACAACATCATAATTTAATTACATTTCCCAGTACCATCAACTGCATGCAAACCACTCTACCATTTTTTTTTATTTTTTTGTAATCCATCTACTTTCCAAATCAGGGGATGTACACTGCTGCGCCAGTGAGACTCCCTTAAGCCACCACCTCTTCCCCACTACCATGCATTTTTGTGTCGGGGTCCCAGAGGTGACTATGTGGACATCAAACAGGCAGTGAGTGGAACACACAGCCTTCACTGCTGCAAGGAGGGGCAGACTTGAATGGAAATGTTAAAGGAAGATGCTGCCTTGCCACATGTACTTAGGCTATCATTTGGATAGGTCACTACAAACTCCTAGAAGAATATGTAGCCAAATGGGACACAGCTCCCTGTAACTCTATTCCATATATTACAAAGTGCGTTTTTTCTTCCTGGACATATACTCTTCCTGAAGGACCAAACAGGGTTCTCTACACAAATGGTAGCAGCTCTGAGATCCTACTCAAAGGAGTGAGAAAGACCAAATGAAGCATTTTTCAAGAGATTAACTTTAATGCTACCAAACTTGCATGCAAGTCTGTACACAATGAAGTTCAAATCTCCAGAGGGGCAGGGTTATTCAAAGAACAACAAACATGCAGCACTACTTTAACGAGTTGCTTAATTAGTCAGTGACAGGCCTCAACATCTCAATCTTGCCTTCCACATACAGGAACACAATGAGCAAACTCAAACTCAGTAGCTTACGCGTGTACCCAGATCATCATGATAGTATAGAAGAGTAGTCAAGCTGCAGCGATACAAAACATCAAGCCATCCGCACTGATAATTCCCATTTAGAGGCACACATCTGCCAAATGAAAGGGTTCCTAAAAGCTTGAATAACTTCTGAGAGCCATTAGCAGGTGTGGCTAGATCAGAATTTCTACAAAAGAACCCAGACCTTAAGGTGGAGTCAAGCTCTTATCCTAAACAGTGGTACATTTCGGGTTCCTATCAGCTGACCAAGGACGCAGGTTAGCGAATGCGACTTGGTCGAGCTATAAACGCCGAAACGGCAAAATATTGAAGCGGCGTGTAAGCGAATTCTTTCCCTGGGAAAGAATTTGCTTGGCCGCTTCGGTAGTTTGCCATTTTCGGCACTGTAGTGCGGTCTCAGAGTTGGTATAATTAAGCAGGGGGGTGTGGGGGCGAAGCCCCTCACTTAATATCATGTATTAAAGTGTTTTCTTTTCTTTATTTTTTTTTTGTGGGAACAGCGATTTTTTTCCAAGGGAAAAAAATCACTGTTCTGACAGCTCGGTTTGTAAGCTTTCACTTCCAAGGGGTCGATTAATCACCGTTTGCTACTCTAAGCATTTGGTGATCTAATGTAGAGCCTACATTCCTAATACTGACTGGGAGAGTTTGCTGTATCATCAGGGACATGAGAGCTTGAAGACATATTTTTCTCAGTCACCAAGAGGCTTTTGGAAACGGCTTTATGAAAATAAAATCACTGTCAACATTCACAAAAGATCAGTAACGCTAAATGATGCTCACCACAAACAAAAGTACTCACACAAATGTTTATTATTACAGATCCATCAGGAACCCCACTCCCTTATGTCACTAACAACATTATCAAGACCTTCTTTCTGAGCAGCACCTTACCTTTTACAAACATGTTGAACCCAAATTCACAATGTACAAGCTCATTTATTTTTTTTATTTTTATTTATTTATTTAACATTTGTTGACCGGGAATGTCCGACTAGGTTCCACAGAGCCTGTTTTCAGCGGAGGCCCGGGGAGAAACGCTCCAGATAAGAATATCCTATCTTCTAACTGTCAAAAGCCAGAGGAGCCATAGTCCTAAATATACTATTTCCCAGGCTGGAATACAGACTGCAAATCATAGCTCTTGGCTCTGCCATAATCTCTCTCCACTGCAATATGCGAAAAATCAAATACTCAGATTAATTTACCTTACCAGCAAATACAAGCACTGTTGTCGTAAACTAATCACAGGTAAATGGCAGACCGTGGGCAACAGGGCTACACTCCTTAATACACAACTTCAAAATTCTCAATCAAAGATACTGTCCACCTTACTCAATAAAACGACTATCAAAAACTCACTCCCACTTCCTTCAAAATTCTAACTCTTTCCTACAGTTAATGCCTCCCTTTACTCTTGCTACCTATGAAAGATTCATCTTCATACCAGCCCTGCCCACTGAACCTCTTGACGCTATCAAATAATCTGATAATCTTGCTTTATTCAAGAAGTCTCTTCATTCCCATCTAGTTAAGGAAAATGCATGCAACTGCTTCAGAGACACAGGTGGAATAGCTTCATCTTACTTGCATCATTACTCTGTATCAACTAGGATTACTAACACTGAGTTTATTTCCCAGTCTCTTCATCATTCTCATAATCTATATTCAGGTCACTGCAAAAATAAAAATAAAAATTCTGCTTTATTTAGTCCATGCAGCACACTTACAAGTGCAAACATTACTATTATGTAACTGTACACACACACACACACACACACACACACACACACACACACACACACACACACACACACACACTACTGTGTTATGTAACTGAATTTCCTTGCATGATGCTGTTTTATGCACAGCTGAACTACTTGGTTTATGCAAAGCTATTATCTTGTACATTTGAACTGTGTGCTTTTATTTGTGCCTTTTCACCATGTACTTTATTTTTGTAATTTGTATTTACCTGCTTGGCCCATGCCATTACTGAAAAGGCTCTCTGAACCAGTCCAGTTAACCAGTTAAATACATACATAAAATTAAAAAATATATATTTACCTTTGCCCATTCAGACTTAGCCAGTAAACAAAGCGCATTTTCAGTGAACGGTCTGGGAGAAATTTCCACACTACATACACATATATGAGATAATAGTAAAAATGTAGTATATATCAGGACTATCATCATGTTACACACACTATCACCATGTTACACACACTGCACAGTATTTAAGCATGTTAAGCTCAGGCACATCTAGAGAACAAATTATACACAGCATGTAAAACCCAAGTACATCAAAACACATTCCACAGTACTTTACAGTATATGTATGTATTCCTACTGCAGTTCTGACACACAGATGAAGCACGTGTACATTTTATCTAAACAGTTAAATTCACTTACAACCTGTAGCTAGGCGATGATCATAAATGTGAAAATTTTGTGACATTTATTGGTTTGATTGCATGAGGAGGGGACTTAGTAATGGGAACGGTAACAAGGACAGGACTGGACTGTTTTACTGATAGGTATGACTTCACTGGGACTGTAAATTATACGTGGGGTAAGATTTAGAATAAGAACTTTGAAATGAAATTAAATTAAATGTTTGCCTAGCAGCATGGGCAGGAACATGTACAGGAATGTTTCATGCCCTCTCATACTGCTGCATTAAGAAGAAAAAGAGAGGACATTACTTTTCACTAAGAAAGTGTTTTCCAACATCCAGAAGACCGCAACTAGAGGACAAATTTGAATTTTCAGCTACAGGAGAGGACTGGTGGAGTGTCACAGAGACTAGTACAGCTGATTCACCTCTCCTGAAATATAAGATATTGAATGAGAGGCTCGTTTCCTATAGGCAACTTCCACATCAGCACTGCCTCCCTAGACAGGGGTAGAAGTAAATGGATAAGTGTCACTAGAAGAATCTTTGCTTTCAGAGCTAGGAAGAATGTTCTTAGTTCCAAAGGAGTGCTAGAGTCTCAACAAGAAAAGCATCCATCACCAAAATCTGCAATGGATTCAGATACAGACGGGAAGGCCCCACCAAAAGATTAGTGGGACCTCCCCCCATCACTACAGGATCCTGCAAAATAAGGTCCAACACCACAGGAAGGTCTGGCAGCCTCTGGTTGCTTTTGTGCCATGGATACTGCATAGTCCACAGCAGTGTGCTGCTTAGGTGTACAAATGACACAATGCAGATCACAATAGCCATCAAACAAAGAAGGCACAGCAGGGCCCAAGTCCTTGCACTGTGTCCTCAACAGGTCTTCCAAAACTTTGATGCTATGGACACACTAACAGTGGGAATGGCAGGCTCTGCAGAGTTTTTTGTAAAGGCAACCTTCCAAACAGGAGTCAGCTGCAAATTTTTCCATTTTATAATAACCTTGAAGGACTATAAAAAGCTGACTGTCTACAACAGGGGCATTTCAGGGAGTCTCTGGACAGGGTCAAAGAGAGCACTAGTTATCTAAGTGAAAACCTGCAGTTCCCTCTCCAATAAGGCTTTGGCCACCATAATAAAGAGCTGAGTGCAGAAAAAAGGGCTCCATGATGTCAAGTGTTGAGTGATTACATTAGTGGTCATCCCCATTACCTCCAGTTCACCCCATCTATTAGCAGGGACCTTCTTGCAAATTAAGAAAGAACAAAGAACTCCCACTGGTACCATGTGAAATACAGCACATACCAGTAGCCTCGCAGTTATTCAAAGTTGACTCAGTCTGGGAGATTCACTTGCCAGTAGCAGGAAGGAAGAATGGTTATCTGAACATTAAGGAAAATACTTTTCATAACTCAACTGCTAATACAAGACTGCATCACTTACATATATCAACAACTCTCTCTCTGATGTGTTGTAAGATTCAGTACAGTCCAAAGCAGTACCACCAGAAGGGAGGAAGAAGCCAAAAAACACCTCATTATGTCTATCCAAAAACCTGATTCATGGACTGGGGCAAAGAATACAACTAAGAAACAAAGGGGGGGGGGGCATTGGCTGGTATTAACTAGCCTTCCTATCATATTATAGGAAGGACCTTGGGGGAGGTTAAACACCTCCTTCCCACATTTCCAGAAGTTTCACAGTCTTCCCCGGTCGCTCTGGGTTTTAATGCTTAAATCGAAAAGAAGGGTCTAACTAGTAGCTCTTCCTTACTGCCACACAATAGGTCCATCAACCAGACAAAAATGCACGGAGAAAGCAATAGAATGAATCTTCTACAAGAAGTGGGACTCCACTGAATCAGAATCCCAACCCACTGTCCACGGAAGGACATAAGGTTGAGGCCCTAGCTTGGCGATCTCAGTCTTAGGGCCACTGTGAGTACAAGAGTCATAAAACTCCTGGATGGGTACACTGACAGCTATAGTGACAGATCAAATCTGATGGCCCCTCCAGAAAAGACGTGGATGAGCATTCCTCCAAAAGAGAAAGGAGACTGACAAAATCAATGGGAGAAGAACCCTTCACCTTTCATTTCGAAATAGCTACCTAAAATGAGCTCACAGAGTGTTTGGTAGCACAACAGGCTGCAAACACGCCACCAGGAGAAGGAAGGAGGGAATCAAAAAGGAAAGTCTACAGTCCCCAAGAACCAGTATGGGCTGCTGCTGGCAGAGACCGGTCATACAAAAATGGCCAGGAACCCACCCTCACCGGATTTTGACAGTGCCTGGAAGGTGCAGCCATACCACAGAACCAAAACCTTCTAGCCCTGCCATGAGCAAGGGGAAGGAGTCCTTCACCCAGTGACCCTAAAATGCACAGGTGAGAAAGAGAACAGAGATCGTCTCAGTGCAACACTACAACACTGAAAGGCAAAGGAGACCACTGGAAGATGAATTTCACACCAACGGGAACTAAAGATTCTTGCTGATCTCCCGGAAGCAACTATAAAGGGTGTGGGGAAGGGAACCTCTTGAACCTGATAAAGACAACTTTTCTAACCAGGTAGATCTCCAACAAGGACTATGACCCTCCCAACCACCAAAGGGTCACAACCTAGCAAAATAATGGTTAAGCAAGAAGTCTCATCCACCAACTGAGATGATCTCAGGCCGGCTCACCTCCATAGCATCCAGCTCCACCTGACATTAAGTGAAAGTATTCAATGTATCCAAGAGATAGTGGAACAAATGTGACATAGAAAGACTGCCATGGAGAGAAATAAAACAAGCGTGCTGACATCACATAGACCAAGAAGGGTGCATACCCCTTCTTTCCAAACACCAAATACAAGAGACAATGAAACAAGGACAGTTGTAGAGCACAGCAGAGGGACCAAACTCCAAGTGGAGAAGGAAGAGACCTTCTTGCCCATCCAGTTACCCTCAAGGGGAATAACTACCAAGCAGACAAGAGGAAGGCACAGATCTTGAGTGGTGAGAAAGGCCTTCCAAGAACATTCAGAAGTCTGCACAAGCTGCCACCCTTGTCTGCTGAGACATGATAAACAAAATCCAGACCACAAGGAACAGCGAAGTAGAAGATAAGGGGTCCCTCTGGGCTTTCCAAAACATCTTCCAAATCTGTCTCAAAGGGAAGGACAATGGATTACCCACTGCCAAGGAATGCATGGGGATAACTGCTGCAAAAACAGACACGATCAAATAAAGTCCAGTACCTCAATTCAGAAGACACCATCCCAACTGAAGCTGGTGAAGGAAAAGGACTTTTGAGCTTTGTCCCCATCCAGGGTGATGATCTTCTCTTCTGATTCAAATGCAGGATTCTGAAGATGTTAAACCCTAAGCACAACTACTGGATTGGTGAAACTTTAGTGTCAGGAAGACAACACCCCACGTTTCTCTTTTAGAAAAGCAAGACCTGTAATCACAAGCTTAGCAACTATGAAAAATAAAGTGAGACTGTGACAAGAACACACATCTCAAAACTCACTGTAATGTTAGTAGCATATTTCTGCAGAAAGGCATCACCTCACTGCATTCCTAACACCCTTACTACTTGTACTGTTAACATCAACATCATTATATCTTGGATCAAGGGAAATACTCTGAGGTCTTGCAACATCAGGCTTTGTATATATCCCCACATTCACACTTTCAGGTCTTCCCATCATGACTTTGGTCCTCAGAATTTCCAAAGAAATTCTAACATACATACAAGGATGTGATGGAAGATCTGTGCCAGTCTGGTACAAGCATCCAACTGAGGTCTCTTAAGAATGAAGCCTCACACTCAATGCACCTTACAAGATATGGATCAAAACCTAAATGTGGACCCTGGCATATGCTCACCCTGTGACTTCTCAACCAGAGATGATTAGTTTAAAAGGACTGATTGGAAGGCTGCAAGAAACAAAGCCTTGGCTCCAAGTAAGACCAATTTATGACATGATGACTCTCAGTAGTTTCCTGTGATCAAACTGGATGGAGTCAGGACAGGGATGATCATGTAGGGGAAAGATGGCCTAAACACCATGGAATGCACCATCCAGATTAAGAGCCATAGCTTGTGCCTCCCCAGGCCTCAAGGTCTTACCTGAAAAGGTGAACTGTGACAAGACAGAGTACGGACTACTGAAATACATTCCCTATTCCTGAGAACCTCAAGAGGCCATGGAAACCAGGGACTTGTTTCTCAACTGACTGGGTCCATTCAGTCCTCTAAATGAAGCCTAAGTTACTGATGCATGCTGGAAGAAAGAAGGGGGCCATGCCACCCCACCAACCCACAGAAAAGTTACTGTTTTACCATTTCCCTACAAGCAAAACAAGTCAGAATATAAGTCTCTTAATTCAGTCACCAAGTACAAAGGACACGTGAATGCAGGATCTTTACTAGTCACAGTAAGGATTAAAACTGGAACTCTGACCATGTCAAAAACGAGCTGGTACTCATGTGAGAATGGGCATGCTTATGAAGTCTGTACATGACATCACCTGTGTCTGTCTTCCTGAAATTTATTTAAAAAAAAAACAGATTTCTGTTTGTTAGAAAGGACAGATTACCTTTAGGCCCCATTAAGCCAACTCCTTCCTTGATGTTAGATCTACAGGTATACACTGAGCCTATGAGCTGATCTAGAAGGCTCTATTAAGTGAATAAATGTTGAGATTTCCTTTTCTGATATCCACAGTTCAGTATGATGCAAAGCTTTTCAGCATTCATATTCAGTAGCATGTGCACCTCCTGCCAACAAACAAGGTCGATGTCCCTTCTTTGGAAGCAAACTCCTATGCAGACTGCCAGTAGGATGAAATATGGAAGAGAGACTATAGTATGCAATGGGCAGAGGTAGATCAAACATGAAGTATGGAAATCATTGTGTGGAATTTGTTTCCCCACACACTGAACAATAAAAGCACTCTTCAGTACTGAATTCAGAATATCGATGAGCCAATCAATCAAGCAGATACACAGATAAGAGAAAAAAAATCCCATGGGACACTTACCTGGCAACTAAAGAAAAGCTGACCAACAGACTAAGTGCTGTGAAACAAATACAGCTACACACAGCGCACATCCCGAGTGCCTAATTTCTAGAACACTGCCCAAGACATGTCCTGATAAAGCCAAAGGTTGAGGAATGATGGAAGTACGATGCAAGTAAAGATATCTTGCCCAGACAGTTAATGGCCCAGGAATATGGGGTTACTACCAGAATTTGCCCTACTTTCAAACCCAAATCACTTTCCTGCAACTGGGAGGTGAGACAGTATGAGTTCACCCTCCTTTCTGTACAGGTTAAATTATACTAACACTTCTCAGACTTCACAAGGACAGACCCAAGCTTCAGAAGTGTCTTTAGAGCTTGTAGACCAGAAGCTGACCCTCATTACTAGACTGGCACAGAGAAACTGCTACAGGCAACATTACTAGTCCTGTTCCAGAGTAGGATTGAAGCAGCTCCTAAACTCTTCCAGAAATGCCTCCAAATGAATCAAAGGAGGAGGAGGAGGAAGAAGAAAGGGAACCTCAAACTCCAACTTGTAGACCAAGACCCAACAGAACAAGTAGCAGCACTAAAGTTTAAACCAAGGAGGAGATACAGTAATGAATGTCAATTTTGCAGCAAATAGCTAGGGGATTGTCCACTGCAAAACCCACACAGAGTTGAGCCAGCAGAATTTCAAACATGGTCTATGCCATTAGCAGAAATGGTGTTGCTTGGCCTTGTCTTTACAAGGTACCACAAATAGTCAGATTTTTTTAGCCAATGAGAGAAGGATCAGGCTTTGTATCATATCCAGACCTGCCCCTAAAAAAACATGTGCTGGACAGGAAAATGGAGAGTACAGCTGTGTACACTTACCATAAATGTAGATGTTCGAGTGTATTCACTGTTGCAGTCATCGCATTTGGGTTAACTGCTTGCAGTAGCCCTCAGTCGGCCTGATTATCAAAGTCTTGGGTCTTGCGTCAGTTGCTGTCTCATCTTCCATGACGTCAGGTAGTCAGGGGTATAAAGCATGCAGCCAATGCCATTACATCAGTTTTTTCTTGCCCCAGATGTCAGGTGTCCTCCTAATGGGAAGCAATTATATATATATAAAGCTAAATTGTAAAGATATCTTATATATATATATATATATATATATATATATATATATATATATATATATATATATATATATATATATATGTATAAGGTAATACCTCCACCAAAAAAGCAAATACACCAAAAAGTTTTTAAGCATAGTAAAAAGGAATAGAGGTATAGCCAAAAGAGGTCAGGGGGCTGGAGGGAGGGTAACCAGGACTGCAACAGTGAGTACACTCGAACATCTACATTTATGGTAAGTGTACACAACTGTACTATGTTCTTCGTGTTTCACTATTGCAGTCATCACATTTGGGTAGATTCCCAAAGCTAAGGATGGGAGGAGGAATTTAAATAGCATTAGAACCAGCTATAAGGCCCTGCAAGACTGCAGTGGCAAAACCAGCTCTGGATTTAGAGAAAATTGGTAAATGGTAATGCTTGGTGGAAGTATGTACAGAACTCCAGGTAGCAGCTTCTAGGATGTCCCTGGTAGGGAACACCTTTGAGAAAGGCTGTAAAAGTAGATTGTAGCAGAAATGAATGCAATGGCCTATCCATTTAGAAATGGTTTGCTTTGAAATGGCCTTCCCCTCTGCCCCTGCAGCAAATGCCACCAGTAGCTGTTCAGATTTCCTGAGAGGTTTAGTCCTGTCCAAGTAAAATCTAAGTTGTCTGTGCACATATAAGGAGTGCAGTATCTGTTCCCCTTTGTTCTGTGGATTAGAAAAGAAGGTTGGTAAATGAATGGACTGATTAAGAGCCACACTGGATACTACCCTGGGGCATGAAGGAGGGATTGGTCCTGAGGGACACTCCGTCTGCATGAAAGATGATGAAAGGCTCCATTGCCATAAGGACCTGTAATTCAGACACCCTTCTTGCTGAAGTGATAGCTAAAAGGAAGGCTGTCTTCCAAGAAAGGAATTTCAACTCTTCAGTTGCAGCTGGCTCAAAAGGAGGCAAAGTAAGTTTTTCCAATACAAAGTTAAGGTCCCAGGCTCAAGTAGGAGCTCTCCTGGGTGGTCTTACGTTTTTGGCCCCTCTGAGAAACTGCTTGAGCAGTGGATGAGAGAAGAGTGGTGGTTCTGTGTTGTAATGAGCTGAAATGGCTGAGGCATGAATTTTGATGGAGGAAAAAGAAAGGCCCTTGTGAAGCATCTCAGTTAAGTATTGAAGAATCTGAGGTAAATTGGGCGCTGCTGTGCTCATCCCCTTAATTTGGTTCCAGGAACAGAATCTTTTCCATTTTTCAGCATAAGGTTTTCTAGTACTAGGCCTCCTTGCCTCCAGAATGACATCCAACACTTTTTTACTGAGGGATGGAAACAGAGATATCAGTTAATTAGCCAAGCTGCCAGGTTCAGGGTTTGAAGTTGAGGGTGCAGAATCTGGATCTTCTGCTGGGACAGCAGGGTAGGGGTCTGAGGCAGGTGCCATGGTGCCAGCAGTGACACACTGCACAAGAGGGGGTACCCAGTGTTGTTGTGACCAGTCTGGTGCAATCAGTAATGTCCTTGGTTTGTCCTGTTTGATCTTTAGTAGCACCTTGGAGAGGGGAGGCAGAAGAGGAAAGGCATAAACTGATAGATTTTTCCAGCTGAAGGACAGGGTATCCACGTTCCAAGCTCATTTGTGGGGAGTCCTTGTGCAGAATTTGTCCAATTGGTAGTTCTGGGGGGAGGCAAACAGGTCTATCTCTGGGCTCCCTCATTTGTTTATCAACATGTTGAATGTTTTTGGTTCCATTTTCCACTCCTGTGGGTTCATAAGATTTCTGCTTAGATCATCTGCCAGTGTATTTAGCTTTCCTGGCAGGAACTGAACCTGTAGGAGCACTTGGTAGCTCAAGGCTGTGTTCCACAGAGCCATGGCTAGTCTGCAGCGAGGGTATGAGTGGGTTCCCCCCTGCTTGTTTATGTACCACATAACAGTGGTGTTGTCCGTCTTCACCATTAACTGTCCTGGAAGAATGTGGTCCTTGAAGACTGTCAGAGCATTCTGTACAGCTAATATTTCTTTTTGACTGATATGCAGGTGCATTTGACATGGGTTCCATTTGCCCTGAATGCCCCTCCCTGCCAGGTGAGCCCCCCATGCATAGTCTGATGCGTCTGTTGTTAGGGTTTGGGCGGCAGGGGGTAGAGTGAATGGCAGTCCCTTGTTTTGGTGGCAGGCCTCTGCCCACCAAAGGAACTCTAACTGTAGGCAAGGTATGATAGGAATCATTGCTTCTAGATCCTGAGAATGTTGACACCATAGGCTTTTTAGATACCATTGTAGTTTCCTCATATGTAGTCTTGCATATGGAATTAGAAGAATGCAGGAGGCCATGAACCCAAAGGCTTGCACTATTTGTCTTGCAGATAGCAGGGTCTTTGTGGCCATTAGTTTGAAGTAAGTTGTCAAATGAACTTGTTTCTCTGGTGTGAGGAAAGCCATCTGGGAAGTTGTGTTCAAGCTTGCTCCCAGGAATACAATTTCCTGGCAGGGTACCAGATGTGATTTATTTTTGTTTATGGTGTACCCCAGAAGTTAGCACCTTTTGTACAAATGCCAGATGATTCAATAGTATTGTCCTGGCTTTCTGCCTGAATTAGACAATCATCCAGGTATGGGTATATTCGAATATTTCTTTGCCTGCAAAATGCAATGACTGGAGCTAGGCACTTTGTGAATACCCTGGGCGCAATAGATAAGCCAAAGGGGAGTGCAGAGAAATGATGGTGCATGAAGCCTGCTTTGAAGCGTAGGTATCTTCTGCAGGATTCCCTGATTGGGATGTGCAGGTAGGGTTCCTTTAAATCCAGTGTTGCCAACCAGGCATCCTTGCCTAGCACAGGAAGCAACTGGTGAAGAGTTAGCATATTGAATTTTGGGATCACCAAAAAAGTGTTTAGGATTGAGAGATCCAGGCTAGGACACCAGTTGTCGTCTTTTCTGGCACCAGAAAAAGCCTTGAGTAGAAACCTTGTAGCCTTTCCTCTTCTGGGACAGTTTGAATAGCTCTTATACTTGAGAGAGAGAGAACTTGCTTTTGAGCCTCTGCCCAGTGACTTAGGGGTAGATCTGGCCAACCGTTTGGGGTTGGTAAAGTGTGAAAGTGGAATCTGTATCCTTGGAAAAATATATTTAAAACCCATTTGTCCTGGGTAACGAGTTCCCAATTTTTTGCCTGCAGAGCAATCTTTCCCCTAAAGGAGCAGTCAGTTGAGAAGGGCTTGGAAGTTTTAAAGTTAAATCATTGGTACAGTTTACCATGGTATGGGGTCTTACTACTCCCTGCTTTGGAAGTGGGAGCCCCCCCACTGCTTAGCCCTGTGCGTACCTTGGGACTGAAGCCTGAATGTTCTGCTGGGTCTGGGTTTGGACTGAGAAGGCCTGGAAGAGGCAAGGAAAGGACCAATTCTTAGAGGGCCAATGCCTACTAAATCTTGGAGGCTGCACTTGCAGGAAACCTTTAACAGTTGGCATAGATTTAGCTGTTTCCTCCACCTTTTTAAGTATTTCTTCTGCTTTATTGCCAAACAGGTGGTCCTGATTTAAGGGAGCATCCAACAAGTTAGCTTTAACATGATCTGGTAAAGATTGCTCCTTAAACCAAGCATGCCTTCCAAGTACAGACCCAGTAACAGCAGCCCTGCAATATGCCTCTAGTGAATCAAAACCACACTGCAAAGAATGTTTTCCAATTTGTTCAGCAGAATGCATTAAATCCTGTAAATCCTTATTTTCAGCACAGCAAGTAATCAACATCATTTTCTGTTTAAGCAATCCAGTAATATGCTGCTGATACTTTCACATATAAAACTGGCAATTTAAGGTCCTAATGGGCAAGGATGCAAAAGTGTATACCTTCTTACCCCATCTACTCAGCGCCCTGGAATCTCTATCAGAGGGGGTAGGATTTTTGGCAGTAGTAGCCTTTATGCCCTTGGGTCCCTGTGAAATGGTCTCAAGATCCGCAGTAGGATTTTTAAAGAGGAACTTGTGAGAATCAGGAACCTTGTAATATCTATCTGGTTTTCTGGGAGCAGGAGGTAAGGAGTCAGGGGCCAAGCTAGACTCTGTAAAGGCATTCATCAACAATGTCCAGTACAGGGGGGATAGCTAAAGGCCTGTGTTGGGGCAGGAGTAAGAAATCCCTAAGCCTCTCTTTAGAACCAGAGTAATCCTAGCTTTCCCAGCGGAAATGCTCCCTAAGAGTATGCAAGGTTTCACCAAAAGAGAAATCCTCAGGAGGGGAAGCAGAGGGAACTGAGTCCTCTGCATCAGAATCCTCATAGGCAGATAAGAGTAAATCCTGGTCATCAGAAGAAACAGAAATTTCAGAATCTTGCTCAGAAGAATAATAGCCAAATTCAATTCTAGGTCTCTTAGAGAGGAAGGTTGCCTTCCCCTGATTAAAGTAATAAGGTCTTCAGCCATTCTTATCATTTGTTTTTTAGGCATACAGGCCTGACCATGCGATCTCAGCGAAGGTTTTCTAGGCATGGATCGAGTTTTAGGCCTTGAAGAAGAAAATGGTGTCAGTTTAATATGCAAGTCAGTAGGCCTGAATACACCCTCAGAAGCTGGTGCCTGCACAGCGGCTCTGGACCCATCCAAGGTAGAGACATCCGCAGGTTCCACAACTGAAGCATACCAGACTCCGAAAGGGTCTCAGTAGAGGCCTGCGAATCTGAAATAGCTGGTATCAGGGGCTGCGGAAGCGCCTCATTGAGTACCGATGAACTCGCAAGTAGCTTAGGAGAAGCGTCGTCGGCAGCTTTGGACCTAGGCGGTCTGTCACTGTCTATCTTTGCGTGTTTTTCTGAATGTCGGTAGCCGGGTAGCTTACCGAAGCCATATCTGGATAATTGAACAGTGTACCAAAATATTTAGAAGCATAAATATACCGACGACGAATAGTTCATTGTTTAAATAAGGCACAAAACAGACAGCGAGGTGCATCGTGGTCAGGGCCTAGGCAAGGAATATTGAACGAATGAAAATCATTATGAGGTATTTGCTTTCCACAAGAAATACAATTACTGAATTTTACTGACATCGGTTTAGAGCAAGAAAAAGTTTCCCCAATGGGGTACTTAGCTTTAGTTGAAGACTTTGGTTCTGAAACTTGAAAACGAAAATTTCAGGAGTCGGCCGACCGGCACTTTGCGAACTGCTTCTGCTACCGCATGCAAGAAAGACTGATGTAATGGCATTGGCTACATGCTTTATACCACTGACTACCTGACGTCATGGAATATGAGACAGCAACCGACGCAGGACCCAAGACTTTGATAATCTGAGGGCTACTGCAAGCAGATAACCCAAATGTGATGACTGCAACAGTGAAACACGAAGAACATCCTCTTTTAGTTAATGGTAAGCCCAGAAACTGTAGACTAGGAGTGTCCAATACGTGGCCCTATATCCACAATCCAGCTCACCAAAGCATTTTATCTGGCCATCAGTATATCCTGTAGGAAACTGTTTTGAATGGACAGATACATGCTAGACATGGTAATGCAGCCCATAATCCTTGCCAAATATGGAAAGTTCCCCTGAGCCAAAAAGTACAGTTTTGTACCTACCATAAATGTAGATGTTCGAAGATCCACATTGCTGCAGTCCTTACTTATGGGTAGTCCGCGGTCCTCGGTCGGCCCGAATACCAAAGTATTAGGCTGACGTCGGTCATGGGCGCCTAGAACTGACATCAGAGCGTCAGGGTATAAAGGCGCATGACCGACGTCATATCCTCAGTCTTTTCTTGCCCCAGATGTCAGAAGGCCGAACAAGAAGGCCACAGTCAAAAACAGAATACCTCCCAAAAACACGCCCAACAACAACCAACACCTAAAGCATAGCACCCTGTTAAACTACAGTGGGGAAGGAGGGAGGGTAAATTGGACTGCAGCAATGTGGATCTTCGAACATCTACATTTATGGTAGGTACAAAACTGTACTATGTTCTTCATCTCACATTGCTGCAGTCCTTACTTATGGGTAGAATCCCAAAGCAACGGGAAAGGGAGGTTGGTAAAATCATAAAGCATTAGGGGCTGCTAAAATGCCCTGTAAAATTGCAGTGGCAAATCCAGCCCTAGACTTAGAATAGAGAGGAAGGTGGTAATGTTTAGAAAAAGTATGCACTGAACTCCAAGTAGCTGCCTCCAAAATGTCTTTTGTAGCTACCCCCCTTAGAAAGGCCGTGGAAGTAGCAGTAGCCCTAGTGGAATGAGGCCTGATTCCAGCCGGAATCTCCTTACCATGATGGGAATAACAGAAAGAAATACAAAACCCAACCCATTTAGAAATAGTTTGTTTTGAAACAGGTTTACCCTGTGAACCCAAGGCAAAAGAAACAAACAACTGCTGAGACTGTCTGAACTCCTTGGTTCTGCTCAAATAATAACGCAACTGCCTGTGAATATCCAAGGTATGTAAAATTTTCTCCCCTTTATTTTGGGGGTTTGCATAAAAAGTAGGCAAATGAATAGTTTGGTTTAAGGCCACACTAGAAACCACTTTAGGCATAAAAGAAGGATTAGTACAAAGATACCCTATCCTTATGAAAAATCAGGAAAGGCTCCACTGCCATGAGGGCCTGTAATTCAGAAACCCTTCTTGCAGAGGTAATGGCCAACAAAAAAGCAGTTTTCCATGACAAATACTTTAACTCGGCAAGCTGCAGGCTCAAAAGGTTGTAGAGTAAGCTTTTCCAACACAAAATTGAGATCCCAAGCAGGAGTAGGAGCTCTACGTGGGGGTCTTATATTCTTTGCCCCTCTAAGAAACTGCTTAAACAAAGGGTGAGAGAATAAAGGAGGGTCACAATCATAGTGAGCAGAAATGGCTGCAGCATGGACCTTTATCGAGGAGAAAGACAAACCCTTGTCCAATAACTCAGTAAGATATTGAAGAGCAACACTTAAATCAGGTTTGGAGACATCAAAGTCCTTTCCTTTGCTCCAAATAAAAAATCTCCTCCATTTATCAGCGTAAACTTTCCTGGTACTAGGCCTCCTGGCCTCCAAAATAACATTCAAAACTTGTTGTGGAAGCTGAGACCCTCCAGAGTCTAAAACAGAATATGCCAGGCTGTTAGGTGCAGAGACTGAATCTTGACATTGAGGAAGTGATTGTCCTCCTGTGACAAAGTTGGAATCAAAGGCAGAGGCCATGGAGGTTCTCGTACTAGACTCCTCAGTAGTGGGTACCAGTGTTGTCGAGGCCAATCCGGTGCTATCAAAATCATGGTTGGCTTGTCTTGTCTGGCCTTCAAAAGTACCTTGGGAAGAAGAGGCAGAGGTGGAAAGGCATATACATGCAGATTGTTCCAACTGAATGATAGCACCTTCCAAGCTGTGTGATGAAACATTTTTGTGCAAAACTTTGGCAACTGGTAATTTAGTGGAGAAGCGAACAGATCTATGTCTGGAGTTCCCCATAACACTGTCAATTTTTGAAATACATGAGGATCCAATTTCCACTCGTGAGGATCCCTTATTTGTCTGCTCAACACATCTGCTAGGGAGTTCTGTGCTCCTGGCAGAAACCTTGCTTGAAGATTGAGGTGTAGATTGAGAGCAGTCTCCCACAAAATCATCGCTTGTCTGCAAAGAGGGTAAGAATGGGTTCCCCCTTGCTTGTTGATGTACCACATGACAGTAGTGTTGTCTGTTTGAATCAACATCTGCCCTGGGTGAAGTAAGTCTTTGAAAGCCATCAATGCAAATTGGACTGCTAACATTTCCTTCAAGTTGATATGCAAATGTTGGAGGTTGACAGGCCACGTGTCTTGCACCCATTTTCCATTGAGGTGTGCTCCCCAAGCCTTGTCCGAGGCATCTGTCGTTAGAATCTGACTCGCCTCTGGCCGGGTCACAGAGAGTCCCTTGTTTAGGTGACATTCCTGAGCCCACCACAAAAACTCCTTCTGAATGCAAGGTATTATCTGAATGACAGTGTCTAGATCTTGGCAGTGCTGTGTCCATACATTTTTGAGATACCATTGAAGCTTCCACATATGCAATTTGGCATTGGGAAGCACCAGAATACAAGATGCCATGAACCCCAAGGCTTGAAGGACTGTCCTTGCAGTCAGCCTGGACCGTAGAGACATTTGATGAAAATAAAAAGAAAGGCTTCTTTGTTTGTCCGGGGACAAAAAGGCCATCTGGGAAGCTGTATTCAGTCTCACACCCAGAAAGCACATGTCCTGAGAGGGTACTAGACTGGACTTTGTTTCGTTCACAGAATACCCTAGGCATCTTAACACTGCCATCACATACTGTAGATGTTGAAGAAGTTCATCCTTTTCCTGTGCAATAATCAGGCAATCGTCCAAATAAGGATAAATCTGTATTCCTCTTAGTCTGAAAAAGGCTATCACTGGAGCCAGAACCTTTGTGAACACTCTGGGCGCAGTAGATAAATCAAAGGGCAATGCAGAGAACTGATAATGTAAATTTCCAGTCGCAGGTACCTCCTGCAACTGGGCCTGATAGGAACATGAAGGTAAGCCTCTTTGAGATCCAGAGTAACCATCCAGTGATCTTTTCCCAACAGAGGTAAAAGCTGTTGTAAAGTCAGCATCTTGAACTTTGGAATGTCCAGATAAGTGTTGAGGATAGATAAATCCAAAATTGGTCTCCACGTGTTTCCTTTCTTTGGAACTAGAAACAGGCGAGAATAAAATCCTAGGCCCACTTCTGACAGAGGAACTGGCTGTATAGCTCCCATTTGAAGAAGTAAAGAAATTTGTTTGTGAGCCTCTATCCTTTGGGTGGAAGGGAGGGCTGGCATGCCCTTGAAAGGAGGCATGGTATGGAAATAGAACTTGTAACCTCGGTTTATAATGTCCAATACCCATTTGTCCTGGGTAACTAAATGCCAATTTTGTTTGAAAAGAGCCAACTTTCCTCCCAAAGGAGCTGCCAGGCATGAAGAATCTGGCAGCTGAAAATGCAGGTCATTGGGCCTGTTTACGAAAGGACTGGCCCCTGCCTTCACCAGCAGATTGAGCAGGCGAACTCCATTGTCTCGGCCTGAAGGTACTCTGAGCTCTGCCCCTACGCCTAGATCTACCCCTAAACTGAGAATCAGAAGAAGGGCGTCCACCCCTTAAGTAGGCCAATTTCTACTAAACTTTGGAGGTTGTACCTGCAAAAAATCTTTAACAGTCTGCATAGACTTAGCCTTGTCTTCCATTTTCTTTAAGACTGACTCCACAGGAGGACCAAACAAAACTTCAGACTGTAAAGGGGCATCCAGAATTCTAGACTTAACATGCTCAGATAAATTCTGATCCTTAAGCCAGGCGTGCCTACGAATAACTGAACCAGTTGCAGCCACCCTAGAAGAAGCCTGTAAAGCATCAAAACCACATTGCAAAGAGTGCTTTCCCACCTGTTCAGAAACATGCACTAAATCCTGCAATTCTTTACCAGTCTATGCCCTCGGCTAAAGCATCCACTTTAGATCTTGGCTGAGAAAGGAGGAAATTCTGATACTTCAACATATGAAACTGGCAGTTCAAAGCTCTCATTGCTAAAGTAGAAGAGGTATACACCTTCTTACCCCATCTATCCAAAGCTCTAGCTTCCTTATCCAGAGGAACCGGATTCTTAACAACAGAGGCTCTAACACCCTTAGGCCCCTGACTAATAGTTTCTGGGTCCGCCCTAGGACTCTTATACAGATATTTATGAGCCTCAGGCACCCTATAATACCTGTCAGGTTTAACTGGAGCAGGAGGCACAGAATCCGGATTAAGGGAAGCCTCCGAGAAAACATCAAACAACATCCAAAACGGAGGTATAGCTAAGGGTCTATGCTGTGGCAAAAACAAGAACTCCCTGAGTCTCTTCCGTGAATCAGAGTAATCCTGTCCTTCCCACTTAAAATGCTCCCTCATGGAATGCAGAGTTTCTGAAAATGAAAAATCCTCTGGAGGAGAAGCAGAAGGAGTGGAATCCTCTGCCTCAGAATCAGAATAAGGAGGGAAATCTTGAATGTCTTCAGCAGAAGACTCAGAATCATCTGAGGCCTGCTCCAAACTTTCCAACTCTGGCTCCATCCAGGGCCTCTTATCAGGAGGGGGCATAGAACCTCTAATTAAAGAAAGCAAATCCTCTGCCATTTTAAGCATGTGCTTTTTAGGCACAGACCCTGAAGAACCAGAACTGACACCAGAGGAAGGCAAAACAGACCTGCCCTTAGAAGGAGCCTTAGGAACAGTAACAGAAGGCCTAACCACCTTAGGCATAGAAGGGAGAATAGTAACCTGAGAGGCCCCTTCAGCCTGACCTGCCTCCTGAGAGGCCACATCTTGTAAAATCAAAGTCTCCCCCTGGGATTCAACAGAAACTTCAGCCGGATCCAGCTGTTCAGCTGTAGCTTCTGAAGATCTGGCGTCCGTAATAGACGAATCATCCTGCCTAGGCTTTAAAGATTTGTCTTTGCGCTTCTTAGTAGAAGCCGGCGTCGGAACATCCGACGGCATGTTATAATTACACCTCTTGCCAAAGACTAACCTAGCGCAATCTAACCTCCGTTTTATAGTGCGCTTATTAAACCTAGCACAAAACCGACACCGACTACGTGCTCCGGTCCCAAACAAGGAATACAAAGCGGTGGTAATCCCTATGCGGTATCTGTTTCCCACAAGAAATACAATTATTCAGTTTTTCTGACATCCGGTAAGTAACCGAGCCAAGAAAAACAAAATATTCCCCACGGGTACTTAGCCCGACTTGGTAGCGGTGTGAAACTCCGAAACGAAAATTTCAGAATGCCGAGCGGCACTTGCAACGCTGCTTCTGCATCGGACCATGCGGCAAAAAAGACTGAGGATATGACGTCGGTCATGCGCCTTTATACCCTGACGCTCTGATGTCAGTTCTAGGTGCCCATGACCGACGTCAGCCTAATACTTTGGTATTCGGGCCGACCGAGGACCGCGGACTACCCATAAGTAAGGACTGCAGCAATGTGAGATGAAGAACATCTGCTGGACAGCCTCTCTAGACAAAATAAATAGTAGGACTGAGTTACTGCAGGGAAGTCTTACATGGGCAGCCATTAGCACCTAATTGTTCAGGATAAGGCCTGCGTTACTATATGGCCTCCACTACCATGTGTGGGTTATAGATGCAATGTATTAGTATATAACCAACTTGTATACCAATACAATCTGAAAGGTCTCTGGGAGCTTAAGAGGCATCAAGACCTGATGCTTGACCATATTAAACTTTACATAGCTGAACTGAAGAATGATGTCCTTCAATTCTGTAACGGAAAGCAAACTTTCACCTTTTTGAAGGACCAGGAATTCATAGCAGTAAAATCTGCTCCATTAGTAGAACATCGCCTACTGCCCTCTAGGCCTGGAGTGACTGAAATTCATGTATCAACCTCTCTAACAATGGTTGGCCCAACCAGAGAAAGACAAGTTGGATGAAGCCAAGCAATTCTAGAAAACAGCTCCTTTCTATGAGGCCTAGAACCCTTCTGCCACAGCTCAAAGCTTATGGTCCTGAGGGACATAACAGATGGCCACTCATTTTCCAGGAGTGTAGCTTGAAAGAGATTATATGTTAATCTTTTTTTTTTTCATACACTACTGAAAAGGTGTAGACAAAGGACATGGAAGTTATGCGGGTCACTGACAGCAGAATGACTTGGCCCTCTTCTGGAGATCTTCATTTATCTCCTGAGATGGCTCACAGAAACTACCTCATCTCTAAACTGTGCAGCTCCACAGTGATGTAGGAAGGCTTGAGACATTCTGCCCTATAAAAGCAGAAGCTTGTTGTTGCAATCCTTCCCAAACTGTTTACTCTGTCAAAAATTCAAACATCCATTATCCATCCATCCATAACCCATTTTACCCTCTTTTGCATATGGGGTCAGGGTGTCACTTCAACAGTGACAATCATCTACAGCCAATGTTCACACCACCGGGTGGCTAGCCCTACCTTGGCTATTTTTCCTTATCACATATATGTATGCACACTCACACCTATGGCCAATTTATAGTGTCCAATCCATACAATAGGATGAATATGGGAGGAAACCAGAGCACCCAGAAAAACCCACATCAATCTAAAACACTGGGACCTCAATATTTTTAGCCTTGAAACCTCTAGCTCTTGCAAAGCAACTTTTGCACCGAAGAAGCTGAGGAAAAGGGACAAAAGAAAACCGTGTACTTAACCAGTGCTGACAATCCGAAAGGGAAGTGAGTGACAGAGCAACATGTAGGGTTGAGGTGCTGCTGCCAGCATCATAGCTATGCTGAATCTTGTTCTCATGCATCCATCTTCCACTACACATGGAATATACTGCCAAAAGCTGGCATGGGAGTGCAGAGTAAGGCAAGGGTTCCTGCAAATTGAAGAGCAGGCTGGGGGGGGGGGCACTCTCTCAGTCCCTTCTTGGGCAGCCTACCAACAGACAGAGGAGTTGAACAGAGTCAATTATCCTGGACAAGAGTTCAGACCAAGAAACTGGTCTCAAAGAAATGCTCCGTGCATGTTTCAGATTTACCTACTTGCCCCAGTGAGTGAGCACATTTTTCGTGGCCACACCTCTATCCCACTCCCAAGAGTGACTGTCAGGAGACCCTCACGTTCAACCTCACACCTTTCTAAAGAGGAAAACTTGGACGTCAACTTATTGACGGAACATGCCAAAAGAAGCAAAGGCTGCCATGAGTGCTGTGGACTTTGAAAAATGCTCAGTTCGGGAATGAGGTTCTAATCTCAACCTTCTGTCTGTGATATTTGGATGTGTCCTCCAACCAGCCCTTCCCATGGGCCACTACTATCAGTATTAACCACTAGTTCTGATGCTCCTTTTCCATCACAACCAGCCACTGAGCAATTAAGCTACTCCTGCTGATGCGAATCAGTTGTGGGGTTGACATTTTGGTACTGGTGAAAGCCAGCACTATATTCTGGTACCAAACAAATGAAAAGAAAAACAACAATGCCTTGTACAGTCCTGATTTCTGACCTTGAAACTGTACATTATGTTTTTAAACACTGAACACTGCACATCAAGAAGAGATACGAACAGCATGGTTACTTAAATGACTACATAAAGATCAGAGGTCTAGGTCCAGTCAAGTACCCAACTTCAGCAATGCCTCTTTCGAGGTCCAGTGTTGGCCACAAGAACAGTGAAGCAGCAGTACTAACAAAGCTGTACAATAGTAGTCATACTTGCAGTCTCAATATAGATGAGTATAACTAGAAAACTGTTAGCAAAAAGAAAAATGACTGAAATATAAGTTGGATAAAGCATCTTCCAGGCAAGAAAGCTCAGTCCAATACAAATGTGGTATGACAGACAAACATGACTGGGCATGCCCATTACTTTTATGGACACTCCTTTTGATAACAATTGGCAATCAAAACAGAGGCATCCACCCCAAGTGAGCAATACAATAATGACTCATGAACATCCTTTTACAGGAAGAAAAAAAATTCCATGTAGTACTTTTCCAATTAATAAATGCCAGAGGCCAAAAGAAGCTCCTACTGACTGAACAAGGAAAAACATAACAAAACAATCAAGAGAGTCAAACATGAAAAAAGTACAGTTGTGTACACTTACCATAAATGTAGATGTTTGAGTGTATTCACTGTTGCAGTCATCACATTTGGGTTAACCCTGCCAGGGTAGCCCTCGGCCGGCCCGGATACCAAAGGCTTAGTATTTCTGCATTGGTTGCTGTCGCTTCAGGACTGACGTCAGATCGTCAGCAGTATAAAGTAAGGCAGCCAACACCATTACATCAGTTTTTCTTGCCTTGTCAGGAGCCCCCAAGTGGGAACCAGGTTATGGTTGAAGAACTCCACCAGTAGAAAGTAAATACCAAAATGTCCCTTGTAAAGACAGAGAGAGAAAGAAGAGGGGGATGGAGGGAGGGAAACCAGGACTGCAACAGTGAATACACTTGAACAATTACATTTATGGTAAGTGTACACAACTGTACTATGTTCTTCGTGTTTCACTGTTGCAATCATCACATTTGGGTTAATTCCCAAAGCTGAGGAAAAGGGTAGAGGCAGTCTAGGAGACTAGGATACCCTGCAAGACTGCAGTGGCAAAGCCTGCTCTGGATTTGGAGAAGACAAGGTGGTAATGGTTGGTGAAAGTGTGAACAGATGGCAGCCTCCAGGATGTCCCTGGTGGGAACTCCTATGAGGAAAGCTGCAGAGGTGGAGGCTGCTCTGGTGGAGTGAGTCCTGAACCCCCTTAGGGGGAGGTTTTCTGTGTTGCTTGTAACAAAAATGGATGCAGTGTGCTATCCATTTGGAAATTGTTTGTTTGGAGATGGCTTTGCCCTCTGCCTTTGCAGCAAAGCTAACCAGTAATTGATCAGACTTTCAGAATGATTTAGTCCTGTCTAGATAGAATCTGAGTTGTCTGTGCACATCCAGAGAGTGCAGGATCCTTTTCCCCTTGTTTTGTGGGTTAGGGAAAAAGGTGAGCAAATGAATGGATTGGTTGAGAGCCAGACTGGACACCACTTTGGGCATGAAGGATGGGTTAGTCCTGAGGGAAACCCTGTCAGCATGGAAGATCGGAGACTCTTCTGGCTGAAGTGATGGCCAGAAGAAAAGCTGTCTTCCAGGAGAGACATTTTAACTCTGCTAAATATGCTGGTTTGAAGGGGAGCAGGGTGAGCTTTTCCAACACAAAGTTAAGGTCCCAAGCTGAGGTAGGTGCTCTTCTGGGTGCTCTTAGAAACTGTTTTAACAAAGGGTGTGAGAAAAGGGGCTGCTCAGTGTGGAAATGAGCAGAGATAGCAGAGGCATGAATTTTAATAGAGGAAAAAGACAGACCACTCTGTAACAGGTCAGCTAGGTAATTCAGGATGAGAGGTAGGGAGGACTGTGCCGTATCAGCTCCCTTAGTGTGAAACCAGGTGCAGAACCTTTTCCATTTGTCAGCACAAGACTTTCTAGTGCTAGGGCATCTGGCCTCACGTACAACATCTAGAACCCGTTTACTGAGGTTGACACATTGATCAGTGGTCAGGGAATAAGCGAGGCTGCCAAACTGCATGAATTCTCCTTCCCTCTGGGTCAGGAGGGTTGGGGTTTGAGTGAGATGCGATGGTGGCATTGGGGACAGGTTGCACAGCAGTGGGTACCAGTGCTGGCGAGGCCAGTCTTGAGCAATAAGAATTGTCCTTGGTTTTTCCTCCCTTATTTTGAGCAGTACCCTGGTGATGAGAGGTAGTGGAGGAAAGGCATAGACCGATAAGAGTGACCCAGGGGAAGAACAGAGCATCCATTTTCCAAGCCATGCAGTGAAGCTCCGTGGTGCAGAACATACTGAGCTGATGGTTGGTGTAGGATGCAAAGAGGTCAACCTTTGGGGTGTCCCATTTCTCAGTTATTAGGGTGAAGGTTCTTTGTCTAGCTGCCACTCGTGTGGGTCCAAAAGATTCCTGCTTAAGTGGTCTGCCAGAGAGTTTAGAGAACCTGGCAGGAATTGTGCTAACAGATGGAGTTGCATGGCACAGGCTGTGTGCAAAAGGGTCATGGCCAGCCTGCATAGAGGGTAGGAGTGAGTCCCTCCATGCTTGTTGATATACATCACAGTGGTGTTGTCTGTTTTGATCAGGAGAGCCCCTGGGGAGAGAAGGGGCCTGAAAGCTGTCAATGCGTGCTGGACAGCTAACATCTCTTTTTGGTTGATGTGCAGATGGATTTGCTGTGGGCTCCATTGGTCCTGTATGCACCTGCTTTCCAGGTGTGCACCCCAGGCATAGTTTGAAACGTCTGTGGTGCGGGTCTGGGCGGCAGGGGGTGGTAAGAAAGACAGTCCCTCATTGTGGCAGCATGCTGCTGCCCACCAAAGAAAATCTTTCCTTAGGCCAGGTATCATTGGTATAAGACTTTCCAGGTCTTGAGTGTGTTGACAACAAAGGCTTTTTAGTTACCTTTGTAGTTTCCTCATATGCAGTCTGGCATATGGAATGAGTAGAATGGAAGATGCCATGAACCCCAGTGCTTGCAGGATTTTCCTTGCAGATAACTGGGGTCTGGTGGCTAGTTGAGAGTAGTAGGCTGTCAGGTAAGTTTGCTTTTCTGGTGTAAGGAATGCCATCTGGGATGCTGTGTCCAGGCTTGCGCCCAGGAATATAATCCTTTGGGTGGGTACTAGTTTGGATTTCTTTTCATTGACCGTGTACCCTAGGGAGGTCAGTAGGGACTTTACAAAGGCCAGGTACTTGAGCAGCTTTTCCTGACTGTCTGCCTGAATTAAGCAGTCCAAGTATGGGTAAATTTGGATATTTCTTTGTCTGCAAAAGGCAATGGCGGGAGCCAGACATTTTGGGAAAACTCTGGGAGCAGTAGATAAGCCAAAGGGGAGTACAGAGAACTGAAAGTGCATAGATCCTGCCCTGAAACATAGATATTTCCTGCATGACTCCCTAATAGGAATGTGGAGGTAGGCCTCTTTTAGGTCTAGGGTAGCTAGCCAACCATCCTTGGAGAGCATGGGTAGCAGTTGCTGGAGGGTGAACATTTTGAATTTTGGTATCACCAGGAAGGTGTTTAGAATGGACAGATTGAGGATGAGGCGCCAGGTGCTCTCCTTTCTGAGTACCAGAAAAATTCTGGAGTAGAAACCTTGGCCCTTCTGTTCTGCAGGAATGTGCCCTATTGCCCTCATAGATAGTAGGGAAAGGACTTGCTTTTGCGCCTCTGCCCACTGGTTTGGAGGTAGTTCTGGGAACCCTTTTGGGGTTGAAAGAGTGTGGAAAAAAAATTTGTATCCCTGGGACACTATGTTGAGGACCTAGCGGTCATTGGTAATGGTGGCCCAGGTGCTTGCACAAAAGGAGAGTTTCCTCCTAGGGGTAAGTGAAGGTGGGCAGAGGGATGGGGTGGGGGAGAAGAGTCATTGTGAGTTCTTATCATGAGGGGGTGGCTTAAAACTCCCTGGTTTTGAAGTGGAGGAATTCCACTATTTTGATCTCTGCAGTCCCTGTGGCTGCTGTCTGGGGGGGGGTCTGGGCTCAACTGACCTAGTGGGAGCAGGAAAGAACCAGTCCTTCGAGGTGCAATGCCTGCTGAACTTGGGTGGCTGGACCTCTAAGAAATCCTTAACTGTCTGCATAGATTTAGCTTTTTCTTCCATCATATTTAAGACCTCCTCTGCCTTAGTGCCAAATAAGTTGTCTTTGTGCAAGGGTGCATCCAATAATTTAGATTTAACATGGTCTGGCAAGGGCTGTTTCTTAAGCCATGCATACCTTCTAAGGACAGAATCGGTGACTGCTGCCCTGCAAGAAGCTTCTAGGGCGTCAAAACCACAGTGTAAGGTGTGCTTAGTCACTTGACTTGCAGAATGCATTAACTCTTGTAACTCTCTAGATTCTGCACAAGCAGGAAAGGAAGACGCTTTTTGTTTGAGGAGTTCCATGGTATGTTGCTGAAATTTTAGCATATGGAACTGGCAATTCAGTACTCTGATAGCAAGAGTAGCAGAGGTGTATACTTTTTTACCCCATCTGTCTAGTGCTCGGGAATCCCTATCTGAGGGGGTGGGATTCTTAGCAGAGGTTACCTTATTTCCTTTAGGCCCTTGAGAAATTATCTCAGGGTCAGCAGTAGGATTTTTTAAAAGAAATTTGTGAGAGTCAGGGACTCTGTAATACCTGTCTGGTTTTCTGGGTGCAGAAGGGAGGATGTCAGGAGTCAAACTGGATTCCAGGAAAACATCATCCACAACATCCAGGACTGGGGGAATGGCCAGGGGTCTCTGCTGTGGAAGCTCTAAGCATTCCCTGAGTCTCTTTTTAGACTGAGGGTAATCCTAACATTCCCATTGAAAATGCTCCCTTAAGGTATGAAGGGTTCCCCAAAGGAAAAGTCCTCGTGTGGAGGGGCTGAGGGAATGGAATCCTCTGCATCAGAGAGGGGTTGCATGACTTCATATTCAAATGCATCACAGTCAGACTCCTGTTCAGACAAAACTACTGGGGACAGATCTCTTTTTCTTTTGGAAGAGGTAGCTTGGCTTCTCCTGATCAGCATGATAAGGTCTTCCGCCATTTTAAGCTTTTGAGACTGAGGCAAGGAAGCAGGTGCCTGAGACTAGGTCGGTTTTGTGGGTGTGGTTCGTACCCTGGACCTTAGAAACTCGGTAGTTTTCGAAAGAATGGTAGACTCGAAAGACGTCGTCGATTTGTGACAAGAATTGGTAGTGTGAAGTACTTCCTCAGAAGCCAGTGCCTGCTCAGCATCTCCGGACCCATCCAAGGGAGAGACAACCGCAGGATCCTTAATCGAGGAAGAGTTTTGCAGCATACCGGACTCCGAAAGGGTCTCGGTAGGGGCCTACGAATCCACAGAAGCGGGTATCAGGGGCTGTGAAAAAGCCTCACTGATGACCAGAGAACTGACGACTAGCTTAACAGAAGCATCGTCCGAAGGTTTGGACTGTCTCTGTCTTTATCCTTACGTATTTTCAGAAGATCTGCTGTCGGTTGTCTTACAAAAGCCATATCGGAATTCGAGGACTGTAAATGAAAATATCTAACTACAATAAGGGCCCGATGATGTATAGTTCTGGCGTGGAACAAAGCACAAAAACAACAGCGTGGGATGTCGTGGTCTGGACCTAAGCAAGTGACGCAGTCAAAATTAAAGTCTTGGTGTGTTATTTGCTTTCCACAGGCAAGACAATTGTTAACTTTTTTTGACATCGATTAGTGCAAGAAAAAAAGGATCCCCAATGGGGTACTTAGCTTTAGAAGACTTCAGCTTCAATTCGGAAGACGAAACTTAGGTAGCGTCCGACCGGCACTCATGCGAACTGTTTCTGCTTCGGGCTCCATGGCAATAAAGACTGATGTATAATGCTGTCGGCTGCCTTACTTTATATTACTGATGACCTGACGTCAGTCCTGAAGCGACAGCAACCGACGCAGAAATACTAAGCCAGTAAGTATTTGGGCCAGCCGAGGGCTACCCTGGCAGGGATAACCCAAATGTGATGACTGCAACAGTAAAACACGAAGATCAATTATGTCTTAATCCTCTGTATAACTTGATCACAGAACCTTAAAGTCGCCAAATATTAAAATATTCTTACCACTTTTTGCTGCATTAGACTGCTTCAACAAATCAGCAAATGGCTTCACTAAGTGACCAGCAAAAAGAATGAAGAGCCCCTTCAGCTTGTCAGCAATGCAGTCAGCTAAACGATAAAATGTCAGCAGTCGGTCTCGGGAAGAGTCTTCAGTCTTTGCCCAGTCAAATAGCTAAAAAAAGTACAGACACATAATGTATAGTTTCTACCAGATACTACAAATGTAACTATTGTAAAGTTGATTGAAAGTGCCAACTAGTCAAGCCTCTTTTTTTCACTTGCCACATAATTTACATCACTCCCAATCTAGTTAAGCTCGTAGGTTCTTACTAAGTTTACCACCAAGGAAACCATCAAGAAGCTCAGCCACATTACCTAATAGTGGTAGGAGATTAACAATGCCCCCCCTTTAAGAAGACTTGCTCCACATATCTGTAATGAAAATTTTCACTCACTCATCCAGTCATCCAGACCCCAGTTTTAAAAGTTGCTAGGGAAGTACTCTGACATGCAAGCGCAGCCTACTCCAGAAAACGGGTTCATTGAGTTAGGTATCTGTCATTCCATCTGGAGTTGTTAATGTGGTAGTATAGGTTTAGGTCTCTAGAATAGGTGTTTACATTACCACTGCTTCAGCTTTATGTGAGAGTTCAAAGAGTGCTGGGTCATTCACAGCATGTAAAATTAAGCAAAGATCACCCCCTCAAGGAAGTTAAAGAAATACAGTTGTGTATCCTAAAAGTGGTCATCTGTTTATAAAAGGTGTGGAGTCTTCAGCTTCCAGATCAGCAACTGAGGCATCGCACATTTTCATTTTGTCTGGCACTACTGTGACAAGAGCCATAGTATATATATATATATATATATATATATATATATATATATATATCACACAAGAAGAGAGATCATTATGATGATGCGGAATAATATAACTTGTACAACAGCACTCACCATGTTAAGTAAACGTAAAAAGAAAGGCTGCAGAGGTAGATGCAGCCCTGGTAGAATGTGATCTTATCCCTGTGGGGTAGGTTTTCCATGGTGCTTATAGCAGAAATGAATGCAATGGGCTATCCACTTATAAATGGTTTGTTTTGAAATGGCCTTCCCCTCTGCACCTGCAGCAAAGCCAACTAGCAGCTGTTCAGATTTTCTGAGTGGCTTAGTCCTGTCTAAATAAAATCTAAGTTGCCTGTGCACGTCCAAAGAGTGCAGTATTTGTTCTCCTTTGTTTTGTGGATTTGGGAAAAAAGTAGGCAAATGAATGGACTGATTAAGGGCCACAGTAGATACCACCTTGGGCATAAAGGAAGGATTGGTACTCAGGGACACCATGTCTGCATGGAAGATGATGAATGGCTCCACTGCCATGAGGGCCTGTAATTCAGACACCCTTTTCTTGTTGATGTGATGGCTAGGAGGAATGCTGTTTTCCAGGAAAGGAATTTCAACTCTGCAGTTGCAGCTGGCTCAAATAGAGGTAGACTGAGATTTTCCAATACAAAGTTAAGATCCCAGGCTGGAGTAGGGTCTCTCCTGGGTGGTCTTAAATTTTTGGCCCCTCTGAGGAATTGCTTTAGCAGGGGGTGAGAGAAGAGGGGTGGTTCAGTATTATAATGAGCTGAAATGGCAGAGGCATGAATTTTAATTGACGAGAAGGAAAGGCCCTTGTGGAGCATCTTTGTAAAGTACTGAAGAATATGCAGCAAGCTGGGCACTGTTGTGCCCATCCCATGAGTCTGGCTCCAGGAACAGTATCGTTTCCACTTTTCAGCATAGGATTTTCTAGTACTAAGCCTCCTTAATGACATCTAGCACCTGCTTACTGAGGGATGTTATTGGAGAGCTCAAGGAATTAGCCAGGCTGGAAGGTTCAGGGTTTGACATGGAGGGTGCAAAATCTGGCCCTCCTGCTGGGACAGCAGGAAAGGGGTCTGAGGCAGGTGCCATGATTCCAGTAGTGACATACTGTGCAAGAGGGGGTACCACTGCTGGCGTGGCCAGTCTGGTGCGATCAGTATTGTCCTTGGTTTGTCCTGTTTGATATTTAGCAGAAATTTCGAGAGGAGAGGCAGAGGGGCAAAGGCATAAACTAAGAGGCTTTCCCAGGTGAAGGACAGGGCATCCACTTTCCAAGCTTGACTATGGGAAGTCCTTGTGCAGAATTTGTCCAATTGCCAGTTCTGGGGGGAGGCAAACAGGTCTATCTCTGGATTCCCCCATTTGTTTCTCAAAAGGTTGAATATCTTTGGTTCCAGTTTCTACTCGTGTGGGTCCATGAGATTTCTGCTTAGGTCGTATGCCAGTGAGTTTAGCTTGCCTGGCAGGAATTGAGCTTGTAGGTGCACTTGGTAGGGCAAGGCTATGTCCCACAGAGCCATAGCTAGTCTGCAGATAGGGTACGAGATGGTTCCCCCCTGCTTGTTTATGTACTACATAACAGTGGTGTTGTCTGTCTTTACCAATAATTGCCCTGGAAGACTGTGGTCCTTGAAGGCTGTCAGGGAATTCTCTACAGCTAACATTTCTTTTTGATTGATATGCAGGTGCATCTGACTCCAGTTCCATATGCCCTGAATAAACTGCCCTGCCAAGTGAGCCCCCCCCATGCACAGTCTGATGCGTATGTTGTTAGGGTTTGGGCGGCAGGGGGTAGAGTGAATGGGAGCTCCTTGTTGTGGTAGCAGGCCTCTGCCCACCAAAGGAACTCTGTCTTTATACAAGGAATGATAAGAATCATTGGTTCCAGGTCCTGAGAATGTTGACACCATAGACTTTTTAGATACCATTGAAGTTTCCTCATATGCAGTCTTGCATACGGAATTAGTAGAATGCAAGAGGCCATGAATCCCAGGGCTTGCAGATAACTGGGTCTTTGTGGCCAGTAGTTTGTAGTAGGCTGTCAAATAAACTTGTTTCTCTGATGTCAGGTAAGCCATCTGGGAAGTTGTGTTCAAGCTTGCTCCCAGGAATACAATTTGTTGGCAGGGTAATAGATGAGATTTCTTTTCGTTTATGGTGTACCCCTGTGAGGTTAGAAATTTCTTTACAAATGCCAGATGTTTTAGTAGCACGTCCTGGTTTTCTGCCTGAATTAGACAATCATCCAGGTATGGGTATATTTAAATATTTCTTTGCCTGCAAAATGCAATGACTGGAGCTAGACACTTTGTGAATACCCTGGGTAGACAAGCCAAAGGGAAGTGCAGAGAACTGATAGTGCATGAAGCATGCTCTGAAGCGTAGGTATTTCCTGCAAGATTCCCTTACTGGAATGTGCAGGTAAGCTTCCTTTAAATCTAAGGTTGCCAACCAGGCATCTTTGCCTAGCATAGAAAGCAGCTGTTGAAGTGTTAGCATTTTGAATTTTGGGACTACCAAAAATGTGCTTAGAATAGAGAGGTCCAGAATAGGATGCCAGGAGCTGTCTTCTCTGGGTACCAGGAAAAGTCTTGAGTAAAAACCTTGTCCCCTTTCTTCTGCTGGGACAGGTTGAATAGCCCTGATACTTTGAAGAGAGAGAACCTGCTGTTGAGCCTCTGCCCACTGATTTGGGGGTAGGTCTGGCCAACCGTTTGGGGTTGGTAAGGTGTGGAAGTGGAATCTGTATCCTTGGAAAGCTATATTTAAAACCCATTTGTCTGGGGTAATGAGTTCCCAGTTTTTTTGCATGCAGGGCGATCTTTCCTCCTAAGGGAGCAGGCAGTAGGGCAGGGCTTGGAAGACTTAAGGTTAAGCCATTGTGACATTGTTTCATAGGTGGTGTGTTACTACTTCCAGCTTTGGAAGTGGGAGCCCCCCGCTGCTTAGGCCTGCGAGTACCTTGAGACTGTATCCTAGGTGGTCTGCTGTTCCTGGGTTTGGACTGAGAAGGCCTGGAAGAGCCAGGAAAGGACCAGTTCTTAGAAGGCCAATGCCTGCTAAATCTGGGAGGCTATACTTGCGGGAAATCTTTAAGAGTCTGCATAGATTTAGCTTTTTCCTCCATCTTTTTAAGGACTTCTGCTTTGTTGCCAAACAGCCGGTCTTGGTTTAAGGGAGCATTCAGTAATTTAACTTTAACATGATCTGGCAAATTTTGCTCCTTAAGCCAAGCATGCCTTCTAAGTACAGACCCAGTGACAGCAGCTCTCCAAGATGCTTCTAAAGAGTCAAAACCACATTGCAAAGTATGTTTACCAACTTGTTCAGTAGACTGCATTAAATCCTGTAATTCTTTATTTTCAGCACAGTCAGGAATCAACATCATTTCCTGTTTAAGTAGTCTCATAATATGCTGCTGATACTTTAACATATGAAACTGGCAGTTTAAGGCCCTAATGGACAAAGTAGCAGAAGTGTATACCTTCTTACCCCATCTGTCCAAGGCCCTGGAATCTCTATCAGAAGGGGTAGGGTTTTTGACAGTAGTAGCCTTAATTCCTTTAGGTCCTTGGGAAATGGTCTCTGGGTCCACAGTAGGATTCTTGAAGAGGAACTTTTGAGAATCCGGTACTCTGTAATACCAGTCAGACTTCCTAGGAGCTGGAGGTAAAGTGTCTGGGACCAGGCTAGATTCCAAGAAGGCATCATCTACAATGTCCAGGACAGGGGGGATTGCTAAAGGCCTGTGTTGAGGGAGGAGTAAGAATCCCCCAAGCCTCTTTTTGGAATCAGAGTAATCCTGGCTTTCCCAACGGAAATGCTCCCTAAGAGTGTGCAAGGTTTCACCAAAAGAAAAATCTTCTGGAGGGGAAGCAGAGGGAATGGAATCCTCTGCATCAGAATCCTCATAGGTAGATAAGGGCAAACCCTGATAATCAGAAGAAACAGAAATTTCGGAATCCTGATCAGAAGAATCAGAAGGAAAATCAGTTCTAGGTCTCTTACAGGGTGAAGGCTGGCTTTTCCTAATTAAAGTAATAAGGTCTTCAGCCATTCTTATTTTTTTAGGCATATGGGCCTGACCATGCGGTTTGGATGTCGGTTTTCTAGGCATGGGTCGAGATTTAGGCCTTGAAAAAGAAGATGGCATTGGTTTGAAATGCAAGTCAGTAGGCCTGAATACACTCTCAGAAGCCGGTGCCTGCACAGCGGCTCCGGACCCATCCAAGGTAGAGATATAGTGCAGTTGTGTACCTACCATAAATGTAGATGTTCGAGTGTATTCACTGTTGCAGTCATTACAATTGGGTTATCCTGCTGGCAGGCTACCCGCAGTCGGCCCGAGTTCCAAAGTCTAGGTCCGGCGTCGGTTGCTGTCACCTCCTCCCTGACATCAGTGCGCCAGGGGTATAAAAGATGCAACCAACGCCATTTTCTTCAGTTTTTCAGTTTTTAGGTGCCCCTAAAATGGTAGGCTAAATTATGCCAATAAGCATGCATGCACAAAAAAAAACTTTTCCTTCATCTACAAGCAAATACACCACATAGGTTGTATAGAAAAGAGAAGTACAGAGAAGTCCCAGCAAAGAAAAAGGGGGATGGTGGGAGGGTAACCTGGACTGCAACAGTGAATACACTCGAACATCTACATTTATGGTAGGTACACAACTGTACTATGTTCATCGTGTTTCACTGTTGCAGTCATTACAATTGGGTTGAATCCCAAAGCTAAGGTTGGGAGGCTGGTGCTAAATAGGATTAGGAGAGGCTATCAGGCCCTGCAGAACTGCAGTGGCAAAGCCTGCCCTGGATTTAGAGTAGAGAGGTAAGTGATAGTGCTCTGTAAAAGTATGCACTGAACTCCAAGTTACAGCCTCTAAGATGTCTTTGGTTGGTACTCTTCTGAGGAAGCCTGCTAAAGTGGCTGCTGCCCTGGTTGAATGTGGCCTAATGCCCTTAGGCACTGATTTGCCATGCTGTGAATAGCAGAAACGAATGCAGTGGCCTATCCACTTTGAAATAGTCTGCTTTGAGATAGGCTTTCCTTGTAATCCTTCAGCATATGCCACTAGACGTTGTTCAGTCTTTCTGAAACCTTTGGTTCTGTCCAAGTAGAAGTGTAGCTGCCTGTGAATGTTCAAAGAATGCAGAATTCTCTCACCCTTATTCTGTGGGTTTGGATAAAAGGTAGGCAAATTAATTGTTTGGTTAAGGGCCACACTGGACACTACCTTAGGCATAAATGTAGGGTTTGTCCTCAGAGAAACCCTGTCAGGATGGAAAATGATAAAAGGTTCCATAGCCATGAGTGCCTGTAACTCTGAGACTAGTCTAGCAGAGGTTATTGCTAGGAGCAGAGCTGTTTTCCAGGATAAGAATTTTATATCAGCTGCAGAGGCTGGCTCAAACGGAGGCAGTGTGAGTTTTTCCAAGACATAGTTGAGGTCCCATGCAGGTATTGGTGCTCTACTTGGAGGTCTTATGTTTTTGGCCCCTCTGAAGTACTGCCTTAGTAATGGATGAGAAAAAATAAGTGGTTCTGTATTGTAATGAGCTGAAATGGCAGAGGCATGAATTTTAATTGATGAAAAGGAAAGGCCTTTATCAAGCATCTCATTTAAGTATTGCAAAATCTGAGGAATATGGAATATTTGGAACAATTGTGTCAATACCTTGAGCCTGGTTCCAAGCACAGAATCTCTTCCATTTTTCTGCATAAGATTTTCTGGTGCTAGGCCTCCTGGCCTCCAAAATAACATCCATCACTGCTTTAGAGAGAGGTGCGTCTTGAATGGCTACATTATCCACCATGCTGCCAGGTTTAAGGTCCTGAGTTGGCTGTGCAGTATCTGACTGTCTTGTTGGGTCAATAAGTGAGGAATTTGAGGTAATGTCCAAGCTGGGCATTGGGACAAGCTCTTTAGGATTGGGTACCAGTGCTGGCGGGGTCAGTCTGGGGCAATCAGTATCATTTTTGGTTTCTGTTGTCTGACCTTGAGGAGTACCTTGGGGAGGAGAGGCATATACTGTTATATTTTTCCAGCTGAAAGATAGAGCATCCACTTTCCATGCTTGCTTATGATAAGTCCTTGTGCAGAATCTCTGTAGTTGGTAGCTGTGAAGGGAGGCAAATAGGTCTATGTCCGGGCATCCCCAGGTCCTTGTTATCATGCTGAAGACTTGTGGATCCAATTTCTACTCGTGGGGATCCATTAGGTTTCTGCTTAGTTCATCTGTCAAAGTATTTGTCCTTCCTGGCAGGAATTGTGCTTGCAGATGTACTTGGTAAGTCAATGATGTGTCCCACAAGTTCATGGCTAGCCTGCAGAGGGGGTAGGAATGTGTGCCTCCCTGCTTGTTTATGTACCACATGACTGTAGTATTGCCCATCTTTATAAGTAGCTGTCCTGGATGAAGTAGATCCTTGAAGGTTGTCAGGG
Organism: Protopterus annectens; assembly: GCF_019279795.1. Lineage (NCBI taxonomy): Eukaryota > Metazoa > Chordata > Ceratodontiformes > Protopteridae > Protopterus > Protopterus annectens. The sequence continues at coordinate 831,661,335 of NC_056727.1, read as the reverse complement.
CATTCTGAACAGCTAGCATCTCTTTTTGATTGATATGTAGATGCATTTGACTTGCGGACCATGTGCCCTGAATACATCTTCCTGCCATATGGGCCCCCCAGGCATAATCTGATGCATCTGTTGTCAATGTCTGCCTGGCTGTGGGTAAGGTGAATGGCTGTCCCATGTTGTGGTGACAGGCTTTTGCCCACCATCGAAACTCCTGTTGCAGGCAGGGAATGAGGGTAATTATTGTTTCCAGGCTGTGGCAATGTTGAGTCCAAACACTTTTTAGATACCATTGAAGTTTCCTCATATGCAGTCTTGCATATGGAATTAGCAGAATGCAGGATGCCATGAATCCCAAGGCCTGCAGAATTTTTCTTGCAGATAACTGGGTCTTTGTTGCCAACATTTTGAAATAAGTAGTCAGTTGTCTGTGTTTGTCTGGCGTGAGATAAGCCATCTGGGCAGTTGTATTTAAGCTTGCACCCAGGAATATTATCTCTTGAGAGGGTACGAGTTTTGATTTCTTTTCGTTTACTGTGTACCCTAGACCTGTTAGTAATCTTTTTACAAACGCCAGATGCTGTAGTAGAATGTCCTTGTTCTCTGCTTGAATAAGGCAGTCCAAGTAAGGATATATTTGTATTCCTCTTTGTCTGCAAAATGCAATTACTGGTGCCAAGCATTTTGTGAAGACCCCGGGCGCAGCAGATAAGCCAAAGGGCAGTACAGAGAATTGGTAATGCATTGAGCCAGCTATAAATCTGAGGTATCTTCTGCATGGCTGTCTGATTGGGACATGCAGGTATGCCTCTTTTAGGTCTAAAGTCACAAGCCAAGCCTTCTTGCCCAGCATGGGCAGAAGCTGCTGCAGAGTCAACATTTAGAATTTTGGAATATCCATGAATGTGCTTACGATAGACAGGTCCAGTACTGGTCTCCAGGCTTTGTCCTTTCTGGGCACCAAGAATAGCCTTGAGTAGAATCCTAGTCCCTGCTCTTGCTGTAGTACTAGCTGAATGGCTCTCATGTCCATGAGGGATGAAACTTGTTTTTGTGCCTCTGCCCACTGATTGCGTGGCAGGTCTGGCATACTGTTTGGGCTTGGCAGGGTGTGAAAGTGGAACCTGTAGCCTTGTGATACAATATTTAAGACCCATTTGTCCTGGGTGAACATGTGCCAATTTTGTGAAAAAAGTGCTAGTTTTCCCCCCAAAGGGGCTGCCAGAAGATAAGTGCTTGGTGCTGGCAGGAGAAAGTCATTGAGACTGTTTCCTGTATGGCTGTGTTTTTTCCTCTCCGCTTCTGGAGGTAGAAGCACCCCATTGTTTAGGCCTGTATGAGTCTTGGGGTTGTGATCTGCCTCTGGGGCGTCTGTAACTGCCTCTTTATGGCCTGTCTGACACTGGAAAGGACCAATTATTTGTAGGCCAGTTCCTGCTAAATCTGGGAGGCCGCACCTGCAAGAAATCCTTGACTGTTTGCATAGACTTAGCTTTGTCCTCCATTTTCTTCAACACCTCTTCTGCTTTAACACCAAACAAGGTATCATGCTGTAATGGAGCATCTAATAGTTTTGCTTTAACATGATCAGGCAGATTCTGTTTTTTTAACCAAGCATGCCTCCTAATGACAGAATCTGTAACAGCGGCCCTGCAGGAGGCCTCTAGAGAATCAAAACCACATTGCAAAGTGTGCTTTCCCACTTGTTCAGCTACATGCAATAAATCCTGTATTTCTTTGTTTTCTGCACATTATGAATTTGTCAACATTTTCTGTTTAAGCAGTGACATAAGATATTGCTGATATTTAAGCATATGAAACTGGCAATTTAAAGCTCTTACAACCAAGGTAGCACAAGTATAAATCTTTTTCCCCCATCTGTCCAGGGCCCTAGAATCCCTATCAGAGGGGATAGGGTTTTTTGCAGTGGAAGCCTTGACCCCTTTGGGACCCTGAGAGAGAGTTTCTGGGTCAGCAGCAGGGTTTTTATAAAGAAATGTATGTGAATCAGGAACCCTGTAGTATCTGTCTGGCTTAACAGGAGCTGGTGGTAAAGAGTCAGGAGACAGGTCGGACTCTGAAAATACATTATCTACAATGTCTAAAACAGGAGGGATAGCAAGGGGCCTGTGCTGAGGTATTAAAAGGAAGTCTCTGAGCCTTTTCTTGGATTCTGAATACTCTTGGCTCTCTCAGTGGAAATGCTTCCTCATAGTATGCAGGGTTTCCCCAAAAGAATAATCCTCAGGAGGAGAGGCTGAAGGGATAGATTCTTCGGCATCAGAATCCTCATAGGGAGGAAGAGAATATTCTTGTTCAGAAGAGGAATCAGAAGAAATGGAAACCTGATCTGAAGATTCATATTCTATCTCTTGCCTAGGCCTCTTATCATGAGGGGGATGGGAACCCCTGATCAAAGTAATTAGGTCTTCGGCCATTTTAAGCATCTGTTTTTTAGGCATGGTGGCCTGTCCAGGAGAATGCTGTACTTGTTTCTTTGTCTTTAGAGCTGCTTTAGTCTTTGCCTTTGAAGCTGAAGTTGGTTTCACATATAACTGTGTAGGCTTGAAAATACCCTCAGAAGCCGATGCCTGCTCAGCGGCTCCGGACCCATCTGAGGAAATAGTTTCCGTGTGTCCAATACATTGAGTTTCCAGTGGCCTAGTCAGCTCCACGTGGGAGTCGGAAGTGGCCTGTGCCTCTGAGGTAGCGGGCTTTAGGGGCTGCGAAAGCGCCTCACTGAGAAGTGGCGACAGGCCTAGCGGAAGCCTCGCCGTCGGTTTTGGACCTCGGATGCCTGTCCTTTTCTTTTTCTTTGCACTTTTTATAAACTCCGGTAGTCGGCTGTCCCGACGGCATTATATAATTGAATCTTCTGCCAAAGTAATAAAATGCAAAATCGTTCCAAAGCTTAATAGTGCATTGGTTAAATCTAGCACAAAACCGACAACTAGCAATGTCGTGGTCAGGGCCCAGGCAAGGAATACAGTAAGAATGAAAATCCTTATGAGGTATTTGCTTCCCACAAGAAATACAATTATTAACTTTTTCTGCCATCGGTCTGGAGCAAGAAAAACGTTTCCCCAACGGGGTACTTAGCTTTAATGAAGACTTCGGATCTGAAATTCGTATTTGAAAATCTCAGGAGTCGGCCGACCGGCACTTGCAAACTGCTTTTGCTTCGGGCACCGCGCGGCAAGAAAGACTGAAGAAAATGGCGTCGGCTGCATCTTTTATACCCTTGGCGCACTGACGTCAGGGAGGAGGCAACAGCAACTGACGCCGGACCTAGACTTTAGAACTCGGGCCGACTGCAGGTAGCCTGCCAGCAGGATAGCCCAATTGTAATGACGGCAAAAGTGAAACACGATGAACATCCACAGGTTTCATAGTCGAAGAAGCATCTCACGGCATACCAGACTCTGAATGGGTCTCAGTAGAGGCCTGCGAATCTGAAGTAGCTGGTATCAGGGGCTGCAAAAGCGCCTCACTGAGTACCTGCGAACTGGCGACTAGCTCAATGGAAGCATCATCGGCAGCTATGGACCTATGCAGTCTGTCTCTGTCTTTACGTTTTTTTGGAATGTCGGTAGTCGGATGGCTTACCGAAGCCATTTCTGGATAGTTAAACAGAGTACCAAAATAATTTGCTGCAAAATGAAACTGACGAAGAATAGTCCAGGGGTTGAATAGGGCACAAAACCGACAGCGAGGGACGTCGTGGACTAGGCCTAAGCAAGGAATGCTGTACGAACGAAAATCTTTATGAGGTATTTACTTTCCACAGATAATACAATTGTTTACTTTTACTGACATCGGTTAAGAGCAAGAAAACAGATCCTCAACGGGGCACTTAGCTTTTTTGAAGACTTCGGTTCTGAAACTCGAAAAAGTACAGTTTTGTACCTACCATAAATGTAGATGTTCGAGTGTATACACTGCTGCAGTCATTACACTTGGGTTATCCTGCCATCAGGCGGTTCCCCATTCGGCCTGATTTCCAAAGTCTTGGTCCGGCGTCGGTTGCTGTCGCCTCCTCCCCGACGTCAGTGCGACAGGATTATATAAGATGCAGCTGACGCCATTTTCTTCAGTTTTTCTTGCCCCAGATGTCAGGTGCCTCTAAATAGGTAGGCAATTCCAATTGCTAATAAAACATACATAAGAAAAGCAAAAAACAACTTACAGCTACCAGCAAATACTCCCCATAGGTAGTAAGGGTAGAAGACATAGGTACGTACCAGCCAGTAAGAGGGGAAGGAGGGAGGGTAACCTGGACTGCAGCAGTGTATACACTCGAACATCTACATTTATGGTAGGTACAAAACTGTACTATGTTCATGTTACACTACTGCAGTCATTACACTTGGGTAGAATCCCAAAGCTGAGGTAGGGTGGCTGGTTCTATAAGGCATTGGGGGTGGTTATAAGGCCCTGCAGCACTGCAGTGGCGAAGCCAGCTCTGGATTTAGAGTATACAGGCAGATGGTAATGCTTGGTGAAGGTATGTACAGAACTCCAAGTTGCTGCTTCCAAAATATCCTTGGTAGGTACTCCCCTGAGGTAGGCAGTTGTAGTGGCTGTTACCCTGGTGGAGTGAGATCTAATGCTGCTAGGTACAGGTTTTCCATGGTATGTGTAGCAGAAACGTATACAATGTCCTATCCATTTTGAAATAGTCTGTTTTGAAATGGCTTTTCCCTGTGCTCCTGCAGCATATGCTACCAATAATTGCTCAGATTATCTGAAAGCTTTGGTGCTGTCCAAGTAGAAGCGTACCTGCCTGTGAATGTCCAAAGAGTGCAGTAGTCTCTCCCCTTTATTCTGTGGTTTAGGATAAAAAGTTGGCAGGTGAATAGTTTGATTTAGAGCCACACTGGATACCACCTTTGGCATAAACGTAGGGTTAGTTCTTAAAGACACCCTGTCCTGGTGGAAAATGAGGAAAGATTCCACTACCATTAGTGCCTGTAATTCTGAAACTCTCTGTGCTGATGTTACTGCCAGGAGCAGAGCAGTTTTCCAAGAGATATATTTTAATTATGTTGTGTTAGCTGGCTCAAAAGGAGGTAAAGTTAGTTTTTCCAAAACAAAGTTGAGGTCCCAAGTTGGAGTAGGTGCTGTACGGGCGGTCTTATGTTTTTAGCCCCTCTGAGGTACTGCTTTAACAGAGGATTAGAGAAAATTGGTGGATCCGTGTTGTAATGAGCAGAGATGGCATAGGCGTGGATCTTGATGGATGAAAAGGAGAGGCCTTTGTCCAGCATCTCAGTTAGGTATTGTAGTATCTGAGGAATGTTTGGGACAAGAGGGTCGAGGCTGTGAGCTTGGTTCCAGGCACAGAATCTCTTCCATTTATCCAAATAGGCTTTCCTGGTACTAGGCCTTCTGGCCTCCAGAATGACATCCATAACAGCTTTGGAGAGAGGCATTGCTTGCTTGACTAAGGAATCTTCCATGCAGCTAGGTTTAAAATCTTTAGCTGGCTGTGTAGTATTTGATTGTTGTGCCGAGTCAGTAGATGTGGGATTTGAGGCAAAATCCAGGGTGGTTCTTGTGCTAAGCTCCTTAAGATTGGGTACCAGTGCTGGCGTGGCCAGTCTGGTGCAATCAGGATCATCTTTGGCTCATCTTGCCTAGCTTTTATGAGTACCTTTGGCAGGAGAGGTAGTGGTGGAAAAGCGTATACTTGTAGGTTCTCCCAGCTGAATGAGAGGGCATCCACTTTCCATGCTTGTGGATGGTAACTCCTTGTGCAGAATTTTTGTATCTGGCAGTTTATTGGGGATGCAAACAGATCTATGTCCAGGCTCCACTATTTCTCTGTGTTATCTTTCTGAATATTTGTGGATTCAATTCCCATTCGTTGGGATCCATGATGTTTCTGCTTAAGTCGTCTGCCAGTGTGTTTTTCTCCCCTGGTAGGAATTGTGCTTGCAGATGAACTTGAAGGTTTATAGATGTGTTCCACAAGGTCTTGGCTTGTCTGCATAGGGGGTAGGAGTGAGTGCCCACTTGCTTGTTTATGTACCACATAACTGTGGTGTTGTCTGTGTTTAGCAGTTGTCGTCCTGGATGCAGCAGGTCCTTGAAAGCTGTAAGGGGATTTTGTACAGCTAGCATCTCTTTTTGATTGATGTGAAGATGCCTTCGTTCTGCGGGCCACGTGCCCTGAATACATTTGCCTGCCATGTGTGCTCCCCAGGCATAATCCGATGCATCTGTTGTCAGTGTTTGCCTGGCTGTGGGTTGTGTAAAAGGCTGCCCCTTGTTGAGGTGACAAGCCTGAGACCACCACTGAAACTCCTGTTGAATTAGTGGTATAACTGTTTCCAAACTTTGACAGTGCTGAGACCATACATTCTTTAGGTACCATTGTAATTTCCTCATATGTAGTCTGGCATATGGAATTAGTAGTATGCAGGATGCCATATAACCAAAGGCCTGCAGAATTTTTCTTGCAGGGAGTTGGGTCTTTGTTGCCATCAATTGAAAGTATTGAGTCAGTTGTCCTTGCTTGTCTGGCGTGAGATAAGCCATCTGGGCCACTGTGTTCAAGCTGGCACCCAGGAATATAATCTCTTGTGAGGGCACTAGTTTTGATTTCTTTTCGTTTACTGTGTACCCCAGGCAACTTAATAACTTTTTTACAAACACCAGATGCTTTAGAAGAATGTCCTTGCTCTCTACTTGAATCAGACAGTCGTCCAGGTATGGATAAATTTGAATTCCTATCTGTCTGCAAAATGCAATTACTGGTGCCAGGCACTTTGTGAAGACCCTCGGTGCAGTAGATAAGCCAAAGGGCAGTGCAGAGAATTGGTAGTGCATTGGACCTGCTATGAATCTGAGGTATCGTCTGCAGTTTTGTCTGATAGGGACATGCAGGTATGCCTCCTTGAGGTCCAAAGTCACGAGCAAAGCTTTCTTGCCCAGCATGGGAAGAAGCTGCTGTAGTGTCAGCATTTTGAATTTCGGAACATCCAGGTAAGAGTTTAGAGATGAAAGATCCAGAATGGGCCTCCAGGCTTTGTCCTTTCTGGGTACCAGAAAGAGTCTTGAGTAAAATCCTTGTCCTTGCTCCTGTGATGGTACCTTTTGAATAGCTCTCATATCCATGAGTGCTGTAATTTCTTTTTGTGCCTCTGCCCATTGATTTGGTGGCAGATTTGGCTTTCCTTTTAACCTTGGCAGAGCATGAAAGTGGAACCTGCAACCTTGAAATACAATGTTGAGAACCCATTTGTCTTTGGTGATCATTTGCCAATTGTGGTAGAAGAGTGCCAGTTTTCCTCCCAAGGGGGCTGCCAAGAGGGATTTGTTTGGCAGCTGTAGTGGGAAGTCATTGGAGCTGCTTTTTATATGGTTGGGGCCTGTCTTCCCCTTCTTTCTGGCCTGATGCAACCCATTGTCGAGGCCTGTAAGGACCTTGTGTTTGATCTCTACCTCTTGGACGCCTGTATCTTCCCCTTTGAGATCTGTCTGTAATTGGAAAGGACCAATTCTTAGTTGGCCAGTTTCTGCTAAATCTAGGAGGATGAACCTGTAAGAAATCCTTCACGTTTGCTAGATTTTGCCTTATCTTCCATTTTCTTTAATACATCTTCTGCCTTAACTCCAAATAACACATTCTGCTGCAAAGGTGCATCCAATAATTTTGCTTTAACATGATCTGGTAACGTATGTTCCTTTAACCGAGCATGTCTTCTAATGACAGAGCCTGTAACTGCTGCTCTGCAGGAGGCCTCTAGAGAATCAAACCCACATTGCAAAGTATGCTTTCCCACTTGTTCAGCTGCATGCAATAAATCCTGCATTTCTTTAAAATTAGGAGGATCTGATTCTGGAAGCATTTTTTGTTTTAACTGAGACAGTAAAAATTGCTGATATTTTAGCATGTGAAAATGGCAATTTAAGGCGCTCATTGCTAAAGTTGCAGACGTATATACTTTCTTTCCCCATCTGTCTAATGCTCTGGAATCTCTGTCAGAGGGAACTAGATTCTTGGCTGATGAGGCCTTAACTCCTTTGGGTCCCTCAGAAATAGTTTCAGGGTCAGCTACAGGGCTTTTATACAGAAATTTATGAGAGTCAGGGACTCTGTAGTATCTGTCAGGTTTAAAAGGGGCTGGAGGTAAGGAATCAGGATTTAAGCTGGATTCAGTATACACATCATCCATAATATCTAACACTGGCGGGATAGCAAGGGGTCTGTGTTGAGGTAATAAAAGGAAGTCTCTGAGCCTTTTCTTGGATTCTGAGTAATCCTGGCCTTCCCAGTGGAAAAGCTCCCTCATGGTATGTAGGGTTTCCCCAAAGGAGTAGTCCTCAGGCGGTGAGGCTGATGGAATTGATTCCTTAGCATCAGAATCCTCATAAGGGGGTAAAGAGTATCCTAGGTCTGAGGATGAAACAGAAGAGATGGACATCTGGTCAGATGAGTCACAGTCTGCATCCTGTCTAGGCCTTTTATCAGGAGGGGGACGAGACCCCCTGATCAGAGTGATTAGGTCTTCGGCCATTTTGAGCATTTGTTTCTTAGGCATGGAGACCTGTTCTGGGGAATGCTGTATTTCTTTCTTTGACTTTAAAGGAGGCTTAGACTTAGCTGAGGGCTTAATGCTTAACTGAGTGGGTCTGAAGACACCCTCTGAAGCTGTGGGTTGCTCAGCTACTCCGGATCCCTCTGAAAGGTTAGTCACGGTAGGCTGAATAACTTGTGTGTCCGAAGGCCCAGCCATCTCCACGTGGAAGTCAGTGGCGGCCTGTGGTTCTACAGAAGCAGTCATTAGGGGCTGCAAAGGCGCCTCGCTGAAAACCGGAGAACCGGCGACTGGCCTAGAAGAGGCTTCGTCATCCGTTTTTGGCCTTGGATGCCTATCCTTGTCTTTGGGCTTTTTGTGAATTCCGTTCATCAGAAGTTCTGACGGCATGGTATAATTGAATTTTCTACCAAAATAATGTCGGGCAAAATCAAACCGACGTTTAATAGTGCGCTTGTTAAACCTAGCACAAAACCGACAACCAGTGACATTGTGGTCTGGGCCTAGGCATGGGATACAGTAGGAATGGAAATCTTCATGAGGTATTTGCTTCCCACAAGAAATACAGTTATTAACTTTTACTGACATCGGTATGAGGCAAGAAAAAGTTTCCCCAACGGGGTACTTAGCTTTGTAAAAGACTTCGGTTCTGGATTCGGAATGAAAATCGCAGGAGATGGCCGACCGGCACTTGCAAACTGCTTTTGCTTTGGGCACCGCGCGGCAAGAAAGACTGAAGAAAATGGTATCGGCTGCATCTTATATACCCCTGTCGCACTGATGTCAGGGAGGAGGCGACAGCAACCAACGCCGGACCAAGACTTTGAAACTCAGGCCGACTGGGAAACCGCCTGATGGCAGGATAACCAAAGTGTAATGACTGCAGCAGTGTAACACGATGAACATCGAAAATTTTAGGCATCGGCCAACCGGCACTTGCGAACTGATTCTGCTTCGGGCACCGCATGGCAATAAAGACTAAGGTAATGGCATCGGCTGCATGTTTTATACTCCTGACGACCTGACGTCATGGAAGAAGAGACAGCATTCGACGCAGGAATCCAAGACTTTGACATTCAGGCCGGCTGAGGACTACCTGCAGGCAGATAACCCAAATGTAATGACTGCAACAATGAAACACGAAGAAAGATTAATGTCTCATTAATGGGGACACCACTCCACAGTCTGGCAAATAAGGATCTGACATTAAGAGATCCATAAATGTAAGGTGGCTCAAAAAACATCTCACAATCCACAACAATGCATGCAACCTGAAAACCGTTGTGGCCATGAGATTCAGAAACTGCAGGCGGCTTTTGAGTTGGACTCTTATGTCTGCTTCTACCATCACCCAGTAACAGGCACTGGGGAATATCCAACTACATGTCTATAAAGATATTCCTCTGAGTTAGTTAATCTTCCAAGTTTATGGTCACCTCCTGGGATGGTAATCACAGCATACATTCCAGAACACTACCAAGCAAATCCTTGATGGAGCCACCGACAGCCAGTCATCCAGTAAGGGAATGCATGCAGCTCCTTTCTATGCAAGCCTTCAGCCAGTATGGCCAGCACTCTGGTAAACACTATGCAGCTGACAAAAGCTCAAATGACAGCACCATACATCACAAATGACACATAAATTAAAGTTATGTACTTACCATAATGTTAGATCTGTGTTGTCTTCTTCCGTCTGTCTCAACTCATGGGTATATCGGATCTGACATTAGCAACTTTTCACACTTTCGGATCTAGGACTCAGGCTCCTCCTCTATACCCATAATCCCTCCCATCCTGCAGTACTTCAGTTCAAGTTTGCCTGCCTACATTCCAGATGTCCCTATATTTCCAAAAAAAAAAAAAAAATGGAAAAGGCGGAAACTAAAGGGCAGACCAGAGTACTGTACAAACCTGTAGAACAGACACGGCTCTGGAGAGGTTCAATATGATCAATTGACAGCTATACGTGACAATTTTGTAAAGGTGACAGAGGAAAGAATGTTGAAACAGATGGAAAAAGAACACTGATCTAGCATAATGGTACACGTTTGTATCAGATATTTTCTTTCCTATCTGCCTCAACTCATGGGACACAGTTCTCGGCTACTGTTCACCTACAGAAATCTCATGGAAAGACATTCTGGATAACAATGGAGCCAAAGGAAGCAAGAGATCTAGAGTGTAGGTCCGGCTTACAATGCGAAACAAATGTATGAACAGTAGACCAAGTAGCTATGGTACAAATGTCATCTATGAGTGCTCTGGAAAAGAAAGCTGCAGAAGCTGAGACTGCTCTAGCAGAGCACATTTTAGGTTTGAGAGGTAGAGACATGCTCCTTGGCTTTGTACGCAAAAGTAATACAATCAGATAGCCAACCTGGATTAAATGACTTTAGAAACACCATATCCCAGTTTGGCCTTGGAAAAGTAAATAAATAACTGATCAGGTCTCCTAAAACTTTCAGTACGATCCAAGTAGAATCTCAACTGGTGATGAACATCTAGTAAATGTAGTGTGTTTTCTTTTTTGAAAAATTTGTGAGGAATACTAATATGTTAATGGTCTGATTTAAGGTAGCTTCTAAAGCCACTTTGGGGAGAAAATTAGGTTTAGTTCGAAGAGAAATCCTATTATGGAAAAGCAGATAAGAAGGTTTACATGACAAGGCTTGCAGTGCTGAAATCTTCCTAGCTAAGTAACCACCATCAAAGAAGGATATTAGGATATTCAAGGATTTTAGAGCCACTAAAGCTCCCTGTTCAAAGGGGAGCCTAGTCAGGGCCTGAAGCAACAACATAATGACCCAAGGAGAAACTGTGTCCCTCAAAGATGGTCTGAGAAGGAAAGTTCCAATAATAATGGCTTTAGATAAATTCAATGAAGCAGCAGGGGTCTGATTTTGTTCAGCACAAAACTAAGAGATGGTTGCCAGCTACACTTTGAAATTAGAAAAGCTCATACAATTCTGAAAACAATTCTGATAAAAAACCCAGAATGGATGATAGAGGAGCTGAAAAAGGATCTAGACTTTTAGAGGGGGGGCCAGATTGCAAATCCCTTCCACTTACTTTATAGACTTTTCTGGTGGTTGTTTTTTGTGAAGATAGAATATAGAGTACAGAAAAAAGCCTGTCATTTTTGGAATTGGAGAAACCAAGGGGTTAATTTCAGGGCTTTGATGTCCTGGTGAGACTAGCCAGACAGGTAAGACTGGTCTGGATGGGGATCCAGCACCCAGGAAGGGTGCTACAGAAGAGGCCAAAAGAAGGGGAACCAGGTCTGGTGAAGCCAAGAGGGAGTGATAAGGATCGCTTTCTGAAGGAACTTTGTTATCAGGAGAAAAAGAGGTGGGAAGGAACAAATGAAACCTGGGAGGCAAGTGTAGGTCAGAGCATCCCTCAGTGACTGTCCCCTCCTGAGGAATCAAGGCAAAGCAGCTGCTGTATTTGGTGTTGAGTGGAGATGTGAAAAGATCACAGCAAGGCTGGCCCTAGCAGCTGATGATCTTGGTAGCCACTGACTGAGAGACCACTTGTGAGGCAGGAGAATGGACCTACTCAATTTGTCCAGTGGGGGGGGGGGGGGTGTCTGTCTCCCAAAGTGTACAAAGCAAAACTCTGGGACTTAACCTCTTTCCACCCTTTTGATTCTGGGGGGGGGGGTCCTTTTTGGGAGGGGCGAATATTGGATGCCATGGAAGACGGTGTTTTATCCACTTTCTCACTTCTGTAGAGAGTTTCTTTGACCTTGGCTCCAAAAAGGGTGGACCCATCGAAATTGGACATTCAAAAAGGATGTCTGGGACCTCCCCACAAAGTTGCAGAAGCACATCCAGGTGTACTGACATATAGCAATGCCAGTGCTTACAGCTCTCCAAGTATCATCAGCTGCATTCAACAGCAAGCACATGCACACATTAGATAATGGACTGAGGGGTGGCTAGCTGTGAATCCACAGTTTTCTGGATGTTATCAGGTAAGGTACTTGAGAGGGACATGGACAGCATCTTTGGTCATATCTCTCTGGAACTGTGTCAAGTGACTTAAATAATTCAGCTCACGTAAAGCAAGCATTGCTGAAGCTCAAATCTGCTTTCTGAACCTGTCTAAAGCCCTGAACTCCCTGTTAGGGGGAAGATCAGCAGAGCTCTTTACTGATGGCACCTTTTTTTGTGGCTGCCACAACCATGATGGCATCTACAGTGGAATCCTTGCTCCAATGAGGCCTGTCCCTAGTAGTAACCACGATTTTAATGGGCTTACTTTGTATCGGCTTCACCATGCCCGGTTCCTTCCATGCCTGCTGAGAGACCAAATCAATATGCTTATTTGTGGGAAGGACTGTCCAAGAACTAGAGGGGCTAGCCCCAAAAGCCTTGAGGAACACAGACTTCTCTTGGGACAGCATGCTGGTGGACTAAACCCTTTGTTGTTTCTTCAGCTCTAGGAGGTCTCCAAAAGAGACATGTACTGACGGGGATCTTGAGGAGCTCTCCCTTTCCTCAAAGTCAGTATTTTCAGTGAGGGACTCCTATTGGGGAATCCAGATGCCTCCGTTTACAAAGCTGCATCTATGTTCCTCCATAGTGGGGGGGGAGGGTGTGGGGACAGTTCATAAACAGAAAGGGAACTCATCTGGCAAGTGTCCACAAGGCTTAAGGAATCTGACTGTCCCTGCTGCACAGGATGACAGGAAAAAGGGACAAAAGAATCTAGAGGGTATCAGGATTGAGTACAGTGAGAGACCTCCTCTCTAGATGTAGAAAGAACCCTTTTGAAGACCTTGGAATGTAAGAGAGAAACTTTCGCGATCTAATCTAAGCTATCCAGAGTAGACGCACCAAATGGGTGGGATGGCGCCGATGGCCATGGAGTCAACCCGATCCCCCTGAGCAATGTATCTGGCCTCTGGGCTGTGAGATCCCTCAAGATCCAACACTGGAGTACAGTGGGTAAGGAAAACGGTTGGAGCCGAAGATGATTAAACTATCAGCTCTGTCAAAGGACATCCCACAAGAAACGATTGGCTCTGTGGTCTTCAGATTTGACAAACACTCTGGAAAAGTAAATACAAGAAGGGGGGTTATTGGGGTTGGACCTGGCACCTCCACACTCCAGAGCAGGATATGCATGGAGGATGCCCAGTTAGATTTGGGTCCTCAGAAACTTCAGCATCATCCTGTCAACACTGGCTTTAGGCAGTCTCTCTCTCTCTTTTAAACACCTTTACTGAATTATCACTTGTGACATAGGCACATTTACATTTAAGTATTCAAACTATATTAAGTTAAAATTAACAAACATTATGCTTCACATATAATGCTATATGTCATATAACCTAAGCAACATTACATAAAAATATTCAATTCCTGCCTCCCCCTTTTTAAACAAGAAACATCTTTATTAAACCATCACTTACAACATAAGCAATCATACATTTATATAAATGAAAACAAACCACACTGACACAATCCTAGTTGCAAGCATTTTACATCATAAACCATACTGACACACTCCCAGGTGCAAACATTTTATACATCACTTATAATCTACCCAATCATTTTCAGTCAAACATTACCTAGCTCATTTAAGTTTTACCTTCTTTTAAATTTCATTTCTCCCCTGTATGCATTGTTCCCACAATTCCCATTTTTTCCTATGTAGTTTACTCCTACCCTTTTCAAAAGATCTCACTTGCAGTTGCTTTATCTCTGTTACTATAGTCACTACTTCCAATATAGTTGGTTCAGATTCTGATTTCCATTTTCTAGTAATTGCCTTTTTGGCAACCACCATAATTAGAGACAGAAAGGCCTTACCATGTCTAGGCAATTCCGATTCTGTATCATAGCTCAGAAAAATCATCCCCCACATCACATCAATCCACCCACTCAGCATCTCAGGCAGTGCATCCTGCAGAGTATCCTTACAGTCCGCCAATTTACTGCACTCCCAGAAAATATGTTCCCAGTTACCTCTCTTTCTTCCCTGTCACACCTCCAACATTTGCTATCTACCCGAGGAAAAATTCTCTGGAGTCTACTTGGGGTATAAAAATATCTATGTATACATTTCACAGCAAAAATCCAAAATCTTCTAGATTTTGTTGCATATTTGTGAGGCATACATATATCCTCCCATTGTTTCTTTGCGAATTGTTTATCCAATCTTTCTTCCCAATCCTTTCTAACCTCCTTTGATTGATTCTTATAGTTATCATGCAATATTTTATATGCTCTACTAATTATTCCTTTTTTAATGGCAGCTTCTATTTTACATTCTAATAAAAACTCTACCAGTGATGGTCTTTCATTTAGGACCTCACTATTTTTTCTCTTTGCTTATACTCTGATATCTGTCCTAGATAGGGAAGGTGATCTCTAACCTGCAGTCCAAATAAATTATTGGCATCTCCCCATTCTATCATCTTTGACTCTAGTTATTTGCTCCCATCACCTTGGTTCCTTTGCCAGTTTTCTCCAATAAATTCCAACTCCCCCTTGCCTGTTGTCTATATCCCTAATTGCAGTTATCTCTATCGGCAGAATCTCCTTTCTTCATTCCCGTGTTGGCTTAGTTCTTAGAATACTTTCTGCTATTTTATGGATGTAATATTCTGTATGATTACTGTTATTCTCCTTAACGGCATGCAGCCAAAATCCCAGCCTCTCCTCGTTTTTTGAGCTTTCCCTGTTTCAACATCATCCCTTTCCACTTTGAATTACAGTTTTCTACTTACTATGTATAGCATCCTTAACTGTGTAGCTCTGAAATACCCCTTCAAACTGGATAATCCAAATCTGCCCTGTTTTACTGGAAGAATCAGCTTATCCCACTTGACTCTTGACATATTCCCCTCCCAGATAAAGTCTTTCAACTATTTATTAATCGCTAACACAGTTTCTCATCTGGTTGATAAAAATAAGCCTGACCTGTGTATAAGATATAAGGGACTAAAAACATTTTAAATGCTTGTACCTTACTATCCATATCACAAAGCTTCCATTTTCTCAGTTTTTGTATTATCTTTTTAGTCTCCTCCCACATGCTGTCACATCAGAATCAGTTTAATCCATACTCCGAAATACTTCATTTTATTATATTTCTATAAATAAGAATACAGCTGAACCAATTTGTATGTGGGTACATAATTTACTGCTATTGTCTTTGTTTTAGCTTCATTAATTTTGTATCCCGAAAAGATCTGAACCTATCTCAAAATGTTCCACAACACTGTAATGTCTCTCTCTGGTTTTGTCAGGTATAAAATAATATCATCTGCAAATACTGCCAGCTTTTGTTGACTACCATACCAATTATATCCTTAAATTTCTGAGTCCCTTATTTTCTTTGCCAATGGTTCTAAACATAATGCAAATCTTCTTCTTCTTTCGGCTTTTCCCGGTTAGGGGTCGCCACAGCGGATCAGCTGTCCACTCATGATTTGCAGTGGAGTTTTACAGTGTTGAGTTGCCAGCCCGGCACCCAACCTTCCACGGAGGCACACACATGCATGCACTCACACCTAGGGTCAATTTTAGTGTGTCCAATCCACCTACAGCATGTCTTTGGGATGTGGGAATAACAAAGGGAAAAGAGGACACCCCTGCCTGGTTCCTCTGCTCAAGCAGAATTTATCAGCAAGGATCCCACCCACTTTAATTTTCACTTCTGATTCCTCATACATCCTCCTAATCAACCTTATAATTTTTTCAGGAAATGCAAATGCATCCATTGCCCTGCTCATAAAGTCCCAACTTACCTTGTCAAATGCTTTCTCTGCATCAAGACCCAACAACAACAATGGTATTTTCTTATTCTGCTTCCTGTTCTCTCTGTATTATCAATGCTCTATTAATGTTGTCAAATGTTTGCCTCCCGTCCACAAAAATGACACTGCTCCATAGCTATCAATTTTGGCATTACATGTGTCATTCTTTTAGCCATTATAGACATGAACACTTTATAATCATGACTTAGTATTGAAATGGGCCTGTATGAAGCTGGGTCCGATGGCTTTTTACCCTCTTTAGGTATTATAGCTGCCACTGCTTTCTTCCAGGATGCTGGTACTTCTCCTCTTAGAATACTGCTAAACAAAACTTTCCAGATTTCCTATTGGTTATACATCACAATTTTTCTCATCTCCTCCTATCCTAACCATTTGCAATTGAGCCTCATCTACCTCTAACCACGGCATATTTAATTCTTCCACAAACATTTCCATTTGTACCTTTTCTTGATTTCCATATTTCTCTGCTAGGCTTTAGACAGTCTCTGATGCCTGAAAGGACCTGAAGGATGGTGCCACTGAAGGGGCCTGGAGGACTGATGAGTCAATCTCTTCTGGAATATAGGAGAATGGAGCTGGTGACTGGCTGGTTCTGGAGAAAATCTTGGAGGAAGAATATAGGAAAGGATCCAAACAGTTTTCGGCACAAAGATTGGATCGGATAACTGGCATTTTGGCAGTCGGGCCCAAAGGCCCCAAGAGTTCATGAGACTTTTTTTTATCCTTTCTCTTTTGGTCTATTTTTCTGTTTCTTTCTCTTTTTTTTTCCTTTTCTTTGGCTTGTTTAGGCTTGTATCCAAACTTCATACCAGATGGGAAAGCAGAAGGGGTTACCCTTCTACTGCTATGGCAGGGAAAAGGCGCTTCAATGCCTGTCCAAAAGAGGTCTAGTCCCCCCAAAAACGCACACAATGAGCACTCCACATCCAAATTTGCCCATCCCAGACAATACACACAGAGTGGGGATCTTGTGCTTTCAAGAGGTGCACATCTTAAAACCCAAAACCGTGTCATTCATGATGGGGGGAAAATAACTACAGCACAAAACATATGCACACAGCAGCAACAACAATTTTCTTAAGAAACAATCAAGACCCTAATGGTTGTTAACAGTAAGCACACTATCCAAAACTACAGAAAGCTATAAAGAGAAAAAAAGTTTTTTTTTTATACATATGCAGGAATAGAGGGAGGGACACAAAAGGTGGGAAAGTATGCTTGTGACTTACCTAGACAAAAAAAAAAAAGAGGTGGACACCATCACAATTTTATGCAAGAAATAACTATTTGCAGTTAAGATACCTTAACCCCCAAAAGGAGGTAAGAATGACTTATCTGCAAAACAAATTATAACAATAGCACTAACCCACCAATCCAATCAGAGTCTAACAAGTAAACAAGATGTGAGGTGCTGTAGCATGGCAGAGTTTAATGGGTAGAGAGGAGCAGCCTGAGCCCTGGATCTGAAAGTCTAAAAAAATTGCCAATGAAGGATCTGATTTGATCAGATATACCCAGGAATTGAGGCAGACAGAAAAGAGAACATTGGATCCAATGTGAATTCACCTCAGTAGACTCAGACATTAATGCATTAAGTAAGGAGGCGTCCATGTTAACTAGTAATACAATCCAGCTGATCTGGAGCAGCAGAAAAAAAATCCCCTCCTGAAGAGTCACCACCCAAAATTTAATATACCAAATGCACTGGTTTCAGGTTACTAAGGTCCAGAAGAGGACACAAGCCGTCTGTCACCTGTGGAATGTGAAGGAGGTATTTGTAGAACACCCATCCCATTCTGAATGTCATGTTTCAAGACCTGGAAAATATTATGGTTCAACCAAACACCCTAATAATGGGCGACTTCAACTACCCCACCATTAACTGGGAAAACTACTCGTGTACCAACTCCTTAGCTCAACGCTTTTTGGAAATCATAAACTCCAGTGCCCTGGATCAACTTATCCACACCCCCACCAGTGGCAACAATATCCTAGACCTAGTCATTACCAACATGCGTAACTGGTGTTCCACACCTGAAGTCAACTCCTCGTTGGTTCGATCCGACCATAAGCTAATCACCCTTGATATCCACATCCCGCCCCCACCCCCATTAAGGAAACCACGGTAAAAAATTGCTCCAAAGCCAACTTCAAGCTTCTTAAGACAGAAGTGGTGAACTTCATGACACCCATGCAGATGGACAATACAGTTACAACTGCTGAATCTTACACAAATGCACTCTATAAGCACTTACACGAGTGCATGGATTGTGCTATCCCAAACAGAACCAAAATGCTATCCTCCAAAAAAAGGAAGCCAATCTGGTGGTCCCCTGCCATAAACAAACTGTACAACAGAAGGAAGAAACTGTTGCAAAAGAGAGTAAAATCCCATGAGTGGAGGAGCTTTCTGGTCAGCCTCAGTAAGAAGCTGAGATATCCCTTATAAGATCCTCCAAAGCTAGCTATGAAAATAAAATTGCCACTAATTCTAAGGACAACCACAAAGCATTCTATAGCTATGTCAAGAATCTCGATGGCAACACCCAGATCTGCTCTGAGTTATAGCAAAACGGCACGAAAATGACAGAACCAACGGATATTGCCAACATCCTGGCAGATAGGTTCAGTGCTAACTTTGCCCCCCCACCCCCTAAAGGGCCCATATCTATACAGAAGAATGCACAGTCCCTGTAATCACAACTACGTAGGTAAAAGCTGCACTCTCTAAAGCCAAAAACACAGCATCCATGGGACTGGACATCCCAGGCTGCGTTTTACACGAACTTCAGAACAAACTGGTTCCCCATTTAAGCACCATGTTCAATAATAGCCTCGCATCAGGCTTTGTGCCCACTGAATGGTGCACAGCAACAGTTATCCCAGTCCACAAAGGGGAAGCCAACACTGATCCCGAGAACTATCGACCTATTAGCCTGACGAGCATGGTCTGCAAGGCCATGGAACATATCATCATGGAACTCAAACAAAAACATTGGTAACCTCCAAACTCTGGATCCCACCCAGTCTGGGTTTGTGAAAGGCAGATTATGCCTCTTGAACCTAATCGACTTCTTTGAAGCAGTCATCAAAGCTGTAGATGAGGGTAAGGTGGTTCACACAGCCTATCTTGACCTCGCCAAGGCTTTCAACACCATCAACTAGGTATAAATCCCTATGTCACAAGATGGGTTGCCAACTGGCTCACTGACAGAACAAACACTGTAAAAGTTGCAGACTCCAAATCTGACCTCAAAGCAGTGACAAGTGGAGTGCCACAGGGTTCTGTCTTGGGACCTCTCCTGTTTGGTATCTACTTCTCTGAAGTACAGGCCAACACAGAAGGTCTATGGCTAACGAAGTTCGCAGATGACTGCAAACTAGGAGCCATAGTCAAGTCCTCAAATGATGTGGACATCCTACAGAAGGGCCTCGCTGAGACAGATGCCTAGTGTCAGAATCATGGCCTCAAGCTCAATGCCAAAAAGTGCAGTGTCATCCCCTTTGGTAAAAACTCTGTACCCATGAACTACCACATAGGCAGCAATCTACTTAACACCAAATGTGTGATAAGAGACCTTGGGACCCAGGTGAACAGTAGTCTCTCCTTTGATAGTCACATCACCACAGTAGTCAGGAAGTCCTTCTACGTGGCACACCTCATCATAAAAGGGTTCTCATCCAGGGAAAAAAAGAAGTCACTGTTCCCCTCTACTCGACACTCATTAGACCCATTATAGAGTACAATGCCCCTTTTGGAATGTACCTCACAAGACATCTGCAGCAGCTGGAAAGGCCACAGAAGTACCTCACAAAGAGGATTACTGGCCTCAAACAGATGCCCTACACTGACAGTCTCAAAAAACTCCAGCTTTACTCTGTAGCATATTGCCTACTCTGACGTGATCTCTGCCTAACATATAAAGCTATGTCAAATCCAGAGCTGTTGGACATGCTACACCTAAAGAAATCCCAATCCCTCCGTGCTACATGCTCTAGGAACCTAAATCTTGTCACCACAATAAACAGGACATGCCGGAGGGATAGAGTCCTGTCCCAGAAACTTCCCATACTCTGGAACAGGCTACCCTTCTATGTCAAGCAAAGTTATTCATTAGCACTCCAAGAAAAATCTTGATGAGTGGATGGGAAATAGGAAATACACCTCAGGGATCACTTCTGTGTCTCTGCTCGACAGTGGCACAGGAAAATAACTTTCTTGGGTGGCGTAAGCCAGGGAACCTTGTTGGCTAGGCTTACGTAGGCCCTTGGGCCGATAGCCTAGTACCTACCTATGAACCTCTCTTAGACTGTCTGGTCTCTTAAACAGTGCTCTTACTGGGTAAGAACCTAAAAAAATCTAAAATGTGGATGAATGTCCTAACTTTCCAAACTGGGACAAACTCAAGACCTGCTCCAACAAACAGCTGTCCCAAAACATACATGAAGGCTATTGCAGTTGGGCCAGTAAAACTGTCCTCCTGTGAAACTTGTCAGTAATGGAATGAGCAAGGCATGCAATGCCTTAATGTCTCCCTCAGTCAGCAAGACGGCTTCTTCCTCTTTTGGGGATGGCTGGATCTGAAAGAAGCAGAACTACAGGGGAGATGTAAGAGGATCATAAAAGTCCCCCGCAGTAGTGAAGGTCTGTTTTCCTTAAGGAGGTCATCCACCAAGTCACAAGGCTGGAGAAAATTTCCGCATGAGCTATATACTCTGTGATGGAATGTCTAAGCTCCTCCTTAAGACAGGACAGTCTCTCTCAATTATGTACGTATTTGTTTATTTATATGCACTTGTTAAATGGATTGGTGCACTAGTCCACAGACCCTTTTCAGGTATGGTCTGGGCCAAAAGGCAAGGTACAACACAGGACGTTTATACAGGTTTCACACTGCAAAAAGAAAACTGTTAAAAATACAAGCCAGCACAAATTCAGACAGGCACAGAATGTATTTTGTGATACATATTAGATACCATTGTTACAGTTTGTTTTGTTCTGTAAACAAGTTGATTACTGTCATTACTATATCTTAGTGTTCAGTTTTCTAATGATGCTATAGTCTCAGCTTACTACTGTATATTACAGGTTCATAAATATGTACACTAGGCTAACAACCACAAGGGCCCTTACAAGTCTAGCCAAGCTTCCCAAATGTATCCAACAAGTTTTTTTTGTGCCCTAGAGATTATTTTAAATAGTATATTTTAATAGTGATATGCAAGATAGAGCATGGCTAAGGATGTACAGGCTGCCTCTGTCCATTAGAGAAATAGGTGCCAGAATGGGGGTGAATTTTCAGTTTCTCATCCACTGGTACAGTTTATGCTTGAATATGGTTAGGGAAGAGCTCTGCTTCACCTGGACGGAAATCCTATTCCAGAGAAGAAGCATTCTCTGAGACACATACCCTCCCTCCAAAAAGCCCTATTTGTCTTCTTGCAGGCAAGGTCTAAGTCTCTGGGCCGGGTAGTTCTGATGCTATTTGTTTTGTGGATATGCAAAAGGCTTATCACAGTGGGATCCAAGGATGCCTTGTATGCCAAGCATAGATCACCCCTCAACAGTCTGTAGAAGAAAGTATAGGGACAGGTGTTAGAAAAATATTTAATAGTAATATACATGCTTAGTGCATTCAGGATTTAAAAGGGTTAATACATTTATTCTGTTCACACTGCATGAATCTGCACAGCTATTAGAAACTTAACAAGAAGCATTCTATTTCTGCTAATGTCATGAAAATAATAAGAAGTATTTCATTTCTGCTAATGTCATGAAAATAACAAGAAGTAATTCATTTCTGCTAATGTCATGAAACTTAAAGGGATATTAATTTCTGCTTATGCCATGAGAAAACATGCAGCTGCTAGAAGCTATAGATAGAAAAAAAACAGTGGATGCTTGAAAGTTTAAACCGTAGTCAGCATTACTTGTACTAAAGCTAGAAATGTACCTTGAATCTAGGCAAAATGTAACACATGTATTAGAACAGTACAATAGAAGAATTGAAAAGATGAAATGGACTGACATAAACCCAAGGCCAGGTTGTTTTTCTCAAAATGTTTTGCAGAACAGCAGATAATTTAACTTGGTCAGCAATAAGTCTAGCAACATTTTCAGTAGAACATACAAAAAGCTGTGTCTAACTATGTCAGCAATAGAATGGTAACATTTTCTGTGTGACAGGAAGAAAACTGTATAAGAATAACATACTAATCATCAATGAGTCAGACAAATCTTGTGCCTACATGCTTTGTCTCCTTGCTGCAAGTAATAAAGGGTGCCTTGCTTGAACCTAACATGAATTGGTCTTTGAAGTTTTTTCCTTTGACAGATTGGTCCTTCAGACCGGAACCCTCTCTTCACCTCGGATCAGACGGGCCAGGTGGTTGAAACCATACGGGGAAGAAACCAAATCGGTTCTTCATATCTGAAAAGCCCTCCGACTGAATTGTCGTTCAAAAGAGGCCAGCCACATTCTGATCGGAGACTGAAGGACGGGTCTCCGCAAATTGGTGATCAATCACGTGGGCTCAGGTAAGGTGAATCTACTTTTTTCTGTTTTAGATCAGGGACTAGATATGTATTGTTTTTGTTAGACTGTATTTTTCTTACAAGTCAGGGACAAAAAAGATTACTGTCTTGTCATAGATCACGAGAAACAGAATAAGTAGGCAGTCATTCTGAAGAGACTATAACAAAATCCGTGGTACCATGTTAAAAAATTAAGAAAAGTTACGTAACGATCAAAGGGTAGAACAAAATGGGTAATAATTGCACAAAAAGACCCCCAAATCCGCCGTTAACAGAAGACGCAAAATACATGCAGTCGCAGTGCGCTGACAATATTAAATATTATTCAAAATAGGTTAATAAGTACGAATTCAACAGAAAATCAGAAAAATCCTTGCTTATCAAACTTGTCAAACAGCTCAAAACCGATTCCAAAGGTCGGGTAAAAAAGCAAAGTAAATTAGGAATTCCTCAGGCACACAGGTGGATTGAGGAAGTAAACCGCAGGGAACAAAAGTACAAAAATTCAAAAGCAATGTTTTTAGATAAGGAGGACAATAACTTAGTAAAAGCATCAGCACCTCCGCCTCCCTTACCAGAATATGAAGCAAGTGAGCAGGTTAGTCCACCCCCACAATATCCTGTGGTCACTGAAAATAGAGACATTATGAAAATAAAACCATTTAAAATTAGAGATCCCATCAGGACCAGGTCCCGAACAAAGGCAGGTAACTCAGATGAAGGCATCGAGTTATAGCAAATGGTTAAAAATTCATGATCTATAAGTGAAGAAGAAGAAATATGTCCACTTATAGAAGTACCCAACCCTCAGGCAGGTCAAGACAACCAGGACCCAACTATTTTAGTGTATAGACCTTGGACTCCGGAAGACATCCGAAAAGCCACTGAGGGAATCCCCCATCCAAAGGTTAATTTTAGAAAATTCTCTGAAGATTTACAAGGAATGAGGCTGAGTTATAATTTAAACGGAGAAGAGGTAGAAAAGGTAGTTAGACAAATTGTAGGGCCAGATTGGTATATGATTAGTGGGAACTGGAATCCCCGTGATGCTAAACAAAGACCCCTCCTACATAGCAGCGCAGAATTAGACACCAGAGTAAAAGGTCTTACAGACTGCATCTCTGAAAAATGGAAACCTAGGGCAGACTGGACTTGCATTAATCAATGCATCCAACAAGAAGGTGAAACTATTGACCGACATTATGACAGACTATTAGAGTGTTTTAATAACCACTGTGGAATGCAGGTTCCTGAAGATCAAACACAGGATTCCCCATATGAGCAGCAGTTAAAGAATGCATTTATAAAGGGCGGTATTGCACATATAAGCAGTTTTATTACAAAACACATGGTAGATCATCATACAAGCAGGTTACAATCATTACTTGAATATGCTAGGCATGCCGAAAGAAATTTTAATAGCAAAAAGAAAAAGAAAGCTCAAGTATTTTCTGTAGAAGATGGAGCAGAAGTTTACGTAGTACAGTCCAGGAAAAAGGGCAAGAAAAATGCACAGGGAAACAAACAATCTGATCAACGATCAGAGGACTTTGAAGGGCGAAAAAAAAGGGGAGAATGTTTTAAATGCGGTAAAAAGGGATATTTGGCAAAGGACTGCAAGAAAAATAAGAAGGCAACAACGGAAGACAAGGAGGGTGAGGACTGACTATATGGTGTTCAGGAATCACTAGAAGGGGCTAGCGAAGAAGGGACAAATGAGAATGTGATAGAGGGAGTAGAGGAAGTGCAAGAAGTTAGTGACAATGAAGAAGATGAAATATTAAACCTAGCTTTATTGAGCTTGGAGCTCTATTTAGCAGACACAAAACCAGAAGTTACACTCTTGGTAGAAGGGAGGGAAGTCAAATTCTTGTGTGACTCAGGGGCATCACGAACCCTGATACATCCTTCCAAACTGCCAGAAACCACAGAGACCCCTGATTACATACT
This sequence comes from Protopterus annectens, assembly GCF_019279795.1. Taxonomy (NCBI): domain Eukaryota; kingdom Metazoa; phylum Chordata; order Ceratodontiformes; family Protopteridae; genus Protopterus; species Protopterus annectens. Next base: position 831,636,527 of record NC_056727.1, on the reverse strand, counting down.
AGTCAAAGCAGCTAATGGACAGCTGTATCGGGAGCCTCTCTCCTGTGACATAGCAATAACTGACCCAGTTTCAGGATTGACACAAAAAAGCAAAATTGTTGTTTCTGCAAAATGCCCAGTAAACCTTTTGGGCAGAGACCTCATGCAGCTATTTGGTATAGCAGTAGTTCCAACCATGCAAGGTATGGAAGCACAGTGACAAATTGATACCTTTGCAGTGCAATCGGAGGGTGAAATGTTTTATTGGTACAGCCAGGACTTGGTCACGACTGGTCCAGGGACTGTAACCGAAGAGTTAATGAATGTAGCTGTCAGCAAATTCCCCTCCCTTGACATTGATAAGCAACACCTGTCGCACTGTACCCTGTATTACTGTAATACACCAGGACCTGATAAGGAATATGAGCAAGAATTGTTTAAAAATCATGCAAACAGATTGATATTGCGTAACCTGTACTGGGACACAGAAGGGAACAGTGTAGCCAGCTGTTCATTGCCCCAGGAGTTCTTTGCACTTTATAAATCTAATCTATTACCACATGTTAGCTTAACCAAAAACAGAAATATAGAATGGGCAGACCTAGGAAAACAAGTCACGAGATGGGAAAAACAAACAGAACTAGAACTGTCAGAACAGGAAATACAAATACAAAAGTTAAATTGGATAACTCAGACCAACCCAGCAGTGCACTTACAGTCTGGTGACGACAGCTGATTGACACTCCTGTTAAAGGAGGAAGAAAATGCCTTACAAAATATACCAGAGACCCTCTGGTCAACAAGAAAATCAGATGTAGGACTCATTCGTACAGCGGGACCAGTTACTATCATGCCAAAGTCAGCATTCAGACCACAAAAAAGACAGTATCCCTTAAGAAAAGATGCAGAGGCAGGGATAAAGCCTATTATAGCAGACTTACTTAAAGGAGGGATACTAGTAGAATCTCCCGATTCACTATGTAACACACCCTTATTTCTAGTCAAAAAAGCAAATGGAGAATGGCGTATGGTCCAAGATTTACAAGCTGTACATGATGAAGTAATACCAAGGGCACCCACGGTGCCAGACCCACACACCCTGTTGAATGATTTAAAACCTCAACAGAAGTATTTTTCTGTGGTAGACATCAGCAATGTGTTCTTTTCGATACCGATACACCCTGATAGCAAGTATTGGTTTGCATTCACATTACGGGGAAAAGGTATACATACACGTGATTACCACAGGGATATTGTGAAAGTCCAACGATATTCTCACAAGAAATGGCAAGCAACTTGGCGAGATTCACCCCACCAAGAGGCAGTCAGATTTTACTTTATGTTGATGACATCTTGCTGGCAGCCCCCATCCAGCAGGATTGTAGAGAAGATACCATAGCACTTCTACAATGTTTAGCCGGCTGAAGGACATAAGGTAAATAAAAGTAAACTGCAGCTTTGGAAAAAACAAGTTAAATACCTGGGATATGTAATATCCAAGGAAGGCAGAACATTAGATGAGGACAGAAAGATTGCAATTTTGCAAGCACCAAAACCCCCTACCAAGAAGGAAATGATGTCCTTCCTGGGTACAACTAATGTTTGCCGGAGCTGGATTCCAAACTATGCTTTGGAATCTGCACCGCTAACTGACCTTATATATAAGAAGCCTATGGCAGCGCAGGATTTGTTACAATGGACACCAGAAGCAGAATCTGCTTTCTGCAAACTGAAGCAGTTAATAGTGTCCTCATTAGTTCTGGGATTACCAAACTACCATAAATGTTTTTTCCAAACTGTAGATTGTAAGCAGGGTTACATGACATCAGTATTAACACAGCAGCATGAGGATAAGCAACGCCCCATTGCTTACTATTTATCACAACTAGACCCAGTGGCACGATCCTTACCCCACTGTGTACAAGCAGTAGTTGCAGCTGCAATGGCAGTACAGGCTTCGGCCTCAGTAGTCTTATTCCACTCTCTCACTCTGAGAGTACCTCATGCAGTCACGATTATTTTACTACAAGAAAAGGTGACATATCTTTCCCCTTCTAGGCATCTTTCCTGTATGACTATATTGTTGAGCCAACCTCACATGACAATTGAGCGATGCACGACTTTGAACCCTTCTACTCTGCTCCCGACCCCTGCAGGCGGCACACCGCACCGCTGCCTGGAGGTAATTGAGCAAAAGACACTACCTAAAAAAGATCTCATGGATGTCCCCCTGGATAATGCCGAGGTGACATACTACGTGGATGGCTCGTGCAAAAGGGGTCCTGCAGGACAGAACCTAGTAGGATATGCAATAGTTTCTGATACTGGGATTATAGAAGCAAAACCTTTACCACACAACTTATCTGCACAGGCAGCAGAATTGATCGCCCTGACACTGGCATGTACCTTAGTAATGGGTAAATGTGTAAACATTTTTACTGACAGCCAGTACGCTTTTTCTACTGTACATGTTTTTGCGCAACAGTGGAAAAACCGAGGAATGATCACATCTACTGGCAAACCTATCAATCATGCACAGTTTATTTTAGATCTTTTAGAATCTATTCAGTTACCTCAGAAAGTAGCCATTTGTAAATGCACAGCTCACACTAAGCAACAAGATAGGATTTCAAAAGGTAATGCGAGAGCTGATACAGCTGCAAAACAAGCGGCCACAGAAGTATTTCTTTTAAATGAGGAACTACAACCCTCTGAGATTTTAGACTTAGAAATGTTAAAAACAATGCAGACACGCACTACGCAAGCTGAAAAACAACGATGGATAAAGCGAGGAGCAATTCTCAAAAAAGGGCTGTACATCTCTAGAGAAGGGAAACCGATACTACCCTCTAATTTGTTTCGATATGCAGCTTTGTTGAGCCATGGGCAGTGCCATGTCTCAACAGGGGGGATGGTACAGCTGGTGAACCAGGTGTTCACAACATACGGATTTACAAACCACTCTAAAAAATTTTGTTTGACGTGTCAGATTTGTAACAAACATCATGCACAGGGGGCGTTAAAGTCCAAGCAAGGGAGTTTCCCTACACCACCATATCCGTTTCACACTATCTTATGGATTTCATAGAATTGAACAAATGTGAAAATAAGAAGTATTGTCTTGTCATTGTAGATATGTTTTCCAGGTGGGTGGAAGCCTTTCTAACCAAAAATCCAGATGCAGCAACGGTGGCAAAAGTACTTGTCAAAGAAATCATCCCTAGATTTAGCATTCCGGAAAGGATCTACAGTGACAATGGTACACACTTTGTAAATCAAATCATACAACAGTTAAGTAAGCATTTTAGTATTTCTTTAAAAAATCATTGTGCATACCATCCACAATCTGCAGGGCTAGTTGAAAGGCTTAATGGTATATTAAAAAACAAATTGAGAAAATTGATAGCTGAGACAGGGAAAAACTGGTTATACTGTTTACTCCTGGCACTGTTGAGCATGAGAACTGTCCCTACAGCAAAAGGATTGACTCCTTTTGAAAAGTTATTTGGAAGGGCTTACTATACACCCCAGTGGAAACTTCTCATGTCATCAGACCAGGAAGCTGATTTTACACTAGCTGAATATATGAGGAAATTAATGAATTCTAAACATCTGTTGCAGTCAAATTCTGTTTCAGATAGAAAACAAACCAAGACATCAGAAGTGGCAGTGACACCTGGAGACTGGGTGTGGATAAAAGTTATCAAGAAGAAGAATTGGTCGTCGCCAAGGTGGGAAGGTCCCTACCACGTGCTTCTTTCGACACCCACTGCAGTCAAGATAGCAGACCGAGCTTCGTGGATCCACCTGATGCACTGCAAACTAGTTAAGAACTTTGAACTGGACAAAAATCTTACCTCTCCATCGGGGCCCTCAGCACAAAGTCTGGCTACAAAGGGGGGTCAGATCAATAGGACTGATCCGTCTCAACCCCAGTGAAGAAACCATCGGTGCTGAAGGTCCTATTAGGGCAGAGAGTAAGAACACGTGTCTGAAATAAAGATGACAGAATCCAGTAAGATCCAAATGCACCTATTCGGAAGAGTCGGAGAAAACAGGAATGCAGAACAACCATTTCCTCAGAAGTATTGCATAACCATCCTGTTGACTGTACTAGTGACAATAATCTTTTTGCTGTGGCCATTCCTTTTTACAGCCACACAAACTGGACTGAACAAGCGTGCAGAGTTGTACGCAGAGTGGCACCCAAACTTCAACACTTACCAGGCAATCAAATATGTGTATGCAGAGACCTTCAATGTTTCAAATTGCTGGATTTGCACAGCTTTGACAACAGCATACGGGGGGTTATTGTTAACTTCAGTCCCCCTAGGAGCGAACAAGACCTGGGAAAATTTAGTCTATGATACGTCAGATGTCACATCACAAGATAAAGTAGCACTGCACTTGTCTGTTCGACAGAAGGGGAATGTGTGTTTTTACAAAAATGATACAGTTCAGGTGGGTTGGAGCAATTGCAATGTGACTGTTCCCTATAGATGCTACAATAAAACTGATAACACAGGATCCTATTGCAAGACGAGCTACGATTCATTTCTTGAACTAATGCATAGGACAACTGATGAAGTAAAACATAATGCTGACCTTTATAGACAACTGTCTATGATAGACAAAAAAATGTTTCATCCAGAGCCAGGACATAGTAAAGTTACTACCAAAGTAAAAGACTGTTACTTTGTATGTGGTAGGAAAGCATACAAGTGGTTACCTGAGAATTCGTCCGGCAGTTGTTATTTGGGGTACCTGGTTCCAGCAATACGACACACAGCAGTTTTACCTCAGGGGAAAATTCGGAATGTTCGACGAGAAATCAAGAAGCCTGTCAATCCAGTGGGGCAAATCAATGCAGGCTGGAAAAACCATCATGTTGTGGGCTTAGGGAAAAATAGACGGTCACATATGGACTTGAATGATACCATCACCTCGTGGGCAGGTGTACTACCAGCATATGGAGCAACAAAATCAATCTGGGAACTGAGAAAATTGTCTAAACTTCTCAAAATAATGAGCAATGCAAACCTTTCTTCCCTAGAATTGGTGACTGATTAACTGACTGCCATGAGAACTGTAGTGCTTCAAAACCGCATGGCTCTTGACCACCCTAGCGGCGAGAGGAGGTATGTGCGCTTTAATCCAGAAGGAGTGCTGTTTGTATATTCCTGACTACAAACACGAGATAGACAATCAACTTGAGGTAATTCAGCAGGTGTCAGCTATGACCAAACCAGAACCAAATCCATTGACGGACTTTTTCCAGAGATTGTTTGGGGGGTGGGGCAGCATCCTGATGAACATCCTGATTGCCATCTGTGTAGGAATGAGCCTACTGGTGGGTATGTGTTTGCTGCTGCATCCCCTGCATGAAAAGACTGATTAAAGACTATATAGACATGTCAGTTTCAGAAACCTTATACCAAGGTGCTGAACTTGAAGAATTGCTGAAAAATTGAAAATGCTTTCATAAGTTTAAACTGAATGACTCTCTTAACTGCAAATCCTGAGTAGGAAGAGGTTAGGAGAAGAAAAAACTGTTTATGCTTATCTTGCAAGTAGAATAAAAGTATTAAAAGGGGGAAATGTTAGAAAAATATGTAATAGTAATATGCATGCTTAGTGCATTCAGGATTTAAAAGGGTTAATACATTTATTCTGTTCACACTGCATGAATCTGCACAGCTATTAGAAACTTAACAAGAAGCATTCTATTTCTGCTAATATCATGAAAATAATAAGAAGTATTTCATTTCTGCTAATGTCATGAAAATAACAAGTAGTAATTCATTTCTGCTAATGTCATAAAACTTAAAAGGATATTCATTTCTGCTTATGCCATGAGAAAACATGCAACTGCTAGAAGCTATTGATAGAAAAACAATAGCTGCTTGAAAGTTTAAACCGCAGTCAGCATTACTTGTACTAAAGCTAGAAATGTACCTTGAATCTAGGCAAAATGTAAAACATGTATTAGAACAGTACAATAGAAGAATTGAAAAGTTGAAATGGACTGACATAAACCCAAGGCCAGGTTGTTTTTCTCAAAATGTTTTGCAGAACAGCAGATAATTTAACTTGGTCAGCAATAAGTCTAGCAACATTTTCAGTAGAACATACAAAAAGCTGTGTAACTACATCAGCAATAGAATGGTAACATTTTCTGTGCGACAGGAAGAAAACTGTATACGAATAACATACTAATTATCAATGATTCAGACAAATTTTGTGCCTACATGCTTTGTCTCCTTGTTGCAAGTAATAAAGGGTGCCTTGCTTGAACCTAACGTGAATTGGTCTTTGAAGTTTTTTCCTTTGACAACAGGGCTTAAGGCAATCATCATAGAACACGTTGTTTATGCCTTGTATTCTTTTTGTAAGGAAACTCTATGGGCATTCCAGTTGTTTCATGTGCCAGGGAGGGGGCACTCTGTGCAATGATGGGTCTGACGAAGGCCAAATACAACAGAACAATAACTTCTTTGGACCTGGGTGCCATATCCTTGCTTATAAGTTGAGCAACAAAGAAGGATTTCCTTTCTACCTTAGAAACATGTTAGTTGAAAGCCAGGTCACTGTCTATATATGTCCCCAAATCCTTGACTACTGGGTCTACTCTTAGGAGTGTGTTGTCAATGAGGTAGTTTCTTGTGGTAGTTGACTTTCCAAAGGGTAATATTATGCATTTCTCAGCACCGAGTTTTAAGCCATGGTGCTGGCACCAGTTATTTGTCTTAGTCCTTCCTGGAGGATGTCACCGTCTTGGGGGGATTCTATGACTGCTCCAAGTTTGCAGTCATCAGCAAATATGATCAACCAGGTGGTCTGTGGTCTCCTTTAAGGCCCGCGGGCCAACAGTACAGTACTCGCTGAATCACTTACAAATGCCTTCTACCAGCACCTGCAAAGACTCAAAATATGCTCAGAACTAGTTCAAAATGAGTTCAGTGCAAACTTCTCCCCCCCCCCCAAAGGAGAGATATACCAAACGACCAAGCCCCCCCGCGTATCAAACATCTCCAAGTCTCCAAAAAACACAGCATCCATTTTGTCAAAGGCAGATCGGCTAAGGCCTTCGATACAATACCCCCACTCGGGTATTGAAAACTCATCACCTCAAAAATCTAGATCCATCAGAGCCACAAGGCGGGGATTTTAAACCCTCGACACGGCTAATAGGCGGGGTGGAAAATCCCGTACATTAGTATGAACCTATGAACCAGAGACCTTAAAGTTGGCCTTGACTTTTGAGAAGCAGATGCTAAAAAAGACCCAGCACAGAACGCTGAGGAACTCCAGTAGAGACCAGTCTCTTTGTATAAGTGGACTCTCTTATCCTTTGTCTTTAAACTGGCAGTACTGATTAGTTATACTTGGTGGAATCTAGGTCTTTTTAAGCAAGGTTTCAGTAAACATTTGGGGTATGCTGGTTTAATCAGGATTCCATTTTTGTCTATTTACTGTTTACACTACCAGCAGTTAAACATTTAGCTACATATCAGTACTCTCAAAGGAGGATGAAGAACAATTGGTAGCAGTAGAGTCCAGGTTTGGTTGTATATCACCTGCTAGAATTGATAGCAGTACTGTTGTAAAGAGTAACAGTTTGGAGAACTCTGGGAGGGGCTTTAATGGAAACTGATATTTTAGTATGGTGGTACTGACTGTCACGTGAAGTTTTACAAGACATTGTTTTGTGGCAACTCCACCAGGAAAGCATTTGCTAAATCTCAAGTTCCTTTATCACCTTGAAAGAAGAGAGTGGATTTTTTTTTTTAGTATACGTTAATTTTTTAGTAATGGTGAATGTGAGTAAAATTATTGCAGCAAACAGAAAACAAGAAAGTTTTGACATTGTAGAAATAGACAGGCACTACAGTGAAATAGTATAGCATTGGGGGTTTATTTTTTATTATAAGGGTGTATGGCTTAACAGCAGTGTCTGTAAGAATCTGCCATAATGAAGGAAAGAATAGCTGTGTAAAATCTTACCATAACAATAGATGTCCTTCTCTTCTCTGTTGCATTATTCTTAACATGGGGGAGAACTCCACAATAGGCTATCTGACGTTGGCCATTATAGAAGTCTTTCACTACTGTAGGATGCATGGTATGTCACATGTAGGCTACTGTCATACGTCGGCCATAAAAGTGACGTATGTACGCATCTACCTCAGAAATGAATGCCCCAGGAGGAAGCCAGCCTATGGAAAGTAGGGTATGACCATCCAAGCAAAGGAACCAAATGACCAGGGGGAAAGAGGGAGGGATTGTAATACTGCAACAGAGAAGAGAAGGACATCTATCATGGTAAGATTTTACAAAACTATTCTGTGTCCATTTGTTCATCTGCTGCAGTATTCTTATCATGAGGGAGAATAAAAATGGTCATGAAGAGAGGTTGGAGGAAGACGCAGTAGAGCTCTCCAGGAACCCATGGAGTATGGCTCTGACAAATCCTGGTCTGCACCTAGAAATGCCATCCAATTTGTAATGTTTAGTGAAGGTATGAACATAAGTCCAAGTAGCTACTTTGAGAACAGAGCTACTGTTCAAGCCCTTGAAAAAGGCAACTGACGAGGCTACAACCCTAGTGGAATGGGCCTTTACAGAAGAAGCAAGGGTTTTACCATACTTCACATAGCAGAATGAAATAGCCTTAGAAAACCAAGTTAAAATAGTCTGTTTGCATACAGGAAATCCCAGAGCCCTGGGATTATAGGAGACAAAAAAAGTTGGTCTGATTTTCTAATAGTGCTAATCTTGTCTAAGTAAAATCTAAGTTGTCTATGTACATCCAGGGTGTGCAACACCTTCTCACTAGGATTTTGAGGAGAAGGAAAGAAAGGCGGTAGCTGAATGGACTGGCTGAGTGACAATTTACTGACTACCATGGGCATAAAAGAAGTGTTGGTACGGAAAGACACCCTGTCTTCATGGAAAACCAAAAAGGGGAGAAGAGGACATAAGGGCCTGGAGCTCAGACACACGCCTGGCTGAAGTGATTGCTACAAGAAGTACAGTTTTCCAAGAGCAATGCTGCAAGTACGCTGACGACGCTGGCTCAAATGGAGGAAGAGTTAGCTTTTCTAGCACAAGATTAAGATCCCAGGGTGGAGGAACAGGTTTCTTGGGAGATCTAATGTGAAAGACGCCTTTAAGAAATTGTCTAGTCTCAAACCTGCCAGCTTGGGGGGGGGGGGGTTTAGAAGCAGACAGGCAGAAAGAGCTGACGTATAGGCCTTCACTGAAGAGTAGGCTAAGCCAGTATAGAGCAATTCACACAAACAGGATAGAATCAGAGGAATTTCCACTGATAGTGGGTCCTAGTTTTGTGAGAGACACCAGACTGAAAATCTCTTCCACTTGGCTAGGTAGCATTTTTTGTTACTGGGTTTCCTGGCCTCCTGCAGAACCCTAAGCACGTCCTCAAAGAATAGGTGTCTGAAAGGAATTAAAACACCATCACCCAAAGAGTCAGCTGAAAGGTAGACAAGTGAGGATGGATGAGGGTTCCTTTGTCTTGTGTAAGAAGGTCTATCGTCTGAGGTAAGCTGTGGTGGTTGCCCTTGGCTAGATGCAGGAGAAGGGGGAACCAATGCTGTCTTGGCCAAAAGGGGGGGGGGGGGTCACCAACAAGATTTTTGGTTTGTCTTGCTAAATTCTGAACAGGACTTTTGGAATAATCGGGAGGTGGATGGAATGCATATAGAAACATCCCATTCCAAGAGAATGAAAGGGCATCCACCTTCCAGACCAGAGGGTGATGGACTCTGGTACACAATTGTGGAAAGGCAAAGAGATCTACTTGAGGAACACTACACTTGTGGACAATGTCCAGGAACACATCCCTTTGAAGCATCCATTTGTGGGACTATGTCAGTGACCTGCTCAAGGTGTCTGCCACGCAATTTTGGTTGGATGGGATGTACACTGCCTGGAGCATCACCCTGCATTGGACTGCCAGCTGCCAAACCTAGAGCACCAGTCTGCATAACAAGTAGGATTTGGTTCCCCCTGCTTGTTCACATACCAGAGGACCATCATATTGTTTGTGAACAGTTTTATAGGTCCTATGAAAAATAGAGGATGAGAGGTTTGAATGGCTAACAGTAGGGCCCTCATCTCTCTTACACTGATGTTTTCCCTTTGCTGAGAGGGGGTCCACACCCCTTGAGCTTTCAAGTTTCTGAAAGCTGCCTCCACCCTAGATCTTAAGCATCTGTGAACAGCTCCTGACATGGACATAGAGGGTGCAAAGAGAGTCCTGCGTTGAGAGACAGTTGTTGGATCCACCACTGAAGTTCCCTCTTCAGATACGGGATGAAGGGAATTGGAAAGTCTAGAGGGTGTGAATGCTGCATCCAAGCAGACTAGAAACCACTGCAATTTCCTCATGTGAAGTTTTGTCAGAGGGAGCACTGGAATACTGGATGCCATGAGACCCAAAACCCTGAGGAACTCCTTGGTTGAAATGTGGCAAAAGGTTTCTTAAGTAGAACTTCAAGTCCAGTGCCTACTGAGGAGGGAGAAAAACTCTCATGAGGTTTGTCTGAATCCTGCACCCCAGGAAGATGTGATCTTGGGAGGGACAGAGCATGTTTTGTAGTTTATGGTGAAACCCAGGTGTTGTAGAAGAGAAATGTCAAAAAGCATGTTTTGCTCTAGGATCTCTGGGGAAGTTGCCATAAAGAGGAGACTGTCTAGGTAATGGAAAACATGGACGCCCTGAAGTCTGCAGTAGGCAATCACAGGAGCTAGACATTTTGTAAATACCCTTGGTGTGGCAGAAAGTCCAAGGGGCAAGGGAGAGAGCTGAAGATGCCAAGAAGCCACAGAGAAAAGTAAAAACTTTCTGCAGTTAGAGTGAATAGGAACGTGTAGGTCTGCATCTTTGATATCCAGGAAGGCTAAGAAGGCTTGAGGCAGAATTAGATGGAACAAGGTTTGAAGAGTTAACATACAGATGGGTGGATACCTTGAGAAAGGTGCTCAGATGAGACAGATCTAAGATGGGCCTGCAAGGGCCATCCTTGCAGGCTACCAGGAACATTCTGGAGTAGAAACCTCTTACTTTTTGACCTTGAGAATCTTCCTGAATGGTTCCTTGTCTCCACAGATTTATTTTTTATTTATTTATTTATCATTTGTTGACCGGGAAAGTCCGACTAGGTTCCACAGAGCCTGTTTTCAGCGGAGGCCCGGGGAGAAATGCTCCAGATGCATGTCTTTGGAATGTGGGAGGAAACCGGAGTACCCGGAGGAAACCCATGCAAACACAGGGAGAACATGCAAACTCCACACAGAAGGCACCCCAGCCGAGAATCGAACCGGTGAACCTCTTGCTGTGAGGTGACATTAACTGCTGCACCACTGCGCCCTACAGATCTAGAAGTACCTGTGGAAAGAAGGGTAGTTGTTCCTCTGGTGGTTGAGGGGGGGGGGGCTACCCCGGAAGGAAGGCAGAGATTCCCACACCAGAAAGAATACTTTTGAATGATGGAGAGGTCCTAGAAATCTTGAGTTATTGTTTCCCAGACTGGCAGAGACACAGCAAGCCGCTGGGAGAGTCAGTGGGACGAATTTGACAGTCAGAGAGAACCAAGCTTGCCCGGAAAGGGCAGCTTCTGAACCAGAGCTGCGGGGTCAGGCAGCCCTGGACTGCTGAGGCCTCCTGCCATCCTTTTTTTTAGGTGGAGGAGGGTGGTAGTTCCTTTGTACAAAAGCAGTCTTTACTGGGTAATTTCTCTGGAATTTAGGCACTGGAGAGAGAAAAATGTGCTTTAGTTCTTGCATCTCCTTTCCCTTTTCCTGCAGTGATTTAAATAAACTAGCATCTGCAGGAAGAAATATAGCGGTCTGGTAATTAATGGCTCTAAATGCCAAGGTGGCTAAAGTATAGACTTTCTTGCCTTGTCTTTCCAAGTTCCTGCTGTCCTTATCTGAAGGAAGGAGTGAGGTTGAAGGTAGTAACCGGGATGGTTTGTCTAAAGCCGCTGAATTCACCAATAGACCTGCTGAAGGACATTTAAACAAGAACCTACAGTCCTCAGGGACCTTGCAAAACTGGTTAGGTGTCTTAGGAGCAAGAGGTTGGGGCCTTGAAAGTAGAGACAAAGGCATCCACAAAAGCAGGTAAGACAGGAGGAACAGCTGGAGGGCTGGGTGACTCCATCTGCAGAAGGCCATAGTACCTTCTTTGTACTTCAGATACTAGAGGACTCTCTCATTTCAAATGGTCTCTTATTTTAACTAAGGTCTCACCAAAGGAGATTTCTTCCATGGGTGAGTCAGTTCCACTGGAGTCCTACTCTAGGGAAGTATAATCTACAGGGAAGGGGATCTGCGAGTAGGCAAAAGAGGCCTACATTCAATGATATCTGAGTGAATTTTCTCCCACACCAGGATCTGCGGTATCCCTTTAGGGCCTTCGATTATAACAAGCCTCAGTTCCCCCGTACATCCTGGATGAATGCCTGCTCAGCCTTTTGAGGACGTGCTAGTGGTTGGATACAAGCTGGCCTCAACAATGGGCTCAGCCTGTGTTCTGGAACCAGAAACTGGCTGCATCTTTAGGCTCTCACTCACCTTGGGAGAGATGTCCGTATAAAGAGGCACAGCAACAGCTTCAGGCCTTGGCTTTTTGGCCTTTCGCTTAACGATCAACTTGAAATTGAGCCCAGAGGATCCCTCCATCATGCTCTTCACTAATAACTGTAAGCACTGGTTTTAAAAGTAAATGGCTAAGGAGGAAAGCCTACTTCTAACTGTCTTGGGTACAAAGGCCTGGCAAATGGGACAGGATCTGTGATTGTGGGTAGGCCCTAGGCAGAGAAGACATTGAAGATGGCTATCTTTATGCAGCATTTGTTTTACACACTAGCCTTTGCCTTTTTTGGATGACATGAACCCTACCACTAAATGGTAATAAAAGAAACAAGATTTCCCCAATGGGGCACTTATCTGAGAATCTGAAGAAACAGCAAGCGGCTCGGCAAGCAGACCGACGTTCAAAGGTGGTGTACGGACTGGTGGCAGAGAAATTCTGAGGTAGATGCATGCGTACATCTACTTTATGGCCGACGTGTGACACAGCAGCCTACGTGTGGTACGTCACACGTAGTGAAAGACTTTTGTATACTGGCCAAAAGTCAGGTTGCCTGCTGCAGAGATGTCCCCCATGTTAAGAATACCGCAACAGATGAACAGAAGGACATCGCTATAGATGTAAAGCTACCTGGGGTGGCATAGAGGAAGGGGAGCAGGAGAGAAGCAAATTGGGCTTCCAGTTAGTGCACACATGCACAGTGAAGCAGCACGGAAACAATCCGCATGTTCAGTTAACCTTTTACATTGTTTTTCTCTTACCTATTTATCTATGTAAAACAATAATGAAAAGTAAGCCCCTCAAAAATAGTAAGTTATGTACTTACCAAAAAATTAGATTTAGCTGGTATCTGTGCAGATACTGGAACTCATGAAATGGTCACTGAAGGTGCCTCCTCAATTTGCATGGCAACAACAAACTCTTGCTAGCTCAGCTCCTTCCTAGTTCCATAACATCCTGCACCCCTCTGAAACTCCAGATCAAATGACTGTAGATATAATCAAGATTACCTACGACCTACTGAACTAACATCACAGGATAAAAAGGAAAAATTTAGCACTTGGACATGAATAGCAAGACAGCTAGTGTTCTACTAGGCTCCTCCAGATGGGACAGTTTTTTTTGGGGGGAGGGGGGAGATAGGTGAGCAGGTTACTCTAGTGTACAGAGAGATACTAAATCTAATGTTTTGGTAAGAACCTAACTTACGTATTTATGCTTGTCTGGACACTGGAATTGATGGTCAGAATCACCAGCAGACCTTGGGAGACTTAGGACAACAAGCCTTTGATAATGAATGCCTGAAGGAGGCCTGAGCTCGTAACAAAATGTCTAAACTGTACTGTTTGGCAAATGTATGCAAGGAAGACCATTTGGCAACAGCACAGATTTGTTCCAAGAGTTATTTTCTTAGAAAGCCTGTAGATGCAACTTGAACTCTGACAGTCTGTGCTTTCAGTTTGGAAGGCAGGACTTACTAACAGACGAGTAGAAAAATTTAAGACAATCAGACATCCACTTAGTTAACATTGTGAACTTTTTTAAGACTGGAAAAGGAGAGGTACAGCTGGTCATCCCTTCTAAATACTTTAGTTCTGTCACATTAAAATCTGAGTTGGATGGCTGCACACCAAGTAAAAGCTTAATTTCAGCTCTCCCACTTTGAAAACAGAAACTCATAAAACAGAACCAGTAAACTTGCATGTTTGGGTAAATTTCAATAACTGGTCAAGTAAGTGCACTGCCTGGATAACAGCAAAAATAAATTCAGAGAACATGAAAGAAAATCAATCACAAAATGTGAGGAAAAAACACTGACTGGAAAGAATTCTGCAGCTGTTTGGCAAAAATCAGTGCAATCTCCAGGTTTGGTGCAAGACATGACTTGCAGTAACCTAAAGGAAAAAATAAATCAAATGTAGTCAGCTGATTAAAATAAAACACTGAAGGAGTATATCAATTCAAATAACCGGCTGGAAAAAAATGAAGGAAGATTTAAAAAGATATTCACAGGAGGTGATACACTGTAAAAATCAGAGGTCGAAATTAAGAAAAGGCTAGCTGAATGTGAGATTGCTCAAGAAGAGATGTTAAAAAAACATAGAATTAGAGGATAGAGCACGTATGGAAAATATGAAATTTTCTGCTTTACTGGAGAAATTGGAAGGAACAGACTGTATTAATTTTAACGAAAGCACAAACAACTGCACTGGTATTCCACAGCAAGAGTTGTGACTTGAAAGGGCACATAGTGTGCATGCTCCAAACTAGGCCATGACCAAGCAGCCAATACCTTTAATAGTAAAGATGGAATACTACCAGCAGAAGTTGATTCTGACAAAACTGTGGCAGAAGGACAAATTACTAAAAGTGGGAGATAGTACACTGTGAAAAATAATTACTCATTGTACACCAGGTAGATGAGAAGTAAGCTTATTCCACTAATCAGGGAATGTCGAGAAGCTGGCGTGAGATTCAAGCTGCTGTATCCAGCTATCTTCAGAATATTCTTTTCTGGAGGGACAAAATTTCTGTCCAACAAAGCAAGGGCAAAATATCCTGCTAGGATACAATCCATCAGCCTCTGGAAAGTCACTGGGACATTTTTCATCCCAAAGGGCATCTTCGTGAACTCATACATGCCAAAAGGAGTCACAAAGGCTGACCTCTCTCTAGCACTGGGAATTAAGGGCACCTGCCAGTAACCCTTGGTAAGCTCAATAGTGGTATGATACATAGCCCAACCCAGCTGCTCTAGGGCTTCACCTGTCCTAGGCATGGGGTAAGCATCTGACTCTGTGCGACTATTTAATTTCCTGTAGTCCACACAGAACCTGATGCTGCCATCCATTTTTGGTACCAGCACAACTGGGGAGGCCCAAAGACTGCTGGACTCCTGGATTACCCCTAGTTCTAACATTTCCTGAACCTCCTCCCTCAGAGTCTGTCTGGCTCTTTCAGGCACCCTATAAGGGGCCTGTGTAACAGCCCTTTGGGATCCTGTATCCACCTGGTGCTGCACCCAGTGGGTGCACCCTGGTTTCTCAGTGAACATGTCCCCAAACTTCTGTAACACTGCTTGGATTTCTCGAACCTGGGTAAGGTACAACTGCTGGGACATTGTTACCGCTTCCACTGTGGTATCAGTCCGAGCCTCACTGAGGACATCAGTCACCAGATCCCTCTCTGCCTCCTCCACCTTGTAATGCAAATACTTAGCACCAAGGCCTCCCTATCATGGTAAGGTTTCATCATGTTAACATGGTACAGTCTGTGCCCCTGCCTCTTGCCTAGCAGTTCTACCATGTAGTTAACATCACTGACCTTTAACACCTTAAAGGGTCCCTTCCCAAGCTGCCTACAGCTTATGTCTGACAGGAATGAGAACCATAACCTGCTGCCCTACAGCATACTCTCTAGCTCACGCATTCCTGTCATACCAGACCTTTTCTGCTGTAGGGCTTCTGCCAGCTTCTTCTGGGCCAAGCCCATGAGGTCCCTGAGTCATGTCCTGAGGTTTAGGACATATGCCAAAACAGACTCCTTGTGGGATTCACACTCACCCTCCCACTCATCTTGAATCAAATCGGCAGGTCCCCTCACACTATGCCCATACAGCAACTCGAAGGATGAAAAACCTGTGGATTCCTGGGGCAGCTCTCTGTAAGCAAACAGATGGGGTAAATATTTGTCCCACTCCCTCATAAACTGCTCTGCAAATGGCCACAGAATGGACTTGAGTGTGGAGTTTGACCTCTCAATAAAACCATTAGTCTAGGGATGGTAGGGGAGGGCTTTAGGTGCTTCACCCCACAGTGCTTCCACAGACAAGCCAGCAGGTCTGATATGAAATTGGAACCTCTGTCAGTATTTCTTTTGGGAAACCTACCCTGCTGAAAATCTCTAGCAAAGCATTTGCCACTTTTTCTGCCTCAATGGAGGACAGAGTCTCAGGGTATCTGATAGCATAATCTACTAACACTAGGATATATTTTTTTCCCTGTGGAACTCTGGGTACTCAGATGCTCCACAATATCCATAGCTACCCTCTGAAATGGCTCCTCAATCACGGGCAAAAGCATCAAAGGAGCTTCCACCTTGTTTCCTGCCTTGCCTACTTTTTGGCACTGTTCACAGGTCCTGCAGTACCCTGTTACATCTCTGGAAATCCCAGGCCAATAAAAGTTTTGCACAATACGTCTCTCTGTACATTTTATGTTCATATGACCTGCAAAGGAAATATCATGGGCTATTGCTAGAAGTGCCAGACGGTAGGCTCTAGGCACTACCAACTGCTGTATTCTCTCACCCTCTAGCCCTCCCCCTCAGGGGTTCACTCTCTATACAGCAACTCTTTGTCCCACTATAAAGATTCCCTCTTCCCTTGAAAATCAGGTGGCTCACTAGTGACCTCTCTCAGGTCTTGTAATGTAGGGTCTGACAGAAGAGCCTGTCTCAACTCTATCTTTGCAACTCTTCCCAGCTCCCTTCCACATGTAGTCTGGTATCCTCTGACAATGGTGCCTCACTGTCAGCCTGGGTACGACTACTCACCTCTGCCCTTGCAGTCACTCTGTCCAAGGAAACATCAGCACCCACAAGCAGCTGTGGCTCACCTTCAGTCTCAGTGCTACAGGGTAGCTCCCTCCCTGAAGTAACCACCTCACCAGTCCTGGCTGCAAGTGTGCGATCTGTTTGCCCCCCCCCCCAGGCTACCACACCCACATGCTTGTCTCCAAGCCTGACTGCGTGTAACTGCATATACACAAGGTATTGCATTATCAACATTATTCCCTATCAGGACATCTGCAAGGATATCCTCAAACACACCTACTTGCTGGCTTTTTTTTCCACCCTCCCACTCAAGGTGAACCCTAGTCAAAGGTATTTGGAATCTGATCCTTCCTACAGCTCTGACAGGAGTAGACTGCCCAAGCAAGTAGTGCTCTTCTTTAACCATTGCAGGCTTCACAATGGTTAGGTCAGAGGCTCTCTCTCTCTCTCTTAGCAATGACCTCTTTCCCATTTACTAAGATAGGATATAACCTCTTGTGGTAGTTTGGTACCCTTACTGTCTCGAGACAACTTACTGCTGGCATTCTGTCTTTCCCACTTACTGGGTCTCCCACCTTTTCTTCCCCACCTTGCCTCTGTGGACATTTATATGCTACATGGCCCCACTGGTTGCATTTAAAACATTTAACCCTTGGTCCTGGACATGTACCCGGACTAGTGGCTTCCCCTGCTGACTCCGATGGGGGCAGTTTGGGCTGCCCATCATGGGTTCCCCTAGACCCATGAACAGCACTGGGTATCCCTTTCATGTACAGTGATGCCCCGCTTGCTAGGTATAGGTCTCCCTTCTTCCCCAACTTATCTGCAGGGCCACAGGTGGAATCCCAGGGGTGTATTTTCTGTTTCCCATCCAGTTATCCAGGCTGCACTTAAAAAGGGATAATGAGGTACTCTGCTTGACATGGAGAGGGAGTCTATTCCACAGATGGGGGAGTCTCTGGGACACAAATCTGTCCTGCCAACAAGTCCTATTGATGTCACAGACCAGGTTGAGGTTGCTCGCACGTGTGGGTTACTTCAGTGGCGCTTGACTTGCTGATATGCAGCAGTCTCATCAAGGTGAGGTCTGAAATTGCTTTGTATGCCGGACAGAGGTCACCTCTGAGGAGTCTGTATGAAACTGAGTAGAGGGACAGGGCTTTTAGCCTGTGTAGGGTAGATGTTTGAGGCCCTGGATTCTTCTGGCGAGGAACTTCTGTGGTCTCTCCAGCTGTTGCATGTGCTTTGCGAGGTACATGCCAAAGGGACCTTTGTACTCAATAACTGGCCTTATAAGGGAAGAATACAGGGATGTTATGACCTCCTTGTCCCTGGATGAGATACCCTTACTTGTGAGGTGGGCCATGAAGAAAGCTTTCAGTAGAACAGAAGCAACATAGTGGTTAAAGTCAGGTTGCTAACAACCTAGGTGCCCAAATCCCTCAATTGATTGCGTGCTTAGGATATTGTTAATAATGTGAAAATATGTTGGGACGTCACTCTCCCCAAAGGGGATGAGGATGCATTTTTTGGCATTCAGCTAGAGGCCATGTTTCTGGCACCAGTCACTTGTTTGGGTGAGACCCTCATGGAGGACGTCCATATCACCTGGGGAATTTATGACCATGCCCAGCTTGTAGCCATCTGCAAACTTGGTTAGCCACAGCCCACTGGATTTGTCCTGCAACTCAGAGAAGTATATCCTGAATAACAGAGGCCCCAAGACTGATCCCTGGGGTACACCGCTCGCTACTGGTCTACTGCTTGAGGTGGCTTCCCCTATTTTGATTAGGTGGGTCCTATCAGTGAGACAGTTTGCTACCCATCTGATAGCATATGGATTGATGTCTAGTTGAGAGAGTTTATCTATTATAACTGAGTGGGGAATAGTGTTGAAAGCTTTGGCCAGGTCAAAGTAGATGGTGTGCATCTTCTTCCCCTTGTCCATGGCTTTGGTGACTGTCTCAAAGAAGTTGACCAGATTTAACAGACATGACCTCCCCTTGAAAAAGCCACACTGTGTGGGGTCAAGTGTTTGAAAGTTGCCAATATCCCTGTTAATGAGGTCCATGATAATCCATTCCATGGCCTTGCAGATCAGGCTAGTTAGGCTGATGGGTTTATAATTTCCAAGACTGGTGGATGTTCCACTTGTGTAGAGGGATGACAGTGGCTGTCTTCCACTCGGCTGGGACAAAGCCAGTGCTCAAACTTTGGTTGAATAGGGTGCCTAATGGTGCTGCAAGTTCATGCCAGAGTTCATGTAGGATGCAGACTACCATTTGCATTAATAGTAACATTACACAGCAGGACTGGACACCCTCGGTTAAGAGCCTTAAAGTAGCTGATAAAGAGTTGGCTGGTGGTAGCTGGAACTACTTTATACCCTGGACAGGGTTGAGAACTCAGCTGAGTGGCCAAACCAAGACCTCCAGCACTCTCTCTGTCCAACCAGTGCTCATGTCCTTGCCCAAGTAGCTGACACACACACACTTTGAAATTTGATTTATATACAAACACACACACACACACCTGGGAAAGGCTGGCACATGTTTACTAGCTATACCCCCTTCTCTCCAAGCTATAAAGAAGTTCCAGCTACCAACAGCCAACTCTTTATCAGCTACTTTAAGGCCCTTAACAAAGGGTGTCCAATCCTACGGTGTAATGTTACTCAATCCAAATGGTAGTGTGATCAACAGAGGGAGGCTATTTAGGAATGGGCTGTACAGTTTAACCAAATATATATGCAAGTACTCTTTATATGCAAGTACTCTTAAGAGCTTAAATATATCTCACAAATATCAGCCACGAAGATGGGTTTAAATATATTTAATAATAAATAATAAAAGAACAAGACAGTACTCAGTAAATCAACACAATAACTTCAGAGTTCAAAATCAAAGGCAATATTTAACTCAACATTGCAGGACAATTTCAAATAAATACAGAAAACATCTAAGATATATTTTACTATATTCCTATCTAAATCTAAGAGAGTTACTATGCCCTAAAAACTTACTTACAGAACAACACGCAGGCAGAAGTGATGAGTGGATGTTTCCAGGTCAAAGAAAATACAAAATGCCCTCTCTCTCTCTCTCTTTCTCAGAGTGTTCTTAAATTAATACCAAATATCACTGGTGGGTTAGCTTGGATGACATCACTTTTTGTCACCTGACTTTAGTTCCCAAGCTAAGCTCCCTTTCTCAGAAACTAACAGAATTTTAGCATCTCTCTGTGAAAATACATAGCCTTCAGATGTTTGCTCAGAGCTGTGCAGCTGCTAGGAAGTCAAAGCAATAAAATACTTCAACATCTGAAGCCTAGCAATTACTTCTCTTTCAAGACAATATAAAAAAGATTCTAGCTCTAGACATTGTGTCTGCTACAGCACTGAAACCGGGAGATAACAGCTCTTTTATTACGTGGTTATGAAACAATTTAATTTCAACTATTTTATCTAAATTTTTTTCAAGTTAACCTCCTGTGTTCCAGTTTCCATTAAACGTATACATCTTAACATTCAAAATAGTTTAGGTACATTCCTCTTCTATTCCAACAGGTCATGCTGTGGGTACATTCTAGCTCTCTAGCTCAGTGCTTCACACACACTTCTGTATAAATCATATCAATTTTCACAAATAACACAGAACTATTTACAAAATTCCAGACAGCTGGGCTGGCAGTATTTCCCTTTGTCACAACCTAGATAATATGCAGGAGTTTAGAAAGATTGTATTTTTTTTTTGATAATCACTCCAGAGCACAAAAACCTTTAGCACAATGACTCATTCAACATAAAGTAGAAAGGGTTGTCATTAAGCTTAGGAAACCTGTACAAAGGAAGATAACAAGAGGTCCTGTAGAGGTAATAGAAATATTTCAAATACTTTATGAAAGACTGTATAAAGCAGGGAAATCAAGAAAAGGTACAAATGGAAATGTTTATGGAAGAATTAAATATGCCAAGGTTAGAGGTAGATGAGACTGAATTACTAACTTAGGATAGGGGGAGATGAGATAAAAATGATGATGCATAACCAATCCACAGGAAAGTCCCTAGGAATAGATGGCATTCCTATGGAAGTTCGGAAGCTAGGATGGAAAAAAAGACAGATAAAGATCTGGAAGGTTTTGGTTAACAGTATTTTAAGAGGAGGGCAAGCACCAACAATCCTGAAAGAAAGTGGTTGTGGCTGTAATATCTAAAGAGAGTAAAGACCCATCAGATCCAGCATCATACAGGCCCATTTCTATCCTAAACCATGATTATAAAGTGTTTATGTCTATAATGGCTAAAATAATGGCAAAGGTGATGGCAAAATTGATAGATAAGGATAAATATGGTTTTGTGGAGGGGAGGCAAATACTTAACAACATTAACAGAGTATTGATGATCCAGTGGGAAGCAGAATGTAAAGAAAATGCCACTGTTGTTGGTAGGTCTTGATGCAGACAAAGCATTTAATACAGTAAGCTGGGAGTTTATAAGAAGGACAATGGAAGCATTGGCACTCCCTCATAAAATTATAAGGTTGATTAGGAAGATATATGAGAGATTGGAGGCAAAAATTAAATAGGGTGGATTCCTCTCTTGATTTCTGTTTGAGCAGAGGAATGAGACAGCGGTGTCTTCTTTCCGTTTCGTTACTTGCATTAAATGTAGAACCACTGGCAAAGAAAATAAGGGCCTCAGAATTTCAAGGATATAACTGGTATGGTAGTCAAGAAAAGTTGTCTCTATTTGCAAATACTATTATTTTATACCCGATTAAACCAAAAAAGGACATTTCAGTGTTGTGGAACACTGAGAGTTTTAAATTTAATGAAGCTAAAACAAAGGCAATGTAAATTCTGTATCCACACATAAACTTGTTCAGCAATATCCATACTTATGGAGATATTATAAAATGAAGTACTTAGGAGTATGGATTCAAAATGATTCTATTGTGGCAGCTAAGGATATGTGGGAACAGACTACATGTTTTATGGATATGGACAGCAAAATACAAGTAGATAAAATCTTTTAGCCCCTTTAGTTTTAAACACAGTACAGGCATATTTTTATTAACCAGAGGAGAAGTTGTGGACTGCAATTAATAAAGAGTTGAAGGATATTATGTGGGAAGGGAAGATTGCAAGAGGCAAGGGGGATAAGCTGATTCTTCTAAAAGAACAAGGTGGTCTAGGATTACCCAATTTTAAGGGGTATTTCACAGCTACACAGTTAATGCTTTCATACACAGCACAAGCAGTAACATATAATTCAAAGTGGAAAGGGATGATGATGAAACAGATGGAAAGCTCAAGAAACAAGGAGGGACAGGGATTTTGGGTGCAGATCTTTAAGGAGAATAACAAAAACCATGCAGAATATTATATCCATAAAGTAGCATAAAGTATCCTAAGATCTAAGCCAAAAGGGGGAATGGAGAAATGAGATTCTGCCAATAGGGATGACTGCAATTAGGGATATAGACAATAGACAAGAAGGAGATGGAATTTATTGGAGAAAACTGGCAAAAGAACCAAGGTATTGAGAGCAAATAATTAGAGAGGGAAAGTTAATAAAATGGGAAGAATCCAAGAATTTATTTGGACTGTAGTCTAGAGACTGCCTTTCCTATCAGGGATTGAGATAAGATTAAAGGCAAAGAGAAAGAAATAGGGGAATCCTAAATGAACAACCTGCACTAGTAGAGTTTTTAGTAGAATTTAGAACAGAAGCTGTGGTTTAAAAAGAAATTAGTGCAGCATATAAAATATTGAACGATGACTACAAGAATCGGACGGTGTTAGAAAGGATTGGGAAGAGAGACGGGATAAGCAATTCACAGAGAAACAATGGTGGGATATATGTACGTCTCCTAAACATATAACGAAGTCTAGAAGATTTAAAATCTTTGCTTGGAAGTGTTTACATAGGTATTTTTACACTAAAAGTAGAATCCAAACAATTTTTCCTCAGGTAGATAGCAAATACTGGAGGCGTGATGGGGAAGAAAGAGGTAATTGGGAACATATTTTCTGGGAGTGTATTGAGTTGTCAGACTTTAACAATTCCCTATTCCCTGTAGAGTAGTCTATCAAAAATACCAGGTAAAAACTGGTATAACTAAGGAAATGATTTTTTGAGCTATGATACAGAATCGGAATTGCCTAGACACAGCAAGGACTTGCTGAGTAATTATGGTGGCTGCCAAAAAAGTAATTACTAGGAAATGGAAATCAAAGTCTAACCAACTGTACTAGAAGTAGTGAATACAGTAACAGAGCAAATTACATAAAAAATGGAAATTGTGGTAACAATACATGCAGAGGAGGAATGAGGTTTAAAAGAAGGCAGGATATGAATGAGATATGTAATGTCTGACTGACTGTGACTGGAGAGATAAGTGATGCATAATGTTTGCAACTAAAATTACATCAGTATGGTTTGTTTTCATGTATATAAATGTAATGACTGCTTATGTCATAACTGACAATTTAATAAAGATGTTTCCTGTTTAACAGAAAAAAATGTAAAATCAAAGTTGTGTATAAATCTGAAAAATGCAATTTGTATTCTCTTCTATTGGAATGATTTGGGAAGAACAATGGAAAACAAATAGATTGGTTCAGGTTTGATTGTGTGGCAACTTTAGGCATAAATGATCCGGTCATTTTAATGATAACCCCATCTCTATGAAAAATAATATAGGAAAATTTAGCAGACAAGGCATGCAACTCAAAATATCTTTTGGCAGAGGTAATGGCTACCAGAAGGACAGTCTTCCATAACAGGAATTTAATATCAGCAGAACCAGCTGGTTCAAAAGAAGATTTAGTAGGTCTCCCTACAATTAAATTAATGGCCTTGTATGTCAGGCAGAGATCACTTCTGAGTAGGCAGTATGCAACCAAGTACAGCTGTAATTTCTTCAGTCGAGCTGCATAGGGCATCTGTTTGAGGCCAGTGATCCTCTTGGTGAGGTACTTCTGTGGTCTTTCCAGCTGTTGCAGGTGTCTTGTAAGGTACATCCCAAATGGGGCATTGTACTCTATGATGGTTATGATGAGTGATGAGTAGAGAGGCACAATGACCTCTTTTGACCTGGATGCGAACCCTTTTGTGATTAGGTGGGCCACGTAGAAGGATTTTCTAACCACTTTGGCAATGTGATTATCAAAGGTGAGATTACTATCTACTTGGGTCCCCAGATCTCTTACTACGTCTTCCATATTTAGGGGACTACCACCTATGTGGTAGTTTGTGGGTACTTTATTTTTTCCAAAGGGGATGACTATGCACTTTTTGGCATTCAGCTTGAGGCCATGATTTTGACACCAGGTACCCATCTCAGTGAAACCCTTTTGGAGGATGTCTGTCTCAGCTGGAGAGTCAATTATAGCCCCTAGTTTGCAATTGTCTGTGAACTTGGTCAGCCATAGTCCTCCGGTGCTTGCCTGTACCTCTGAGAAGTATATGCCGAACAGGAGGGGTCCTAGGACTGAGCCCTGGGGAACTCCACTTGTAACCGATTTAGAGTCGGACCTAGCTCCCGCAACTCTCACCATGTGGGTTTTGTCTGTGAGCCAGTTGGCAACCCATCTTGTGACGTACAGGTTTATGTTCAGGCTGGTGAGCTTGTGTATACCAGAATGGGGAATGGTGTTGAAGGCCTTTGCGAGGTCTAGGTAGGCTGTGTGTACCACCTTTCCTTCATCTATAGCCTTGGTAACTGTCTTAAAGAAGTCCACCAGGTTTAGGAGGCATGATCTGCCCTTAACAAAGCCGAACTGGGTAGGGTCCAGTGTTTGGAGGTTCCCATTGTCTCTGTTAATGAGTTCCATGATGATGTGCTCCATAGCCTTGCAAACCAAGCTAGTCAGGTATTTTATGTTAAAATATCTGTGGCTTATTTTTTCTTGCTTTGCCATTTTAGTGGGATCAAAACATCCCGTACCTGTGCTGATATAGAAGAATGGGCTTTCTTCTCAAATATGACCAAAGCAGAGGGAACCAAATCTGGTGAGGCCATAATGAGGCTATGTGAATGACCCTGGCTTTGCACAACTAAAGCATGGAGCAGGGGGAAATGCATAAAAGAGCTCCAAGGGCCAAAAAAGAGAGACAACATCTCTTGGGAGAAACTCTGCTGAGGGCTGATGGAGAAGAATCTGTGACATTTGGTGTTTAATGGCAAAACAAAGAGATTGCAATAGGATTTCTTCTAATTGCGGAAGATCTTGTGTGCAAATGAGTTGTTGAGAGACCATTTGTGTGGGGCAGGCTCTATTTAACTCAATTGTGATCACAATACAAGTGTCTGGGATGTGCATTACTATCAGAAAGTGATGTGGAGTAACAGCCCACCCTCAAACCCTTACAGCTTAAGACTGGGTTCCACCTTGCTTGTTTATGTACCATACCCACTACAATGTCACCTGAGCACATGGATGCTGACTCTTGGGGGAAGTGAATCTTGAAAAGGCCACAGTACAAGCAAGTCTACTGTCATCTCTAAGAGATGGATGTGCAATTTTGTTTCTGTCCATGCTGTGTTTTGTAACAGTGGGGAAAGGCTGGATGAAGGGAGTCCATGAGCTAAGGTTTTATGATTTTGTCCACCTGAAACAGATTTTGGAAAGCTTTTAAGACATTGGTTGTGTTTCTCGACTCCACTGAGTTTTGATATTCCATTGTACAACTCTAATATTTAGTCTAGTATTTTAAAATGAGTAGAAGCTGCCATCAGGCTTAACACATTTAGGACTGCAACTATCCTGGATGTCAGACTGAATGACAGATCTAATGCTGCTTTCACAACTGTGGTTATTTATTCTGGGGGTATCCTGGCTCATTGGTTAGCCATGTCCATCTGGAAGCCAAAGAATGTGAGAGTGGGATGGCTTTGACTGTGATTTGGCTAGAGTGACTGGGATCCCCAAGGATAGATATAGGTATAGCAAATACTGCCTTGCTACAAAAAGTTTTTCCATAGTAAGTGCTATGATGATCCAGTTATTCAAGAAAGGAAATATTTTTATCCCCAGTAAGTGCATGTGAGCTGCAAATGTAGTCATGCAACTGACCACCACTGGGGGGAGGGTTGTTTGGCAAGTCCATAAGTAAGACCTGTGAATCGGTTGTGACTGGCTCCCACCTGAAAGCATAGAAATCTCCTGGATGGCTTTGCTACTTTTGTGTGTAGGTAAGCATCTTTGAAATCCAAACAGTACATCCAGTTTCCAGCTTTCAGGCATGTTAGTACAGGATGCACTGGGACCATGCAGAGACATTTCTTCTTTGCACACTGATTCAGATGACTGGGGTCTAGCGTCAGCTGGAGATGCTTTAATTTTGGGGCTCTGAGTATAACAGAATAAACTCCAGAGCCTCTCTGGTCTGGTAGGATCTCTTGGATGGCTCTTTCCAATACAAGATCCTTCACTTCTTGCTATGTCACATTCTTCTGAATATGTGGCACTAATGGTAGATGGGAGGGTATATGTTTGGGCAGCTTTAAAAAAGAATATGATGTAGCCTCTGGACATTATTTCCTTGATCCACTGGTCATGTGCGATAGCCAACCACACAGAAGGATACAGGGAAAGAGATCTTCCAACTGCAACTAAATGCCAAAAAAAGAAAAATGCAATATTGTATCCTTCGGGATGTCACCTACCCTAGGGAACTACCACATTGACAATACGCCCCTAAGGTTTGACCCAGTTCGGAATTTGGGAACTTATGTGGGCAGTGACCTAACATTTGACTAATGTGTCGATTGTTTTAAGAAAGGCTTTCTGTAATTGCACAGCTCATAAACAAAAGGGACTGTGTCTAGTTCTAGGGAGGTCATTGTCCCCATTTATTCAATTCTCATAAGGCTAATCACGGAATATAATGCTCCCTTTAGCATGTCTCTCCAGACACATGCAACAACTTGAAAGCCTACAGATAAACGGTACTAAAAGGATACAAGGCCTAAACACATCGGACTGAATCAAAGCTCTGTCACTATACTTGATATCCTACAGACTGGTAAGAGATGATCCTGTGTCTGGCATACAAGGCGTCCTTTGAACCATTACTGATGGATTTACTGCTCATCAACAAATCAAATGGCATCTTAAATACTCAGTCTAGGGATCTAAACTCTTATGCAATATCAGCAGGATGGTTTGGAGGGGCATGTATATCTCGCAGAGGATACTGCTGCTGTGGAACAGTCTCCCCACCCAGAAAAAACAAAGTTAATCCCTGTGCACATTTAAGCACAACTTAGATCAATGGATGGGAAACAGAAAATATACCCCAAGTCTGCCCTCTGTACTACTAATGGATAGAGGCAGCTACTAAATGCTTTATCCCATGCTTAGGTCACCTCAAATTACCTATGGAATGATCCAAATTAGGGGGAATATATAATCATTGACCATGAGATGGGTAAGGCCAATCTTCAGCCAAATGGAATGGGTAATTTCTAGCACAAAAAGGGAAACCAGTTAGGCTTAAAATGGCCAACAAGGGCAGCTAGCCTAGTACTTACCTATGAATTGCCTCCATAATGGGACATTTGGGCAAAAGTTCAGGGTTCATAATGAAGGAATCAGTGCTGCTGGTGTGGACCACAACTGCCATGGGATCCTCTGTCATATGGTTCTTGTACTGGAGCTGCTGGAATTTCTGAAACCATATATTTGTGTGTGTAGGTAAGCATCTTGAAACTCCGAACAGCACATTCAGTCTCCGTTTTCAAGTATGGTAGGATACATTGCACTACACGCCTCTTATAAGATCTCTTTGTCCTGTGAAGTGGGGTCAGCTGCTCATGATTTCCCACTGTCTCATCATTACACGGATGTCACCAAATGACGGTTCTTCAGGAGGGGAATAAGGGAATCGCACCTCTACCAAGATCAGTATCTGGAGAAAGAGACTTCAAGGAAAAGTTTTAATGTTCCTTCTGCTCTGCCTCTTCCAACAAGGGCCTGGGGGAGGGGGACAATGACTCATCTGAGCTGTCAGGAAAGAAAGTGCCCTAGACCTCAACAATCAGTACCAATAAGGTCCTCTGTCTTGCAGGGTCAAGACTAATGAACGAACTAAAGGCTCTGTCTTAATGGTGTCCAGGGGTTGAAATAGTGGAGCATATCCCCCCATTCTTGAAAAAAGAAATAATCTAATCTCCTCTGTGCTGAAACATCCAGTGAGGAACCTGCGGCTGAACAGTGCAGGAGTAGATGTACAGCTAATGACACAGGCTATCAGCACCGAAGAAGCCAAGGTCACCTCAGAGGACTTCGGCACTGAAGGATCAAACACTAACAGCATCTACAACAGTCCTGAAGAATGTTGGCCACAATTAGCACCAGACACTATGGGATCAGTGCTGACAACATTCAAGCTGATACCCCAGAGGCACTGAGGGCATCAACATCTAAGAAACAGTACTCTTGTGTGCCAAGAGCATCAGCAAGGGCTCTCTCTCTTCTCTCTCTTTATGGTTTTGAAACTCCTGGAACTGAAACTTGCCTTGGAGTAGGAACAGCTGTGAAGTTGGCTGGGGGTTCTTCTTATGTCACCCTTGAAACTGAAGGGGCTGAAAGGACACCAAACTAAAGCTGAGCCTTGATAAATGCTTGCATCACCTTGTCCCAGTCCAACTGTGAGGGGCTCTGAAGGGACAAAAAAGGAACAAAAGGTTACAGCTGACAGTAGGCAGGAAGAAAGGAAGCAAGAAAGTTCCTACATTGAGGAGAAACTCCTCTTTCTCTTCCCTGAAGCAGAATTCATGGCTCACAATGACAATGAAGGAGTACAGAATTAAACCATGATAGAGAGTAACTAAAGTGGATGGCCCTGATCAGGATGAGGAAATAACTACCGGTGTTGGAACCTTTAATGGGAACAGCTTTTCCAGGAAAAGCATTTGTGTCCTTAATCCTTCTCTTTTCCTTTCTTTATTTTTCCTGATAGCACCATTTGTACATGTCAAACGCTTTTTTTCCCTCTCCTTGTCTTTAAAGTATCAGATGTGAGATGTCCCGTCAGGACCAGTTTATTATGCGAGTCCAGAAGGGTCAAGGAACTGAAGTTTTAACACAACAGACAGTTGAATCCACCTACCCCAAGATGCACAACACACATTTTGTGTTAGTCTGTCTTAAGGAAGGATGCAATAACCATACTGTTGGGATTTTTTAAAGACAGAGGCCTTAGCATCCTTAGCCATTCTAATGGTCGCTATTAGTGCTGTCACCAAATACTACTGGAACAACTAAACAATACCACTATACTGTCAAAACTATTTAAATATATATATATATTTTAAACACAGGGGATGGGGAGGATACAAGAGGGGAAAAGATTGGATTACAGAGTAAAGAAAAAAAATATGGAAAGTTTTCAGAAATTTACCAAAAAGGCCCCAGCTGCTAATAAAATTATCAGTGAAAAATACTTAGAAAGTGTGCTGAGCTTTCCCCAATGGAAGCAAACAACTGTCAATGGATTACGTAATGCAAAGTCACTGAAGCTCTCAATGGCAGGAATGAGATTTGGAGACTCAGAATGGAGCAGGGTATTATGGAACAAGAGGACAGCTTGAGCTAGCAAGAGTTTGTTGAAATAGGGAAACTGAGACATCTGCGGTGAGTTCTGGTAAAGGTAATCTCTGGCATGAGATAGCTGATGCCTGGTCGGGGCAATCAGGAGCCAGTCTAGATATGGGAACACCTGAAAACCTTGCAGTCTGAGATGAGCTGCGACCATGCATTTGGTAAACACCCTGGGGGCTTTGGTGAATCCAAAGGGCAGGGCTGTGAATTTGTACTGACTGGCTCCCAGCCGGAAGTACAAGTGACTCCTGAAGTGCCTGTCTATTTTGATGCGATAGTACACATCCTTTAAGATCACATCCAATCATCCTTCCTTAACAATGGAAGGATAGATTGTACAGTAACCATCCGAAACTTAGCTTTCTTTACATATACAAGTTCAGTCTGCTTAAGTCCAAGACTGGCCTTAGGTCCCCAGTCTTCTTTGGCACTAAAAAGAAGAGGGATTAAAGTTCTAGATCCCTTCTGTTCGGTTGGGACCTTTTGGATGACCTTTTTTTGCAGTAACTTTTGAATTTCTAATAATGCAGACTCCCTCTGACAGGGTGGAACATCGGGGAGTGTCTTTCATGTTCCTGATGGCATAAGGGAAAAAGGGAATGCAATAGCCTCTGGATATTATGCTTTACACCCAGACATTTTTTGTCTGCTGAGCCCAGGCGCTGCAGCACAGAGAAAAATGACCCCTGACTGCCTCCAGGGCAGAGCAGTCAGGCAATGCTTCAGAAGCGCTGATGGGCCTTTTTAGAGAAAGGTTCTCTGAAGCCCTGATTTTGCAGGCCCCCTCTGTCCCTGGGATAAGTTCTCCCATTTAAGCTCCCTCTCCTCTGCCACTGGAGGGGAGCTTTCCACGTTGGTCAGGAAAAGACTCTTTTGAGACTTGCAGAACAAAATTTTCTTGGCCCCTCTCCAATTCCTGGAGGAGGTACACTGAGGGGTGGAAAACTTGATCTCTACAGCAGACAAAGTCTTCCACTCTTTCTCACAGAGGGTCAGGGTTTCTTTAACTGATGGTCCAAACAAAGATGAACCATCAAAGGGGACATTGACAAAAGATGACTTAAAGGACTCTGCAAAGTCACAAAGCCTCATCTAGGCATGTCTGCATACAGCAATGCTGGTGCTGGCTGCTGTGAGGTACCATCTACTGAGTGAGATATGAGCCTCATGAATGAATTGGCAAGGGAAGAAAGAGTGGCCAGCTTTGGAGAAACTTCCCCATAGTCCTCTGTCGTAATGGTGTCTGCCAACGAGTCAGACAGTTCCTTGACCAGGTCACTCTGCAGGCGAGTAAAATATGCTAGGTAGTTCAGTGTTCTCAGCATGAAAGTGGCTGAAGTGTAAATGTGTTTACCGAACCTGTCCATCACTCTAGACTCCCTGTTAGGCACGTGGACAGTAGAGCTTTGTTCAGCTAGCTTTTTCTAAGTGGCAGCTGCCACCGCCATAGCATCAAAATACCTTTGGACCAAAAAAAAAAAAAGTCTTTAGGGGACAAAAGGATTCTGTCAGGTTGCTTACGCACTGGTTCTATAGTGCCCAGCTCCTTTCAGGCCCGGCGGGCCACCAGGTCTTTAAGAGGGTCTGCCAGGGGGTAACCAAAGATGCAGATGGGCCTGTCCCAAAGGTTTCCAGAAATACAGGCTCCTAGGATATGGAGACAACCAACCACCTCTTTGTTTCAAAATTTCCATAATGTCTGCGAAAAAGAGGTCCTTTAGTGGTAATTTTGGGGGATCCTTCTCCCTTATTGAAGTCTGTATCCTCGGTGAGGGACTCTATAGAGGAGTCTAAGTGCCTCCTTTTGCACTTCCTCTTCCACAGCACCTCCTCTGCGGGATGTTCAGGGAGGTACAAAAGAGGTGAGGGCCACCTCAGGTGGAAGATCCTGGAAACTCTTCGAGAAGGGCTGAACCGGGACAGGAATAGAAGGCACATTTCCCTCTGATGAGGAGTGATGGGATGGAACAGTAGCCAGAGATTGAGTCTCTGTCTGCAGAGAAAGCCTTTCCTGTGAACTGGAAAGCCAAGGGACTCAGAGAACCCCTGCCCAACTCCATCGGGGTCGAAGCCCTCCAAGAAGAAATTTCAAGGGCCTCGGATCCATGACTCCCAGATATAATCTGACCCATACTGTCAACAGCCGGAGCACCAAGCGGAAGAGACAGCTCTGATAAAATTGGAACCAAACCCCCACACCCCTGGATCTGACCTCGATGTCCCAGATCAGATACCCACTCTGATCCAAAGATCTGGGAGCACAGATGGTCAAGGCAACTGCTGGAGTGAAGGAAGCAAAGGTCCTTGAATCCGATAGAGTCTCTTGGTCGGCTAAAGTCTTGGTGCTTCAAAACTAAGACCTGTATTGGAGAAGGAGAATCTAGGTTGGCTGGGATGCTTAAGGATCCACAAGGGGAAGGAGCCGACAAGACCCCCATCTGGATCTGAGCTCCAATGATCTTCCTTACCATCTTGTACACATCATATTCAGAAAGCCTTCTGGAGTATATCGACAAAGCTACTGAATAAGGGCGGGAATGCCTTTGAGTCTATAAAATTTCTGTGGGTACCGTGGGAGAGACTGATCAAATGGACAACCCTGGTACCTGGCTCCTAGCTCTCGAAACCAAAGTCCTAGGCTCCGATGTTAAGGAGAAAGGATAGTGGAGACAGTCTTCTGATTTGACTTCCTTGGATTCAAGGGACGAGTAGGGACCGGAGGGGCCACAGTAGTCTTGAATCTTGACGAAGACAGATCTGACACAACAAAGAGAGTCATCAAAGTAGATGCAGATGGATCCGAGACAGCTTTTGGGTCCACTTGTGCGGAACCTGGTCTCGGAGCCGTAGAAGTCGGATCAGAGTTTTATAAAACGTTAGCTGGAGGTTCTGACTGGGGTGTTTGTGAGAGTGCTTCTTAGACTCTGAAACAGAACCTGGTATAGCCTGTTCTGGGGGGGGTGGAGCCTCTGGAGAAAAATGAGTAGACGGAAGCAGAATTTCCTTCAAGAGTAACTTATCTTGCCTATCGGCAATTGCTCTGGGGTTGAACCCCTCACAAACTGCACACTTGGACTGCAAGTGTGCTGCTCCTAAACACTATACACATTTGTCATGGGAATCAGAGTGCGGAATCTTGTGTCCAAACATTGAACACCATTTAAAACCAGTAAGTTTATCCATCTCTCTTACCTATTTATATATTTTTTTATTCAGGCAAGTTTAATTACCACAAAGAAATGTAACAACAACAACCATCACCACCAAAGATAATGTTTGTGTCTTTCGGCTTTTTCCCGGTTAGGGGTCGCCACAGTGGAACTCCGGTCCGCTAATGATTGGCAGTTGATTTTTACGTACCGGCTTGCCAGGCCTGACGCACAACCTTCAAAGAAGGTACGCCCATTCACGCATGTCTCCACGCAGAAGACGCTCTAGCTGAGAATCGAACCGGACAGAGTCTTACTGTGAGGCGACAACGCTACCGCAGCACCACTACAAAGATAATAACAGTAAAAAATAACACTAGTAACAATAACAACAACCAATACACATGTATAAAGGAATGGAGGAACCCTAACTCCTACAAAAATCTTAGTGGGCAGGAGGAGTATATAGAAAAAAGACAATTCACAAAGAAAAAGTTTACTTCTAAAAGAATATCTAAATTTTCTTCAGCTACTCAAGCGCTGGAGAGCACATCCGACATGAATGGTCGCAAATGAGATCTGAGGAAGCTGTGCTTACCATAGAGGACTGTGGGTAGAGGGAGGAGCTCAAGCCTGGAAGTCTGTAGAAGGCAGCCGAGTTCGATCCGAGGATCGGATCCAGAACCCATACGTGAATCAGAATGAAAAGGACAACAGTTATGGATTGCCTGCGAAGCAAAGGATTTAGCATAGAAAATCTAACTCTGATAAAATCACAGCATGATAGAACAATGATCTCCCAAATTAAGGAGAAATCAGTGGGCAGGAAGTACATGATCAGTTGCCATATGAAGATACTTTGCAGCCTTCAGCAGGAAACTAGTACAAAAGTTCAGCTGGAGTTGCACAGCAAGGGAAGGAAAGTACAGTTGTGTACACTTACCATAAATGTAGATGTTCGAGTATATTCACTGCTGCAGTCATCACATGTGGGTTATCTGCTTGCAGTAGCCCTCAGTCGGCCTGATTATCAAAGTCTTGGGTCCTGCGTCGGTTGCTGTCTCATCTTCCATGATGTCAGGTAGTCAGGGGTATAAAGCATGCAGCCGATGTCATTACATCAGTTTTTCTTGCCCCAGATGTCAGGTGCCCCCATAATGGGAAGCAATTATATATACAAGGTTACACCTCCAACAAAAAGCAAATACATCAAAAAGCTTTAAGCCTAGTAAGCAAGAATAGAGGTATAGCCAATAGAATTCAGGGGGCTGAAGGGAAGGTAACTAGGACTGCAATAGTGAATACACTCGAACATCTGCATTTATGGTAAGTGTACACAACTGTACTATGTAATTCGTGTTTCACTGTTGTAGTCATCACATTTGGGTAGATTCCCAAAGCTAAGGATGGTAGGAGGAAATTAGCATTAGGACCAGCTATAAGGCCCTGCAAGACTGCAGTGGCAAAGCCAGCTCTGGATTTAGAGAAAATTGGCAAATGGTAATGCTTGGTGAAGGTATGTACAGAACTCCAGGTAGCAGCTTCTAGGATGTCCCTGGTAGGGACACCTCTGAGAAAGGCTGTAGAGGTAGATGCAGCCCTAGTTGAATGTGGTCTAATCCCCTGTGGGGTAGGTTTTCCATGGTGCTTATAGCAGAAATGAATGCAATGGCCTATCCACTTAAAAATGGTTTGCTTTGAAATGGCCTTCCCCTCTGCCCCTGACACAAATGAAACCAGCAGTTGTTCAGGTTTCCTGAGAGGTTTAGTCCTGTCCAAATAAAATCTAACTTGTCTGTGCACATCTAAGGAGTGCAGTATTCGCTCCCCTTTGTTCTGTGGATTAGAAAAGAAGGTTGGCAAATGGATGGACTAATTAAGGGCCACACTGGATACCACCTTGGGCATGAAGGAGGAATTGGTCCTGAGGGACATCCTGTCCGCATGAAAAATGATGAAAGGCTCCACTGCCATGAGGGCCTGTAATTCAGACACACTTCTTGCTGAAGTGATGGCTAAAAGGAAGGCTGTTTTCCAAGAAAGGAATTTCAACTCTGTATTTGCAACTGGCTCAGAAGGTAGAGTGAGTTTTTCCAATACAAAGTTAAGGTCCCAGGCTGGAGTAGGGGCTCTCCTTTGTGGTTTTATGTTTTTGGCCCCTCTGAGAAACTACTTGAACAGTGGATGGGAGAAGAGGGGTGGTTCTGTGTTGTAATGAGCTGAAATGGCTGAGGCATGAATTTTGATGGAGGAAAAGGAAAGGTCCTTGTGCAGCATCTCAGTTAAGTATTAAAGAATCTGAGGTAAATTGGGCGCTGCTGTGCCCATCCCAAGTTTGGTTCCAGGAACACAATTGTTTCCATTTTTCAGCACAGGATTTTCTAGTACTAGGCCTCCTTGTCTCCAGAATGACATCCAACACTTCTTTACTGAGGAATGGTAACGTAGAGATTAGGTAATTAGCCAGGCTGCCAGGTTCAGGGTTTGAAGCTGAGGGTGCAGAATCTGGCCCTCCTGCTGGGATAGCAGGGCAGGGGTCTGAGGCAGGTGCCATGGTGCCAGCAGTGACACACTGTGCAAAAGGGGTACCAGTGTTGGCGTGGCCAGACTGATGCAATCAGTATCGTCCTTGGTTTGTCCTGTTTGATCTTTAGTAGTACCTTGGACAGGAGAGGCAGAGGGGGAAAGGCATAAACTGATAGGTTTTTCCAGGTGAAGGACAGGGCATCCACTTTCCAAGCTTGTTTGGCGGGAGTCCTAGTGCAGAATTTTTCCAATTGGTAGTTCTCAAGGGAGGCAAGCAGGTTTATATCTGGGCTCCCCCATTTGTTTCTCAACATGTTGAACATCTTTGGTTCCAGTTTCCACTCGTGTGGGTCCATGAGATTTCTGCTTAGTTCATCTGCCAGTGTATTTAGCTTTCCTAGCAGGAATTGAGCCTGTAGGTGCACTTGGTAGCTCAAGGCTGTGTTCCACAGAGCCATGGCCAGTCTGCAGAGAGGATATGAGTGGGTTCCCCCCTGCTTGTTTATGTACCACATAACAGTAGTGTTGTCCGTCTTTACCATTAATTGCCCTGGAAGAATATGGTTCTTGAAGGCTGTCAGAGCATTCTGTACAGCTAACATTTCTTTTTGATTGATATGCAGGTGCATTTGACTTGGGTTCCATTTGCCCTGAATGCACGTCCCTGCCAAGTGAGCCCCCCCATGCATAGTCTGATTTGTCTGTTGTTAGGGTTTGGGTGGCAGGAGGTAGAGTAAATGGCAGTCCCTTGTTTTGGTGGCAGGCCTCTGACCACCAAAAGAACTCTTATCTATAGACAAGGTATGATAGGAATCATTGCTTCTAGATCCTGAGAATGTTGACATCATAGGCTTTTTAGATAACATTGTAGTTTCCTCATAAGCAGTCTTGCGTATGGAATTAGGAGAATGCAGGAGGACACGAACTCCAGGGTTTGCAGTATTTTCCTTGTAGATACCTGGGTCTTTGTGGCCAGTAGTTTGAAGTAGGCTGTCAAATGAACTTGTTTCTCTGGCGTGAGAAAAGCCATCTGGGAAGTTGTGTTCAAGCTTGCTCCCAGGAACACAATTTGTTGGCAGGGTACAAGACGCCACCACGGACCCTGGGAACTACCGCCCCATTAGCCTGACGAGCCTGGTCTGCAAGGCTATGGAGAATATCATCATGGAACTTATAAACAATGACACTGGTAATCTTCAAAATCTGGACCCTACCCAGTTCGGGTTTGTAAAAGGCAGATCATGTCTCCTAAACCTGATAGACTTTTTTGAAGCGGTCACCAAAGCTGTAGATGATGGTAAGGTGGTACACACAGCCTATCGAGATCTCGCCAACGCTTTCAACACCATCCCTCACTCTGGAATTATAGACAAACTCACTAAACTAGGTATAAATCCCTATGTCACAAGATGAGTTGCCAACTGGCTCACTGACAGAACCGACACTGTGAAAGTAGCAGACTCTAAATCCAACTTCAGACAAGTGGAGTACCACAGGGTTCAGTCCTAGGTCCTCTCCTGCTTGGTATCTACTTCTATGAAGTACAGGCTTACACAGAAAATCTTTGGCTAACAAAGTTTGCAGATGACTGCAAACTAGGAGCCATAATCAAACCTTCTAACGATGTGAACATCCTACAAAAGGGCCTCACTGAGACAGATATCTGGTGTCAAAGCCATGGCCTCAAGCTCAATGCCAAAAAGTGCATTGTCATCCCTTTTGGTAAAAACTCTTTACCCATGAACTACCACATAGGCGGTAGTCTACTTAACACCGAAAGTGTGATAAGAGACCTTGGGACACAGGTGGACAGTAGTCTCTCCTTTGATAATCACATCGCCACAGTAGTCTGGAAAACCTTCTATGTGGCACACCTCATCACAAAAGGTTTCTCATCCAGGAAAAAAGAGGTCATTGTTCCCCTTTACTCATCACTCATTAGACCCATTATAGAGTACAACGCCCATTTTGGTATGTACCTCACAAGACATCTACAACAACTGGAAAGGCCACAGAAATACCTCACAAAGAGGATTACTGGCCTCAAACAGATGCCCTACGCAGACCATCTCAAAAAACTCCAGCTTTACTCTTGTTGCATATCGCCTACTCAGAGGCGATCTCTGTCTAACATACAAAGCTATGTCAAACCCAGAGCTGTTGGACATGCTCCACGTAAAGAAATCCCAATCCCTCTGAGCTACACCCTCTAGGGACCTAAACCTTGTCATCACAATAAACAGAACATGCTGGAGGGATAGATTCCTGTCTCAGAGACTTCCCATACTCTGGAACAAACTACCTATCTATATCAAACAAACCTCCTCAGTAGCACTCTCCAAGAAAAATCTTGCTGATTAGATGGGAGATAAGAAATTCATCCCGGGGATCACTTCTGTGGCTCTGCTTAACAGGGGCACAGGAAAATAATTTTCTTGGGTGGCAAAAGTCAGGGTACTGTTTGGCTAGGCTTATATAGGCCCTAGGGCCAATAGCCTAGTACCTACCTATGAACCTATGGCATATCCCAGAGAAGTTAGCAATTTCTGTACAAACGCCAGATGATTCAATAGTATGTCCTGGCTTTTTGCCTGAATTAGACAATCGTCCAGGTATGGATATATCTGGATATTTCTTTGTCTGCAAAATGCAATGACTGGAGCTAGGCACTTTGTGAATACCCTGGGTGCAGTAGATAAGCCAAAGGGCAGTGCAGAGAACTGATAGTGCATGTAGCCTGCTTTGAAGCGTAGGTATCTTCTGCAAGATTCCCTTATTGGGATGTGCAGGTAGGCTTCCTTTAAATCCAGTGCTGCCAACCAGGCATCCTTGCCTAGCATAGGAAGCAACTGGTGAAGAGTTAGCATCTTGAATTTTGGGATCACCAAAAATGTGTTTAGGACAGAGAGGTCCAGGATAGGATGCCAGTTGATGTCTTGTCTGGGCACCAGGAAAAGTCTTGAGTAGAAACCTTGTCCCCTTTCCTCTTATGGAACAGGTTGAATAGCCCTGATGCTTAAGAGAGAGAATTTGCTTTTGAGCCTCTGCCCACTGATGTGGGGGTAGATCTGGCCAACTGTTTGGGGTTCGTAAGGAGTGAAAGTGGAATCTGTATCCTTGGGAAACTATATTTAAAACCCATTTGTCCTGGGTAATGAGTTCCCAATTTTTTACCTGCTGAGTAATCTTTCCCCAAAGGAACAGTCAGTTGTGCAGGGCTTGGAAGATTTAAAGTTAAGTCATTGAGACAGTTTACCATAGGGGGGAGTCTTACCACTCCATGCTTTGGAAGTGAGAGCCCCCCCAGTGCTTAGTCCTGTGCATACCTTGAGACTGAAGCCTGGGTGTTCTGCTGGTTCAGGGATTGGACTGAGAAGACCTGGAAGAGGCGGGAAAGGACCAATTCTTAGAGGGCCAATGCCTACTAAATCTGGAAGGCTGCACCAGCAGGAAATCTTTAACAGTTTGCATAGATTTAGCTTTTTCCTCCATCTTTTTAAGTACTACTTCTGCTTTGTTGCCAAACAGGCGGTCCTGGTTTAAGGGAGCATCCAGCAATTTAGCTTTAACATGATCTGGCAAAGATTGCTCCTTAAGCCAAGCATGCCTTCTACGTACAGACCCAGTGACAGCAGCCCTGCAAGATGCATCTAGTGAATCAAAACCACACTGCAAAGTATGTTTTCCAATTTGTTCAGCAGAATGCATTAAATCCTGTAAATCCTTATTTTCAGCACAGCAAGTAATCAACATAATTTTCTGTTTAAGCAATCCAATAATATGCTGCTGATACTTTAACATATGAAACTGGCAGTTTAAGGCCCTAATGGCCAAGGCTGCAGAAGTGTATACCTTCCTACCCCATCTATCCAGTGCCCTGGAATCTCTATCAGAGGAAGTAGGATTTTTGGCAGTAGTAGCCTTAATGCTCTTGTGTCCTGTGAAATGGTCTCAGGATCTGCAGTAGGATTTTTAAAGAGGAACTTATGAGAGTCAGGAACCCTGTAATATCTATCTGGTTTTCTGGGAGCAGGAGGTAAAGAGTCAGGAGCCAAGCTAGATTCCGAAAAGCCATCATCAACAATGTCCAGTACAGGGGGGATAGCTAAGGACCTGTGTTGGGGCAGGAGTAAGAAATCCCTAAGCCTCTTTTTAGAGTCAGAGTAATCCTGGCTTTCCCAGCGAAAATGCTCCCTAAGAGTATGCAAGGTTTCACCAAAAGAGAAATCCTCTGGAGGGGAAGCAAAGGGAATAGAGTCCTCTGCGTCAGAATCCTCATAGGTAGATAAGGGTAAATCCTGGTCATCAGAAGGAACAGACATTTCAGACTTCTGATCAGAAGAATCATAAGCAAACTCAGTCCTAGGCCTCTTAGAGGGGGTAGGGCCATCCTCTGCTCAAAAGGCCCCCTTTCTAGACAAGCCAGGTAGCCTGTGTTTACCTGGCAACTTTCTCAGAAATCCCTCTTTCCCAGTCCCTTTCTCATTTCCTTTCAAAATGGACAAACATTACCACAGACAAATGGGGGGGGGGTGGTCTACTTTACGCAAAAGTGTAAAATCGCAAATACATATGGATCGAACCATATGCATCGAAACTGCAAGCCGTCGTAAACTGTAAACGGAAACCTCCACCTCCTTGCTCCTCATCTGGGATTCACCCTCAATTACAGCAAGTCTTCCCTTTCTCCCTCTTAGGACCAGGTTTTCCTAGGTTGCAGGATAAGGACAAACCTCACGATGGCCTTCCAACCTTTACAAAAGGTGCAATCACCGCAGACTTACGTACTACAGTTGCTTCCACTGCCCTCTCTGCCTGCCAGGGAATTCCTCAGGATGCTAGGGCTCATGGTTTCGGTTATACCAATGCTAGCCCTAGCCAGACTCCACATGCAAAAATTCCAGTGGTACTTAAACAATCCAGTCCCAGCATACTCATCCTCTAGAATTTGTCCTTCCACTTCTGCTTTGCCTAAAAAGAAGGAACTGGTGGATTCAACAAATTTCTCAGAACCTAGATCTTCCCCTGAAGCCACTTCCTCCAATACAAGAAATGTTCACAGATGCTTCAGATCTGGGGTGGGCAGCAACCCTGGGGAACCTAAAAGTCCAGGGTCTATGGTTTCCCTCCACAAGGAAGCAACACATTAGCATCAAAGAGATGAAGGCTCTGATTCTGGCCCTTCAAGCCTTCAGGTCAACCCTTCTACCAGGTCCTTTTAAAGCTGTTCACACACAAAATCACTGTTCTCTGGCATGCGAACAAGCTGGGGGAATCAAAGTCTTACCTACTCTGCAGATTAGTAATCCAAGCCTGGAAGATTGCTCTTCAAACAACGGTAACTTTGACAGCTGTTCATATTCTCTCAGCTCAAAATGTTCAGGCAGACACACTGAGCAGATCCATGACACAAGCCCACGAATGGATGATCCAGAAGGATGTGTTTCTGGACATTCTTCACCAGTGGGGTACACCTCAAATAGATCTCTGCCTCCCCTATGAGCGGATAACTTCCAAAGTTCCGTGCCAGAGTCCTACACACTCTGGTTTGGAAGGTGGGCGCCCTATCATTCTCATAGAAGGGGATGCTTCTCTATGCAATCCCCCCTTCCCCCCGAATTCATAAAGTTTGCCTGAAGATACAGAAGGACAAACCAAAAATCTTGTTGGAGACCCTCTTTTGGCCAAGACAGCATTGGCTTCCTCTTCTTCTGCAATTAGCCAAGGGCAATCATCACAAGTTACCTCACAGGTTGTATCTACTCACATAAGACAAGGGATCTCTCATTCACTCACATCTGGCAACACTGATCTTTGAGACACCTTCTCTCTGATGATGTGCTTCTAGTCTTGCAGGAGGCCAGGAAACCTAATACAAAGATATTAACTTGGAATTTTTGTACTGTGTGGATTTTACTGCAACTGTTAGTTCCTGTATGGTGTACTTTGGCTGCTTTTATCCATTTTATGTGGTTTTGGCTGTGCTGAGCTGAATGGACTGCATAGCACAATAAACTAATCTTTGGAAGCCGTGGAGTCTGCTTTTTTACTGGCTGTTTGTTGGTTTTGATTCTTGGCTAATACAAAGAGATCCTACTTGTCCAAATGGAAGAGGTTTTCCATCTGGTGTCTTAAGAGACTAGATCCATTTTCAGTGGATATTCCCCTAGTCCTTTCTTATTTGCGTGAGCTGCTCAAGACTGGACTGGCTTATTCTTCAGTTAAAACCCATTTATCAGGCATTTCTGCCTTTGCCCCCCCCCCCCCCCCCCCCAGGTCCTAGATTAGAGGTTAAACTTTTCTTAAAAGGCATCCTTCACGTCAGACCTCACAGGAAACCTGTTCCTCCTCCCTGGGACCTAAATTGTATTTTGAAAAAAACGACACAGACTCCCTTTAAACTGCTGCCTCTTCTTCCCTAAAATGTTGCACTTGGAAAACTGCTTTACTGGTAGCCAGTACTTCTACTAGGTGAGTTTCAGAACTCCAAGCTTTAATGGCTTCACAACCTTTTCTGACTTTTCACAAGGATAGGATGTCCCTTTGTACCAACCCTTCCGTCATGTCTGAAGTGGTTAACGACTTGTCTCTCAATCAATCTATTCATCTACCACCTTTTTCTCTTCTCCTCAAAACTCCAGTGAAAGGGTACTGCACACTTTAAATGTACACAGACAAGTCAGATTTTATCTCGATAAAACTTGATAAGATTGAATCCATTAGCAAGTCTGAGCAATTTTCTGTTCCCTTTCAACCCAGGGCGATGGGAAAGCCCACCTCTAAACAGACCATTTCAACTTGGATCTCGAAGGCAATTTCTTTTGCTATCTCTCTCAGGGATAAAACTCTTTCTTCCTCCTTTGTTAGGGCCCACTCAATTAGAACAGTGGCTTCCTCTGGAGCCTTCTTCAAAGGCCTAGACACTGCTTCTATCCTAGAAGCAGCTACTTGGTCCTCTTGTCCATACATTTACAAAACACTACAAACTGGATTCTATTTCCAGATCCAGCACAGGATTTGCTACAGTAATTCTGCATGGCTTTGTAGAGACTTCCTGTGCTCCTACCCCCCTTTCTCACTCATGAGCTTTGGTATTCTCTCTCATGTTATGAATACTGCAACATGGGAATAGAAGGACATAGACTAGATGTGTAAAATATTACCATAAACAAACACCCTCCTCTTCCATGTTACAGTATTCTATCCTACCCTCTTTCCCCCTTGGTTCATGCTCTTTCTTGGATATTTCTTTGGATATTCCTATTGCCTCTTATCCTTGGACTGGTGTTCTGACTACGGCATTCAGTTCTGAGGATGGTCCGTGCAGACATTGGCTGTTCTATGTGCAATGTTGCATGTACCTTGCAGTAGCTTAAGTCTTTGGTATACTGGCCAACATTTGGGTCGCCTAGGTGAGGATCTTCCTCACGTTATGAATACTGCAACATAGAAGAGAAGGACATTTAGGTTCATAGGTGTATACTAGGCTAATGGCCCTGAAGCCTTTACAAGCCTAGCCCATAAAAATGCCCTGGCATACTGCCACCTGATATTAGTTCCCAGTGCCTCTATCAAGTAGAGCCACTGGAGTGATCCCCAGGGTGAAAGTACAGTTTTGTACCTACCATAAATGTAGATGTTCGAAGATCCACATTGCTGCAGTCCTTACACTTGGGTAGTCCGCTGTCCTCGGTCAGCCCGAATATCAAAGTATAAGGCTGACGTCGGTCAAGGCGCATAAGACTGACATCAGGACGTCAGGATACAAATGCGCATGACCGACGTCATATCCTCAGTCTTTTCTTGCCCCAGATGTCAGAAGACCCCAAAAAGAAAGGTCAAAACCAAAAGACAGCAAACAACCAACCAACCACCCTTGCACCAATAATATGTACAATATATACAATATACACAATATTTACAACCCAACCCACACAACCTCTAACTACAGAGGGAAGGAGGGAGGGTAAATTGGACTGCAGCAATGTGGATCTTGAACATCTACATTTATGGTAGGTACAAACTGTACTATGTTCTTCATCTCACATTGCTGCAGTCCTTACACTTGGGTAGAATCCCAAAGCAGAGGTAAGGGAGGATGGCAAAACTATAAAGCAGCAGGAGCTGCCAAAATGCCCTGTAAAATAGCAGTGGCAAAACCAGCCCTAGATTTAGAGTAAAGTGGAAGGTGATAATGCTTACAGAAAGTATGCACTGAACTCCAAGTAGCTGCCTCCAAAATATCTTTAGTTGCCACCCCTTAAAAAGCTGTCAGTGGCAGTAGCCCTAGTGGAATGAGGCCTAATCCCAGCTGGAATCTCCTTACCATGATGGGAATAACAGAAAGCAATGCAAAACCCAATCCACTTAGAAATAGTTTGTTTTGACACAGGCTTGCCCTGAGAACTCAAAGCAAAGAAACAAATAACTGCTGAGACTGCCTGAACCCTTTAGTTCTGCTCAAATAATATCGCAACTGCCTGTGTACATCTAAAGTGTGCAAAATCTTTTCCCCTTTATTTTGGGGATTTGCATAAAAAGTAGGCAAATGAATAGTTTGGTTTAAAGCCACACTAGAAACCACTTTAGGCATAAAGCAAGGATTAGCTGACAAAGATACCCTATCCTTATGGAAAATTAAGAAAGGCTCAACTGTCATAAGGGCCTGTAATTCAGAAACCCTTCTTGCAGAGGTAATGGCCAACAAAAAAGCAGTCTTCCATGATAAATATTTCAACTCGGCAGTAGCTGCAGGCTCAAAAGGTTGTAGAGTGAGTTTCTCC
Source organism: Protopterus annectens (assembly GCF_019279795.1). Taxonomy (NCBI): domain Eukaryota; kingdom Metazoa; phylum Chordata; order Ceratodontiformes; family Protopteridae; genus Protopterus; species Protopterus annectens. Next base: position 831,592,308 of record NC_056727.1, on the reverse strand, counting down.
AACACAAAATTGAGATCCCAAGCAGGAGTAGGAGCTCTCGGGGGTCTTATATTCTTTGCCCCTCTAAGAAATTGCTTGAATAAAGGATGAGAAAACAATGGTGGGTCACAGTCATAGTGAGCAGAAATTGCTGCAGCATGAACCTTAATAGAAGAGAAGGACAAACCTTTGTCCAGTAATTCAGTAAGATATTGAAGAGCCACACTTAAATTAGGCTCAGAAACATCAAATTCCTTTGCTGCACTCCAAAATAAAAATCTCTTCCATTTATCTGCGTACACTTTCCTTGTACTAGGCCTTCTGGCTTCCAAAATAACATTCAAAACTTGCTGTGGAAGTTGAGACCCTCCAGGGTTCAAAACAGAATATGCCAGGCTGTTAGGTGAAGAGAGTGAAGTTTGACATTGAGTAAATGACCTTTCTCCTGAGACAGCAGGTGTGGAATCGAAGGCAAAGGCCATGGAGGCTCCCGTACCAGACTTCTCAGTAAAGGGTACCAGTGCTGTCGAGGCCAATCTGGAGCTATTAAAATCATCTTTGGCTTGTCCTGTCTGACCTTTAGGAGTACCTTTGGGAGGAGAGGCAGAGGTGGAAAGGCATACACATGAAGATTGCTCCAATTGAAAGAAAGAGCATCCACTTTCCAGGCTGTGGGATGAAACCTTTTTGTGCAAAACTTTGGCAGCTGGTAGTTTAGTGGAGAAGCGAACAGATCTATGTCTGGAGTTCCCCATGACACTGTCAATTTCTGAAATACATGAGGATCCAATTTCCACTCGTGGGGATCCATAATTGCCTGCTCAACACATCTGCTAAGGAGTTCTGTGCTCCCGGCAGAAACCTTGCCTGAAGATTTAGCTGTAAACTGAGAGCAGTCTCCCACAAAATCATTGCTTGGCTGCATAGAGGATAAGAATGTGTTCCCCCTTGCTTGTTGATGTACCACATGACAGTTGTGTTGTCTGTTAGAATCAACACCTGCCCTGGAAGAAGTAAATCCTTGAAAGCTGTTAATGCAAATTGGACTGCTAACATCTCCTTCAAGTTGATATGTAGATGTTGTAGTCTGGCAGGCCACGTGTCTTGTATCCACTTTCCATTTAGATGAGCTCCCCAAGCTTTGTCGGAGGCATCTGTCGTTAGAATCTGACTCGCCTCTGGTCGGGTCACAGAGAGTCCCTTGTTTAGGTGACATTCCTGAGCCCACCACAAAAATTCCTTTTGAATGCAAGGTATTATCTGAATGACAGTGTCCATATCCTGGCAGTGCTGTGTCCATACATTTTTGAGATACCATTGTAGCTTCCTCATATGCAGTTTGGCATTGGGAAGCACCAGAATACAAGATGCCATGAACCCCAAGGCTTGAAGGACTGTCCTTGCAGTCAGCCTGGACTGATGAGACAATTGATGGAAGTAAAGGGAAAGATTATTTTGTTTGTCCGGCGTCAAAAAGGCCATCTGGGATGCTGTATTCAGTCTTACACCCAGAAAGCACATGTCCTGAGAGGGTACTAAACTGGACTTTATTTTGTTCACAGAATACCCCAGGCATCTTAGCACTGCTATCACATATTGCAAATGATGAAGAAGTTCGTCCCTTCCTTGAGCCAGAATCAGGCAATCGTCCAAATAAGGATAAATCTGTATTCCTTTTAGCCTGAAGAAAGCTATCACTGGAGCCAGAACTTTCGTGAACACTCTGGGCGCAGTGGATAAGCCAAAGGGCAATGCAGAGAACTGATAATGAGAAGTCCCAGCCCGAAAACGCAGATACTTCCTGCAACTTAGACTGATAGGAACATGAAGGTAAGCCTCCTTGAGATCCAGAGTTACCATCCAGTGATCTTTGCCCAGCAGAGGTAAAAGCTGTTGTAACGTCAACATTTTGAACTTGGGAATGTCCAGATAAGTGTTGAGGATAGATAAATCCAAAATTGGTCTCCACGTGTTCCCCTTCTTTGGTACTAGGAACAGGCGAGAATAAAATCCTAGGCCCACTTCTGGCAGAGGGACCGGCTGTATGGCCCCTATTTGAAGTAGCAGAGAAATTTGTTTGTGAGCCTCTATTCTTTGTTGAGGAGGAACGTCTGGCATGCCTTTGAAAGGAGGCAAGGTATGGAAATAAAACTTGTAACCTTGGTGTATGATATCCAATACCCATCTGTCTTGGGTAATTAAACTCCAATTTTCCTTGAAAAGTGCCAACCTTCCTCCCAAAGGTGCTGCCAGACGAGAAGGCTCTGGCAGCTGAAAAGGTAGGTCATTGGGCCTGTTTACGAAAGGACTGACCCCTGCCCTCACCGAAGACTGTGCAGGTGAAATCCCTGTTCTAGGCCTGAAAGAGCCCTGAGCTCTGCCCCTACCACGTCTAGATCTACCCCTAGACTGGGAATCATAAGAAGGATACGTCCACCCCTTGGTAGGCCAATTCCTACTAAACTTGGAGGCTGAACCTGCAAAAAATCTTTAACAGTCTGCATAGACTTAGCCTTGTCTTCCATTTTCTTTAAGACTGCCTCCACAGGTGAACCAAACAACACATCAGACTGTAAAGGAGCATCTAAAATCCTTGTCTTAACATGGTCAGATAAATTCTGATCCCTCAGCCAGGCGTGCCTGCGAAGAACTAACCCAGTGGCAGCCACCCTAGACGAGGCCTGTACAGCATCAAAACCACATTGCAAAGAATGCTTACCCACCTGTTCAGAAACATGTACCAAATCCTGTAATTCCTTACACTCAATACCTTCCGCCAGAGCATCTACCTTAGACTTCAATTGAGAAAGTAGATAGTTTTGGTATTTCAACATGTGAAACTGGCAATTCAAAGCCCTCATAGCTAAGGTGGAAGAAGTATAGACTTTCTTTCCCCATCTATCCAAAGCCCTGGCCTCTTTATCTGGAGGAACCGGATTTTTCACAACAGAAGCCTTGACACCCTTAGGCCCTTGACTAACAGTTTCTGGGTCCGCCCTAGGACTCTTAAAAGATATTTATGAGCTTCAGGCACCCTGTAATACCTATCCGGTTTAACAGGAGCAGGAGGCAAAGAATCAGGATTAAGAGAAGCCTCTGCAAACACATCTTCCACAACATCCAGAACAGGAGGTATAGCCAAAGGCCTATGCTGGGGTAAAACAAAATTCCCTAAGCCTTTTCCTGGAATCAGAGAAGTCCTGACCTTCCCACTTAAAATGTTCCCTCATGGAATGAAGAGTCTCTGAAAAAGAAAAATCCTCTGGAGGAGAAGCAGAAGGAGTAGAATCATCCACATCAGAATCAGAATAAGGAGAATACTCCTGCAAGTCTTCAGCCGAAGACTCTGAAACATCCAAAGCCTGCTCAAAACTCCCCAACTCTGGTTCCACCCTAGGCCTCTTATCAGGAGGGGGCAAAGAACCTCTAATTAAAGTAATTAAATCTTCTGCCATTTTAAGCATGTGCTTCTTGGGCACAGATCCTGATGAACTAGGAGTGACACCAACAGAAGCTAAACCTGGCCTGCCTCTGGGAGAAGCCTTGGAAACAGAAGGAGAGGGCCTAACCACCCTAGGAAGGGAGGGGAGTACAGTAACCTGAGAAGCCCCTTCAGCCTGACCTGCCTCCTGAGAGGCCACATCCTGCAATAACAAAGTCTCCCCCTGGGACTCCAGAGAAACCTCCGGCGGAACCCCGGTTCCACCGACACCTCAAGAACCGGCGTCCGCACGGACGACTCTTCTTGCCTGGGCTTAGCTGCTTTGTCTTTGCGCTTCTTGAAGAAGCGGCCGGAGCATCCGGCGGCATATTATAATTGCACCGCTTCCAAGACTAACCTGGCACAATCTAACCTTCGCAATAGTGCGCTTATTAAAACTAGCACAAAAGCGACACCCAACAACGCCGTGCTCAGGCCCCAAACAAGGAATACACAAAGTATGATAATCTCTATGCAGTATCTGTTTCCCACAAGAAATACAGTTATTCACTTTTTCTGACATCCGGTAAACCACTGAGGCAAGAAAACTAAAATATTCCCCAACGGGACTTAGCCAACTTTGACTCGGTCTGAAACTCCGAATTGAAAAATTTCAGAGCCGAGCGGCACTTGCAACGCTGCTTCTGCATCGGACCATGCGGCAAAAAAGACTGAGGATATGACGTCGGTCATGCGCATTTGTACCCTGACGTCCTGATGTCAGTCTTATGCGCCTTGACCGACGTCAGCCTTATACTTTGATATTCGGGCCGACCGAGGACAGCGGACTACCCAAGTGTAAGGACTGCAGCAATGTGAGATGAAGAACATCTTTCTATTTCCCATCCACTCATCAAGATTTCTCTTGAAGAGGGCCAGTGAGGTGTTCTGCTTGACATGTATGGGAAGTCTATTCCAGAGCATGGGTGGTCTCTGGGTTATGAACCTGTCCCTCCAGCATGTTCTGTTGATTGTGGTAATGAGGTTGAGGTCTCTGGAACACGTGGTACGGAGGGATTGGGATTTCTTTAGATGAAGCATTTCTAACAGAGCTGGTTCAGACATGGCTTTGTAAGTCAAGCAGAGATTGCCTCTTAGTAGACAATATGAGACAGAGAAGAGCTGGATTTTTTTTTTGGTCTGTCTGTGTAGGACATGTGTTTGGGGCATTATACTCTATGATTGGCCTAATGAGGGAAGAGTACAGAGAGATGATGATCTCTCTCTTCCTGGATGTAAAACCCTTGGAAATGAGATGTGCCACACAGAAGGACTTTATGACCACAGTGGCAATGTGGTGGTTGAAGGAGAGGTTGGTGTCAACCCGTGTCCCCAGATCTCTTATAATGGCTTCAGTGTTCAGAGGGCTCCCATCGATGTGTTAATTAGTGGGAAATTAATTTTTCCCAAAGGGGATGACGACACATTTTTTGGCATTAAGCTTAAGGCTATGGTTTTGACACCAGTCACTGGTCTCAGTGAGGCCTTTCTGTAGGATGTCTACATCACTTGGAGAGTTAATAATGGATCCCAGCTTGCAGTCGTCTGCGAACTTGTTCAGCCAGAGTCCCGCTGTGTTGGCCTGGACATCTGAGAAGTAAATGCTAAACAGGAGAGGAGGGACCCAGGATCAATTCCTGTGGGACTCCACTCGTGACTGGTCGGCAGTCTGACTTGGAGTCTGCTACTTTCACACTGTGAGTTCTACCTGTGAGCCAATTTGCAACTCACCTAGTAATACAGGGGTAGATGCCTTGCTTGGTGAGTTTATCAATAATTCCTGAGTGAGGAATGGTGTCAAAGGTCTTGGCCACATCGAGGTAGGCTGTATGAATGCCTTGCCCTCATCGACAGCTCTGGTGACTGACTCAAAGAAGTCAACCAAGTTGAGCAGGCACGATCTACCTTTCACAAAGCCAAATTAAGTGGGATCTAGAGTTTGGAGATTCCCTATATCCTTGTTAATTAAGTCCATGATGATGCACTCCATAGCCTTACATATCAGACTCGTCAGGCTAATGGGGCGATGATTCCCAGGGTCTGTAGTTGCTCCCCGTTTATGGAGGGGGATGACTGTAGCAGTGTGCCATTAGGTAGGGACAAAGCCTGAGCTGAGGCTGTGATTGAGCAGGGCACACAGATGTGGTACCAGTTCACTTTGTAGTTCATGTAGAGCCTAGTATGAGTGTTGTGCTGGACCCTAACAGTTTCCAGGGTGCATAAGAATGTGGAGCGAGTCTTGGGACATGGTTTTGGACCTATAGTAGGCTACAACCTAAATTGCCATCTTACCCAATGTTAGTTGTACCTGAAGTATCTCAGATGCGTTATGCTGAGCTACTAGTCTGGAGGTGTGCATATCCTTTATGAATATGGAGACACCACCGCCTTTGGAGCTTCGGTCCATGTTCTGGGGCCGAAAGGTGTGGAATGAGTTATAGCCTGGTAGGGCAGGGATGCTTTCTGCTGCTTTAAACCAGGTCTCTGTTACAGCACAAATGTCGTTATTCTTCATTTTGAGGAGTGCTTCGAGCAAGTGCCTCTTGAGATTTAGACTTCTAGTGTTGAGCAGCATGACCCACAGACTGCATTTATTTATAGCTGTTACAGTGGTAATTTTGTCTTTGGAACATCGTCTAAAAAGGCACTATAGTGTTGGCAAGAGCCTCACCCAGTATCCGGAAACCCATGGGTGACAGACACAGGTCATCTGTGGCAAAGCATCGAGGTCTGTCAATCATGTCATCCCAAGCAGACAAATACTGGATCCTCGTAGAAAGACACCAGAAACTTAGCCAATTGTTAAAGTCAATCATTTTCTGCTCATACTGCGGTATCATTTTGGGTGACGGTAGGATGCTGCTCAGGGCTAGGGTCATACCTGTCTAGGCCACACAATCAGAGAGCTCCTCCATGTCTCTTTTCATGTAGTCCAGGGAGGTGGGTCTCAGGTCATTCACACCCACATGGACAGTGACAGAGTCATATTTGTACTTGTTGTGGAGTGACCTGAGTGAGTGTGTTATGTGTCGGATTCTGGCACCTGACATACAGCTGACTGTTACCTTCTCCTTATTCAACCTAGTGAGTGGGACATCAGTGTGCTTCACTATCAAGACACCTATGATTAGTGTACTGGGCAAGCTGTTTTGCTTTAGGGGCTTAGGTAGATAGGCACACTCTGTAGGTAAGCTATGTGCCTTGTGGTTTGTGCTGTGTTGTGGTGGTTGAGTGCGTTTCTGCCTCGGAGGTCTCTGCTGTTTGGGTAGATTTCTATTGACAGCCTCCACGAAGGTGGGTGTGTGGTTTGTGCTTTTATGTGAGAGCTGTGATGGTGGGTGTTCTGGAGGGCTATGTGTTGCATATGATGTGGTGCAGGTGTTGACCTTCTCCTCTTGACCAGGCAACTATAAAGACAGTGGTGTTTAAGAACACAACAGTAACCAGGTGGGAGGGTCAAAAATTTTCTAACTCACAAGAGACAGAGCTGTGGTCTCTTTTCAAGTTTTAATGTGCAGTTAAAAGCAGAATACAAGTAAAACACAGTGTAAGGAAAACAAATCACAGTATACAAAATAGAAAAAGCCAATAAATACAAAATACAACAAATACAAAGCAAACTAACCTTTCCCTCACAGCAGACTGCAGCAGAATCTGGGTGAGCCTTTCCAGTAAAGCTCTGAAATGTTTGTCAGGAGTTATAAAAAAACGTTTATTCACTCAAAATTAAAAAGGTGTAGTTCGCCGAGTCATCTGAGAACCCCTCAGCCATGCTTCCAACAAGTGTTGCAAAAAATAAAGAAAATAAAAAAGTACATTTGTTGAGATAAATAAACCGCTGGAAATAAAAAGATGTTATGTACTCACCATAACATTCAATATTTGTAGTCCATCTTGCCCTTCATTCTTACACGCGAGTTTGGAACCGATCCTCGGCTCCGACTCGGCCGATTACAAAGCTCAAAGTCTCTCAGTTGGCTCATGGCAAGGTAGGTAATTCCATAGTGCACTAGTAAGAACCCCAGATCTTGTTTGCTGCTAACTATAACAGTGATAGAAAAGGTTCCCACAAGGAACAACAAGATGAAAGGTCTCCACCCTACAAAAAAGGCAATACTATCTTGTCTCCAGATCCTCCAAGGATACATGGATGGGGGTTAGGTGGGTGGGTTCGTAAGAATGAAGGGCAAGATGGACTACAAACATGGAACATTATGGTGAATACATAACTTCTTTATGTTCTGTAGTCCTATCTTGCCTTCATTCTTATACATGGGACAGCGTCCCTAGCATCTTTTTTCTCGGGTGGCTCACGGGAATATACTCCTAAAAACCGTGGAACCAAAGGAGGCTCTACCCCTTGAGGCCAAATCCAATTTGTAATGAGTAATAAAAGTATGAAATGTAGCCCAAGTTGCTGCTGCACAAATACTGTCAGTTGGGAATCTGGCTTGAAAAGCAGCAGATGTGAATAAGGATCAGGTTGAATGAGCCTTAATTTTAAATGGAACTTGCTTGCTATTGGAAGAGTAAATAAACAAGACACAGTTTGAAATCCAATTTGATAGAGTTATCTTAGAGACTGGCATACCCATCCCAGTCTCAGAAAAGGATACAAACAATTGGTCTGATTTTCTAAGTTCCTTGGTTCTATGTAGATAGAACCTTAACTGTCTATGAACATCAAGATGATGAAATTTATATTCTGCACCATTTGAATGATTAGGAAAAAATACTGGCAGTTTGATAGTTTGATTCAAATTAGACCGAGAGCAAACCTTGGGGATGAAAGACAGGTTTGTACGAAGGGAAACTGTCTCTATGAAAAATCAAGTAAGGAGGTCTGACTGACGGTGCTTGTAACTCTGACACTTTTCTGGCGGATGTAATAGTTACTAGGAAAATGGTCTTCCAAGACAGAAACTTCAGTTGACAAGAATGTGCAAGTCCAAAAGGTGGGGAAGTAAGTTTGGACAGAACGAAATTTAGATCCCAAGGAGATACAGGTTCCTGAAAGAGAGTTCTTAGCAAAGTAGTGCCTTTAGGGGAAGTTTTAAACAATCTGAGAGCCATGAGATTAGGCTCATGTTGTCCCAAATGAAAACTGGAGATCGTTGCCAGCTGAACTTTGATTGTAGCAGCAGCTGATCCCTGATTAAAAAGCTCAGTCAGGAATTCTAACACCAAAAGAATGGATGCTGTATAAGGATCTACATTTTTCTCTTTCGCCCCAATAGAAAATCTTTTCCATTTGCTAGCATATATTTTCCTCGTGTAAGGTTTGCGGGAAGACGTGAGGATATGGGTAACTGCAGGCGAAAAATCATGAAGCCTGACTAGGGATGGAAGTGGAGCCGCCATGCTGTCAAGTTGAGGCAGGTGTGGAGGGTGACTGACATGTGTGTCAAGAGGTCTGGAACTGGGTCCAGAGTCCATGGATCATCTAGAAGATGAGGCCCAAGAAAGGGGAACCAAATCTGACAAAACCAAATCTGACAAGGCCAGTAAGGAGTGATCAGAATCATTCTGCTTCCCAAGGATTTTGCTTTCTGGATCACTTTTGATATGAGCGGAAAGGGGGGAAATGCATAAAGAAGTCCCAGAGGCCAACTGTGAACAAGTGCGTCTCTGGGTGTCTCCCCCGGAGGGGGGATAAGGGAGAAGTAGCTGCTGCATCTGGCGTTGATTGAACTGGCAAACGGATCGCAGCAAGGTTGTCCCCATTTCCGGAAAATCTGCTCCACAACTTTCTGATTCAGAGACCACTCGTGAGGCATCAAGAGTGCCCTACTGAGCTTGCTGGCTATCACATTGGTTTTCTCCGGAATATGTATTGCTACTAGAAAGCGCTGGGAAGATATCACCCACTGCCAAATACAAAGAGCCTCTCGACATAGGGGGTAAGATCTGGTTCCTCCTTGCTTGTTTAAATACGATACCACTGACATATTGTCTGATTGGATTGCTATCGTTCCTAGAGGAAGAAAGTCGTGAAGTGTTTGCAATGCTAGTAGCACTACTCTCATTTATAGGACACTGATATGCAGGTGAGCCTCGTGATCTTGCAATGTGCCTTGCACAGTCCTACCTAGATAATGCCCCCCCCCCCCAATCTGGGAGGCATCCGTGGTCACAGTAGCAATGGGTTGGCGAGGAAGAAAGGGTGTTCCTGTCGTTAGTTGATCGGGCTGAATCCACCAACGAAGGTCTTTTTTGCAAGATTCCATTATCAGAATATAATGAGACAGAGGCAGTTGTTGAAGAGACCATTGGGAAAAGAGTAGCCATTGAAGGATTTGCACATGTAATCTGGCAGTGGAACTATTATGGTAGAAGCCATGGCCCCTAAAGGTTTCAGCATTATCTTGGCTTTGACTCTGTTGAGGAAGCAGGGTGTATATCTGTTATCTCAGATTTTGAATTCTGTCTGCGGGAAGACGAGCCCTCATGGCGACTGTGTATTTCTGCGCCAATAAAAGTCACATATTGAGAAGGTGACAAGCCAGACTTTTCCCAATTTATCATAATTCCTAACTGGGTGCAGAGCTGGATGGTTGAGTCCCTGGCTTGTAGAAGTAGGTGCCTGGTGGTGGTGGTGAGGAGCCAGTCGTCCAGGTACGGAAACACTTGGAATCCAAGACGTCTCAAGTGAACTGTCACTACTGCCATGCATTCGGTGAACACCCTGGGGGCTCTGGTGAGACCAAAGGGCAGAGCACGAAACTGGGAATGACTGGCTCCCAGCTGGAAGTGTAAATGACTCCTCGATGCCCTGTCCAGTTTGATGTGGTAATACGCATCTTGGAGGTCTATGGAGCACATCCAACTGTCTTTCCCTAACAGAGGGAGTATTGACTGCAGAGTTACCATTCAGAACTTGGACTTCCCCACTGATTCGTTCAATTTGCTGAGGTCCAAAATGGCCCTCCAGTCCCCTGTTCGTTTTGGCAGTAAAAAGAATCTGGAGTAAGTTCCGAATCCTAACTGGTCTGCGGGGACGGTTTTGGATGACTCTCTTTGTAAGCAACTTCTGAATTTCTATGGTTGCTTGATCCCTATGATTGGGTGGAACATCTGGGATCTTCTTAGTGGTATGAGGTGGGATAAAGAAGGGTATGGAGTATCCTTTGATGATTATTCTTTGCACCCACTTGTTTTGGGTGATGTTGAGCCAGGCTTCTGGATACAAAGATAAGCGACCCTGAATGGCTCCAGAGAAGTGCAGTCGGGCCCCTCTTCAGGAGCGCCGATAGGGATGACCACGAAAAGAATTGCAGCCACCTGCCTCTAGGACGACGTCTACCATTAGTTCCTCCTCCTCTGCCTCTGAAGGAGGAATCACCCTGTGCATCTGGGAAAAATCTCTGGGATTTCTTGAACCACATTTTCCCGCCTCTCTGACCCTTGGGGTATGGTCTAGAAGAGACGGAAAAGCGTACTCACACAGCAGAGAGAGTTTTCCCTTCCTGCTCGCACCCAGTGAGTGTATCTTTTACCATTGGTTCAAACAAAGAGGAACCGTCAAAGGGGGCATTGGTAAAAGTAGATTTGAAGGGCTCTGCAAAGTTACATAAGCGCATCCAGAAGTGTCTCCTAAGGGAAACTCCTGAACCCGCTGCCCTGCTCGCTCCAAGTGCTGCATAGGATATCAGCCTCATGGAGGAGTTAACAATGGAGTTTAAGGTAGACAGCTGAGAAGTGACTTTCTCAGGGACTCCTTCAGTTGATGTACCTTGGAGAGTGTCTTGTAGTTCTTTTAGGAGATCTCTTTGAAGCCTAGTAAAATGGGTCAGGTAATTCAGCAATCTGAGAGTGAAAGCCGCTGAAGATAGGATGCGCTTCTCACATCTGTCCGTCGTTCGAGACTCCTTTTTTGGTAGATGGACAGATGTACAAGTCTCTGCTAGTTCCTTCTTTGTGGCTGCTGCCACCACCATGGAATCTACAGGCACATCTTTGGTCAAGAACTCTCTCTCTTTGGGGCTGAGAGAAATTTGTTGGGCCTTCTGGGGACTGGTTCCATGGCATCAGGAGTTTCCCACACCTTTTGACTAACTAGGTCCAGGAGCTCATCAAAAGGTGGAGACACCTAATAGGCTGAAGCTTGAGACCCGAAAGCATTCAGGTATACTGACTCCTCATCAGAAGGGGTGACAGTGGGCCTGCCGCATCTCTGTTTCAGGATCTCTAAGATATCTACAAAGGGGATATCATCAGAGAATGACCTAGGGGTCCCTTGTGACTCCTCGAGGTCAGTGTCTGTGGTGATGGGCTCATCCGGGGAGTCTACCTGCTTCCTCTTCCAAGTCCTCTTCAGAGGGGGCTCCTCAGAAGAGTATTCTGGGGAGGTCTTGGAAGACTGGGGGCCAACCAACAAGGGCTCCTGAGGCTGCGGGTCTCTGCTGCTGAGAGAGAGATGGCGCTGAGACAGAGGTCGGTGATTGAGGGGGAAGAGCATCTGTACCCTTGTGCGAAGCTGACGACCTAGACAGCATGCTTCTCATCATCTCGAATGCAGAGCTCTCTGGCTCCGAGGACAGCCCCGGTTCCAAAGAAATGGAAGTAGCCCTGGCTCTAAAGCGATAGACTCCGTGATGGATGTAGGATCCGAACTCATCCTAGACGACTCACCGAGAGGTAGGCTCGGCACCGACGACGTTTGGGCCCAAGCGTCCCAGTCGGGACAGACTGGTGAGCTTTGGCTCCTAGACACCAAGGGTGGCACTGAAGATATCGGAGCAGAATTCTGCTCTGAGACAGACACTAGGGGTGCTGGAACTGAGGGTTCCACAACAAGTGGCACTGAAAGCTCCGGTTCTGAAGAACCAACATGGCTCGGAGGAGGAACAGCAACAGGGAGAATAGTCTTAGATGGCTCCAGAACCAACTGGGTCAGAGCCAGCAACAATTTTGGTAAAGCAGATGACTTCAAGAGTCTAAGCACTACTCTCTCTACATCCTCTTCAGAAAGGCTCTTGGAGGACCTGGATGACAGGGTAGGTGACCTAGATCTTTGCAATATGGGAGATCATAAGGTTGGGGAGAACGGCAATAACTCCTTGGAACGGCTCAGAGGTAATTTCTCAGTGGTCGGCTCCGAAAAACTTGGGGCCGACACTGCAGCTTGACCGGCTCCGAGGACGGTGAAGCCGAAGAGGTAGAAGGCTTGTGCAATATCAAAACTTTTTGAGGAGGTCCAGACAAAATAGTTGGTGCAGGAGAATGTCTCTTGGCCGACTTGACCTTCTCTTTCTTTGAAGAAGGAGACTTGGAGTGTGAGGATGAAGAACTGGCTAAATCCTCCTCAAAGGAAGGCTTAAGGAGACCTTTCAGAATTAACTTGCTCTTCCTTTCCTTGGAGAACTCGAGAGCTAAAGGAGTGACAGAAAGAACAAGTTTCCTGAAGATGAATGGCGCCAAGGCAGTAAACACAGTTACTATGCCCGTCAGTTAATGACATTTTTTGGGAGCACTTAAGGCACTTATTAAAACCCAAACGTTTATGATCTTTAGACTCCTTAGACATGTCTTACTAGAAAACGAACACTATCAAAGACAAAAAGAGAGGACAAGGTCCTCTAACTTAAACAGGCCTCGCCCTGCAAGAAACACAACACACAAGAAAAACACAACCTTGATATTCACAAATGACACACAACCATTTACAAAATTCCAGACAGCTGTGCTGGTAGTATCTTCTATATAAATCATGTTAATACTCATAAATGACATACAATTACATACAAAATTCCAGATAGCTGGGGCTGGCAGTATCTCCTTTTATCACACTCATAAAAAAGAACTTACAGTCGTATTTAGATATGTTGCTGACATGCAACTCCATATGAATTGTTGGAGCCAATTCTGGGTCCACTGCGGGTGCTGTGAAGAGCATTTCTGGCTAACATCAAAGACTGAAACAATACTAATTTCATGAACTTTAATCATACCTTGACTTAGAAATGAGGTCCATTCCCATCATGGTATTAGAAACCCAAAAGACTTGCAGAAATTATAACACAGTGTACTAAGTGTAGAAAATATTAATTTAGAATCAGTACTGTACCTTAAAGAAGAGTGGTCTGAATGTCACCTCTGAAAGTTTCATGACCATCACAACTACACAGTTAATAATATGTTCTTCTATATCTCCAACTTTCCTCAAGTCATCCTGTAAAATCAAGAAAAATTACATTAGAAATGTTTATGAAGTTGTAATCCACTTTTGTGCATTCAATATGTGTATTACACAAATTTTAAGAGTTCAGCAAAAACAAAAAAAATTGAAGATGCTCACTTCAAGACAAGGTATAGTTGCAGTCAGTAAGTGAATGGGTGGAGCTGACTGAACTTACTCCTTATGGAGGAAGAAGTTGGCATTAAAATTTAAAAAAAAATGAGGGGGGGGAGGCTTAGCGTTTAAGAATGCTTATATCTGGTCATACACACCTGCATGTCACAAGTGAAAGAAATCCCCTTTCCTGGACAAATGTATGTTTTTTTTTTTTTTTAATTTAGACGTAACGATGCCATCATAAAGACATATTTTACACATGGGTTGTGTTCTCCCATAATGACAAGAAGCCATATAGTCAAACCCACTAGAAAATTAGTATAATATCTCTTGGCAGCCAGTAAAAGTCTATCTGCCACAAAGGCCTACTTACTGGAAGATATCAAACACAATGTTATGGCTCTGAAACGGTCTGACATTTTCCTGTAAATGTTTATGGAGCACAGACATGGGATACTCACTTACAAACTGTTGACAACTGATACCTCGAGGTACAGAGGTAACAGAACAGCTTTTATATGTTGTATTTCTAAGTGCCAAGTTACAATTCCCATAAACAGTTTCATCCTCTTTTGTTTTTCTTATTAAAATTTCACATACTGAAAAACAGATAGTGCTTGCTCACACCCTTGTTCTTCCCCTCCTCCTTCCCTGTTTATTACCTCACGCCAACCCAAAGTTAATAAATATTACCTGTGGCAGGCACCATTTTTAAAACTACAACCACCTTTTGTCACTATCATATGTTCATTTATCAGTTTACTCTGTTACTTGATTGTTTCCAGCCCCCTCATAAGAGCTACTAACAGGGTCTCTATCACTAGCTAAACACAACCCCCCTCCCCTCCAACCCATACCTTCAACTAGTAATCTCCCCACTGCCTTCTCTTTTTCTCCTGTACCTACCTCCAACATAAAGAAACTCTTAACTAAACTTAAGCCCACCAAATTAGCAGCAGACAACCTTCCAAGTGAATACCTAGAAATCGCAGCTGATGCTCTGGCCTACCCAGTATCCATCTTGATTAACTGATCGCTGTCAAAAAGTTATGTTCCCACACTGTGGAAAGTATCACATATAATTCTCCTCCACAAAGATGGCCCCTCCACAGAACTAACCAATTACCGCCCCATAGCTACTCTCTCTCCACTCTCCAAAATACTAGAGAGATGCATACACTCTCAGGTCTCAGACTACCTCCTTACTAACAACCTCCTTTCCAATACTCAGCATGGTTTCCGACCAAACAGCACCACCACTGCCTTACTCTCCTTTACTAACACTATCCTTCAGCATAAAAACAATGGCTATCTCTCCTCTGCTACTTTCCTAGACCTATCTAAAGCATTTGACATGGTCCCACACAAACAACTCATCGCTGTCCTCAATAACCTATCCTTCTCTCAAGTCACCAATTGGTTTCACAGTTACCTGTCTGACCTCCAACAATCCGTTGTATGACAGAATGACATAACTCCCGAATTACCTGTCTCCATAGCGATTCCCCAAGGATCCATCCTTGGACCCCTGCTCTTCTCTGTTTTCACCAATAATCTAGCCTCTGCCACCAAACATGGCACACTCATACAATACGCAGATGACTCAACCATCATCTGCTCAGCCCAGTCCCTACCCAAACTGCAAAAAGTCACACAGGAAAAGCCTTTTCCTCTGTTGAAACTTGGTTATCCGATGCCCAGTTAATACTCAACCCAAACAAAACTAAACTACTCATCTTCCAACCCATCAAACATACTCAAAAACAACTCTCACTTTAACATCACAGCAAAAGACAATACCACTATATACCCAACTGAACACACCAAATTGCTAGGAGTGGAAATAGACAAACTAAAATTTGACATTCACAAATCCATGACCATAAAAAAAGTCCACAAAAAACTAGGAGCATTATACAGAAATAAGCAACTTCTCACCAAAGCAGCAAAGATTTCAATAGCAAATTCCCACCTTATCTCCACCCTATACTTTACGCCTCTCCAATATGTACCAACATAAGGCAAAGCAATCTAAACAAGCTACAAACCCGCTACAACAAAATTGCCAAATTCGCCACAGGGGCATCCTACCGTAGTCACCACTGTCTCTCACTTGCTGAACTGGGCTGGCTTGAACTCCCTCACCTCCTTCAATGGTATGAACGCTCACTCGCCCACAAACTAGTAAACCATCCACTAAATGTCCCATCCCTCCAGAATCTACTCCAACCTTATCGCACCACCAGACCACCAAGATCCAGCAACAAAAATCACTTGCAGATCACTAAAGCCAATAACTCTGCTGGTGAAGCACTATTCCCTTGCGCCATAGCCAAATTATGGAACTCCCTCCCACCCACAATTACCTCTGTACTATCATGCACCCACTTCAAAACTTTAATAAAAGCATACCTAAAACATGCTGGCTATGCCCTTGCAACTCCCACTCTAATATCATGCACCCCATCCAACCACTACCTTTCTTTCCACCCCACTAACTACCTTGATTATAGCAAGCTCAGATGCTCATAACCCGAGTACTTATTACACTGCAGGAACTTTTTATTGTAACATTTGTTAATGTCTGTTATGTACTTCACAGAAAAATATTCTAGTTGTCTACTGATGTACTATGTTCCTCATCTGTAAATATGTTTGTAATTAATTGCTATGTTAATCAAATTGTTAATCGCTATGTAATCCAATGTAACTACTGTCTGTTTATTTTAACTGTGGAGCTTTTCTCCCTGGGCCTCCACTGAAAATGGACACTCCTGGTCAACAAATGTAAATAAATAAATAAAATAAAAACATAACTTTCAGGGACAAATGCAAAGCACTTTTATGTTCTCCTGTTGTGAAAGAAAAATATATTTATTGAGTATTTGCAGTGTGTATGCCATCCAGTTAGGACAAAAGAAAGCTATGCATGCTTGGTGTTAAATGGTTCTAAATACATCTGTAGTAAGGATTCTTTGAAATTACAACAATAAAATGAAGTATGGGCTGTCTCTACACTGTTTCCATGGTACAAGAAATACTATTTCAGCTACTTTCACACATAATTTAAGTGAAATGTGGCACCCCTGACAGGCTGCTTATCCTCGGATAGTGAAGTCACACAAACATAATGGCCACAGTAATGTATTACAGTTTTTAGCAGTAGACACAGAAGAGCCCTTTGTCTTTCATATGCCCTGCAAAAAATATCTAATGTGTATGACTCTAATGTTTAATTGTGATGAAAGTGACATCAATAAAGGCTACAAATAATCAGCTTACCCAGTAAAATACATGTGCCTTTCTGACGTTCAAACAAAAGCATTCACAAATTATGAATCCAATTCAAACTCTTCTCTAACAGTGTGCCAGATGAAATGAACCTCTGACTAAATTCCAAAGCAGTACCTTACACAAGTAACAGAGGAAGAAAAAGTTAGGAATGTTAGCATTTCAAATTAACTAGTGCTACCAGTTCATACCACAGAGGAAGAGCCCAAACAGGAATAAGTACTTCACTTTTCGCATTCTACTTTGCATTTAGTAGCTTGCATACTTAGTGGACTGCTCCTCAAGTAAACCTCTTACAGGTTGCAGCAGCTGTTACATGTCAATCAAGTGCATTACGTGACAAGTTAAGCACCCTAGTTTTAATAATCTTACTGTGATTATTTACAGAGCATGGCTGCTTCACAGTAAAGCTTATCCAAAAGCTGCAGCCCACATTAATTGCCTGTCTGTTCCTTCTGGGATGCAAAACGGATTCTATGACTTTGCAAGGAGGCCAGTTTCACATTAACAAAAACACATAAATCTGTTTTTCTGTTGTAAGAGAAAGTAGAGTTGTGTAAAATCTTACCATAACAGTAGATGTCCTTCTCTTCACTGTTGCAGTATTCTTTATAAAAGGGATCCCCTGCCAAGGGTAGCCCCAGCAATGGGCTAGTACACCAAACTCTTAGATTTTTATAGATGTCGTAGGACACCATCTATTCTCCCCACACAAACTGTGGGGCATACAGGTGACATACATACCTCGGAACTGAAAAGCCCCAGGAGGAATCATCATTCCTAGGAGCTAGAAAGAACATGTGAATCCAGGAGGAGAAAAAAGAAAAGAATTCCAGTCCAGGAAGATAGAAGGAAAAGAGAAGAGTAAAGAGTAAAGAGGGAGGGAGCGAATAGTGCAAAAGTGAAGACAAGGACATTTACTGTTATAGTAAGATTTTACACCAATGTACTATGTCCTTCCATATCACTGCTGCAGTGTTCTTTACAAAAGGGAGAGCACAAAAGCTCATGAGGAAATTGGCTATGGGATAGCTCAAGCAATGCCAGCTCTTTCTCTGAAAATAATATCCAATTTGCAATGCTTAGTGAAAGTATGGACAGAAGTAGCAGTCTCAAAGAAGGAACTGGTATCCAATCCTTTAAAAAAGCACCAGAGAAATAACAGCTATAGTACATGTAGAAAGGCATTTCCCATGACAGGAATAACAAAAGGAAACTGCCTCAGAGATGCAGGAAGACAAAGTTTGCTTAGAAACAGCCAAACCTAGAGATCTGGGATGAAAGGAAAAAAATGTTGCTCAGACTTGTGAATGGCCTTAGTCTTATGCAAATAACATCTGAGCTGTCTATGGAAATACAAAGTGTGAATCATCTTCTCACTAGCATACTGTGAAGAAAAATGGAGGGTAAATTAATAGACTAAGAAACAACTTGGGCATAAAAGAAGGATTATTACCGAAGAGACATCCTGTCCCTATGAAAAACTAAGAAAGGAGGAACAGCCATTAGAGCCTGGAGTTCGGACACTCTCTTTGTTGAAATAAGGGCCAAAAGAAGAACAATCTTACAAGTACAATGTTGCAAGGAAGCTGAAAACTGCACGCTCAGAAGGAGCCTACGTCAATTTCTGAACACAAGTGAGGTCTCAGGAAGGTGGACTAGACTTCCTGGGAGGTCTAATACAAAGGACGCCTTTAAGAAATTGTTTAACCTCAAATCTAGTGGCAACAGGAGGAGTCAATGGCAGACCAGCAGAAACAGCTGAAAGGAGAGCTCTAACAGAAGAAAATGTTAACCCAGCATGGAGCAATTCACACAACAGTTGTGTACACTTACCATAAATGCAGATGTTCGAGTGCATTCACTGTTGCAGTCATCACACTTGGGTTATCCTGCCAGGGGTGGCCCTCAGTCAGACTAAATACCAGGGGCTAAGTATTTCTGCGTTGGTTGCTGTCGCTCCAGGACTGACATCAGGTCGTCAGTGGCATAAAATCAGGCAGCCGACGCCATTACATCAGTTTTTCTTGCCCCAACTGTCAGGAGTCCCCAAATAGGGAGCTAGGTTGTGTTGTGGTGGAGAAACACCACCAGCAGAAAGTTGTTGTTTTTCTTTCGGCTTTTCCCGGTTAGGGGTTGCCACAGCAGAACTCCGGTCTGCTAATGAATGGCAGTCGATCGTTATGGTGCTGAGATGCCAGCCCGACGCCCAACCTTCAACGTAAGAGCGCCCATTCACACACATATTTTGAACGCCACTCGACCGCGGGGAAGACATGCAGACTCCAAACAGAAGGTGCGCCAGCAAAGAATTGAACGGGAGAACCTCTTGCTGTGAGGTGACAACACTACTGCTGCACCACCGCGGCTTTACCACCAGTTGAAAGTAAATACTAAAAATTCCTTTTAAGGAGAGAGGAGAGAAAGAGAGAGAGAGAGAGACAAGGGGGATGGAGGGTGGGAAACCAGGACTGCAACAGTGAATACACTTGAGCATCTACATTTATGCTAAGTGTACACAACTGTACTATGTTCTTAGTGTTTCACTGTTGCAGTCATCACACTTGGGATGATTCCCAAAGCTGAAGAAAAGGGTGTAGGCAGTCAAGACATGAAAGAAGTTGTTAGTTTGTTTCAAGTATCGTTAGTGCAAAGAACTTCCTCGGAAACCGGTGCCTGCTCAGCAGTTCCGGACCCATCCAAGGTAGAGACATCCACAGGATCCTTAGTCGAAGAAGAGTCTCGTGGCATACCGGACTCCGAACGGGTCTCCGTAGTGGCCTGCAAATCCACAGAAGCAGGCATTAGGGGCTGCGAAAGCACCTCAGTGAGGACCTGATAACCGACGACTAGCTTAACAGAAGCATCGTCGGCAGTTTTGGACCTGTGCTGTCTGTCCCTGTCTTAATCCTTACGTTTTTTCAGAAGATCGATAGTGGGATGACTTACCAACGCCATATCGGAATACGAAGACTGAGAGCGTAATTATTTAGCTACAATAAGGGCCCGACGACATATAGCTCTGGCATTGAACAAAGTAGAAAAGCGACAGCGAGGAACATCGTCTAGGCCTAAACAGGTGACGCAGTAAGAATGGAAGCCTTGGTGTGGTATTTGCTTTTCACAGGCGAGGCAATTGTTAACTTTTTCTGATATTGGTTAGAGCAAGAAAAAAAGATCCCCAATGGGGTACTTAGCTTTAGAAGACTTCAACTTCAATTCAGAAATGAAAACTCAGGTAGCGGCCGACCGGCACTCATGCAAGCTGCTTCTGCTTCGGGCTCCTTGGCAAGAAAGACTGATGTAATGGCGTCGGCTGCCTGATTTTATACCACTGACGACCTGACGTCAGTCCTGGAGCGACAGCAAACGACGCAGAAATACTAAGCCTCTGGTATTCGGGCCTACTCAGGGCTACGCCTGGCAGGATAACCCAAGTGTGATGATTGCAACAGTGAAACACGAAGAACATCCAGAGATATCCCTACAGAAAGTAGATCCTGGTTAAGAGAAAGACACCAGACAGAAAATCTCTTCCATCTGGAAAACATGATTTCCTGGCAGTGGGTGTCCTAGCCTCCTGCAGAACATTAAGCATGTCCTCAGAAAAAAGGTGCCTAAAAGGGATCAAAACCCTGTCAACCACAGTGTCAGTTGAAGAGATGACAAGTAAGGATGGATCAGGGGATCATGTCTTGTGTGAGAAGGTACATCCTTGTAAGATATCTTGTGGTAACTGCCCCTGGCCAAAAGGGAGTCACCAGCAAGACTCTGAGGGAATTCTTGCTTTATCTTGAACAGGTCTCCCGGAAACAGAGGAAGGGGAAGGAAGGCATAGAGAAACACCCCCTCCAAGGAAAGGATAGGGCATCCTCCTTCCAAGCTAGAGGACTTGGGGTTCTGCTAAAAAGAGGACATTGTTTGTTCAAAGGGGAGGCAAAAAGATCTGCCTATGGACCTGTGGAGTACCCCACCGATGGACAATGTCCAGAAACACATCTCTGCGAAGGATCCTTGGGGTCCTAATGGAGAGATGAAAAGTCAGCAAGCAAAGGAGCGTAGTAGTGCTGAAATTAAATTCATCCTCAAGTCTTGGTGAGTACATTCGCGAGGTGGACCCTGTTTTTTCACAAAATCTCACCAAGGCGATGGTGATATATAAACTGTATTTATATAGCATATATCATGGACAGAAGTAAATCAAAAATGAAAAAGATAACTGGGGGCACAAGACCCAGGATAAAAAAGTGCCCAATCCTGGTAGGCGCACTGGTGCCAGGACTGGAAAAAATCACAGTGTAGAATCCTCAAAATGCAGAAATATTCCTACAATGGGGTCAGGCTAGGCGCAGGAGGAGGATGGCCTCCATGTTGTAGAAGGAAGCAGCAGTCCACAAAAAGGACAAAAATTGACTGGCAAAAAAAGAGCCATAAATATGATACACTGGACTATTGAGGATAAGAAAGAAATGATGTATTGTTATTATGCAAGAAGCCCAGAATTTCCTGATACAAGTTATACAAAACGACTAAGAGAGAAATTAGAGGAAAGAAAAATACTTTTGCAGGAAAAACTGTCAGAAACTTCAGATAAAAATTTGCGTTCATTAATCCAACAGATTTTTGAAAAACAGTATATAGATCAAGAAACTTTGATCTCTTTGGAAAAAGAAGCCTTGGAGGAAGTGGAAAAATATAAACAACAAAACTTAGAGATATTTGAAAAAGCTAAAAAAGACATATGGACATGAGAAAGAAAGAGAGATTTGATATGGTGCAATATTTATGCGAAGGAGAAAGCTAAGTTAACTAATATAGAGAGGGCAGTCTCAAAAGTATTCGAAGAGAAATGCAGGCAAAGGCATCCAGATATGGAAAATTTCACAATAAAAAGATTAATAACACAAAAACAATGTAGAAAAGATGATTAGTAAAGGTTAAGGAAATAGAAGCTGAAGTTATGGAGTGCCTGCAAAGTGAAGGATATAATGCAGAAGGTCTAAGACAGACTACATCACAGTATGCTGGACTGAGTCCCCAGAATAAGGGAAACCAAGATCATCAGGAGACATGTGAAGAAGAAATATGGACATGGGAAAGGAAAAGAGATTTAATATGGTGTAATATTTATGCAAAGGAGAAAGCAAAATTAATTAATGCAAAAACAGCAGCACCAAAGATATTTGAAGAAAAATATAGGCGAATGAATCTGGATATGGAAAACTTTACAATACAAAAAATAAGAAGACTAAGAGGAAAAGTAGAAAAAGAGATGAGTAATGGAGAAGTCAAAGGAATAGAAATTGAAGTAATGGAACAGCTGCAAAGAGAAGGATTCAGTGTAGAAAATCAAATGCAGAAATCACCACAACAGGGTAGAGCAACGGATATCCAAATTAAAGGGAAACCAGTGGAACAGCAAGTAACTGGTCAGGTGCCATATCAGGATATTTTGGTGCCTTCCACAAGAAACCAGTATAAACATTCATTTGAAGCTAGACAGCAAGGAAAGGAACAGGAAACTGTGGAAACTATGATGCAGTCAATGTTGAGGAGTGATAGGCCAGTGAATTCCCATACGACAGAACAACAGATGACACCGGATGAAATTGAAGAGAATGTGCCACAGGAAGATGCTATAGAACCTTCGATAGAATGCCTGCAGGAAATGGAAAACAAGGGCTGTACCCTCAAGTATGGAAGAAAAGGAGTTAAGAGAAGAGTTGCTTGATTTAATAGACAAAGATAGATATATCAAGATCAATGAGAGAAAGACTGCAGAAGGTTAATAAAACCCCAAAGGCAGAAGCTTGGTAAAACAAATGAACACAGTAATTACCACTGTCCGTAGAGACCCATGCGATATAACAGAAGTAAACAGAATATATTACTGTGCTGCTAAATTAATAACTGATAAAGTTCTATCACAGGAACATAGGGTAGCGAGGGAAAAGAGGGGGCAACAGCGAATACCATCATGGAAATATCGAATAGAGAAAACTATAAAGCAGCTAAGACAAGAACTATCATTGTTCGAAGATTACAGAAGAGGGAACAGATCAATTAAAATATTAAGAAAGATAGATGTGATAAAAGCAATGCATGGTATTAGAACAGACCAGGATCTATTATGCACTATTGGAGATAAACTAAACATTACAAAACAGGTGGAAAGACTTAGAAGATATGAAGATAAATATAAGGGAAAAACACAAAATAAACAAACTATTGATGACCCAAAAAAGTTTTATAGAGAACTGGGAAATAAGGTAAAAGGAATCGATAGACCGCCAAAAAAAGAGGAAGTAGATATATTTTGGAGAAGTATCTATGAACATCCTGTGGAACATAAAGATGCTAAATGGATAGAAAAAGTAAGAGAGAGAATAAGAAGTTTAAAGGTACAGGATATGAAATGGGATGAAATAACAACTAGAGAGATTGAAATAAAGTTGAGAAAAGCCTCTAACTGGAAAACCCCAGGCCCAGATGCAGCACCTAACTTTTGGCTTAAAGTATTAAACTTCTTTGCACGATGATTTAGCCATGAGTAAGAACTATTTATATATGCACCCCGAACACACACCACATTGGTTAACAACAGGAAAAACATGCTCTTACTTAAGTGTGAACCTGCAAGCTACCCTAAAAATTATAGGCCAATAACCTGTCTTCCGACAACATACAGGGAGGGGGTTGTTGAGCCAGCCCACATCCTAGCTGTTAGTCATTGCCTGAGGTGTATCTCATTGCTGTAATTCCAATACAGACTGCACGTCTGTGAACTGGTGGAAAGCTGATAGATTTGCTGTGAGCTGCAGAACTGGAATCTATTCCAAACTGATAAGTACACTTTTTGCAACTTAATTTGCACTGTGCTGCATTTATACACTTGCTTGCCTATTATTTATAGTGGTGCTGTATTGTTTCTGTCTCTTGTTGTCTCCACTGTGTTTCTCCTACCCACTCTCCCTGTTCTTGTCTTGGTGTTAATCTTGGTGGCTTTGAAAGTGCCCGCCCCTCTAGTAAGATTGTATTTGGATACTCCTTCTGGGCCTATATCTCATGTGCTCACTCAACTGAGTGCAGTGAGATCATATTCTGATTTCAGGCACTCCTACTGTGTACAAAAAGAGCATTAGAGAAGGACAACCCCTGTAGCCTCTTAATCTTGCTGTGTTCCCTCCCTCAAAAAAAAAAAAAAAAAGTGTGTGTGTGTGTGTGTGTGTGTGTGTGTGTGTGTGTGTGTGTGTGTGTGTGTGTGTGTGTGTGTGTATGTATGTATGTATATATATATATATATATATATATATATATATATATATATATATATATATATATATATATATATATATATACATATATATATATATA
The DNA here is from genome assembly GCF_019279795.1 of Protopterus annectens. Taxonomy (NCBI): domain Eukaryota; kingdom Metazoa; phylum Chordata; order Ceratodontiformes; family Protopteridae; genus Protopterus; species Protopterus annectens. The sequence continues at coordinate 831,567,889 of NC_056727.1, read as the reverse complement.
TATATATATATATATATATATATATATATATATATATATTCAGCTACTCTTACTGTAACTGTTGTAGTTGCTGTTCTGCTTGCTGTTATCTGTTCAGTTGTTCTTACTCAGCACTTATTACTGCTTGTTAGTAGCGTTCTAATTTAATGCCTTCTGCACTTGTTTTTTGTCATTTGTTAATTTAATTGCATTCAATTAAAGTGTATTTGCCATAATATTGATACATGTGAGCTAGCCTGCATTGCATTTGAATTGTATTTACTGCTGTTTTAGCTCCTTTTCTGTAAAAATAAATAAATAAATAAATTCCTAGCTTGTTTCCTGCCTTTCCTGTAACTTGTCTAGTCCAGATACATACTTGCTGTATCCAGGACTGTTTGTAAGCTCCTGAGCCCCCCAAGCCTTTCTGTGTTGGAGGGAAGCCTTCTAGCTTATCAGTGAGAGTGGTAAGCACTAGGTAGCCTATCTACCACAGGAGGAGAGGTTTCTGGCCCAGAAATTATAGTTTATTGGCCGTTTGGGAAGCTTTTCCATCTCTTTCAACCTTCTGATTCAAAAGCCTGTGTTTGTGCTTGTTTCCTGCCTTTCCTATTACTAGTCTAGTCCAGGTACAGATTTGCTGTATCCAAGACTCTTTGTAAGCTCCTGAGCCCCCCAAGCCTTTCTGTGTTGGAGGGAAGCCTTCTAGCTTATCAGGGGGAGTGGTAAGCACTAGGTAGCCTATCTACCACAGGAGGAGAGGTTTCTGGCCCAGAAATTATAGTTTATTGGCCGTTTGGGAAGCTCTTCCATCTCTTTCAACCTTCTGATTCAAAAGCCTGTGTTTGTGCTTGTTTCCTGCCTTTCCTGTTACTAGTCTAGTCCAGGTACAGATTTGCTGTATCCAGGACTCTTTGTAAGCTTCTGAGCCCCCCCCCCCCAAGCCTTTCTGTGTTAGAGGGAAGCCTTCTAGCTTATCAGTGGGAGTGGTAAGCATCAGGTAGCCTATCAACCATGGGAAGAGTGGGTTTTGGCCCATAAATTGTAGTTTACTGGCAGTTTAGGCAGTTTTCCATCTCTTTCAACTTGCTGGCTTAAAAGTCTGCGTTTGCGCTTGTTCCCCACCTTTCCTGTAACTAGTCTAGTCCAGGTACAGATCTGCTGTATCCAGGACTCTTTGTAAGCTTCTGAGCCCCCCCAAGCCTTTCTGTGTTGGAGGGAAGCCTTCTAGCTTATCAGTGGGAGTGGTAAGCATTAGGTAGCCTATCTACCACAAGAGGAGTGGTTCCTGGCCCAGAAATTGTAGCTACTGGCCATTTGGGCAGTTTTTTCCCATCTCTTTCAACTTTCTGGTTTAAAAGCCGCATTTGCACTGTTTCCCACCTTTTCTGTTACTAGCCTAGTCCAGATACAGAGTTGCTGTATCCAGGACTGTTGGCAAGCTTCTGAGCCCCACAAAACTTTCTGTGTTGGAGGGAAGCCTTCTAGCTTATCAGTGGGAGTGGTAAGCACTAGGTAGCCTATCTACCACAAGAGGAGTGGTTCTGGCCAAGAAATTGTAGTTTACTGGCCATTTGGGCAGTTTTTTCCATCTCTCTCAACTTTCTGGTTTTAAAGCCCGTGTTTGCTTTTAATCCCCACCTTTCCCGTAACTAGTCTAGTCCAGGTACATATCTGCTGTATCCAGGACTGTTTGTAAGCTTCTGAGCCCCCCAGGCCTTTGTGTTGGAGTGCAGCCTTCTAGCTTATCAGTGGAAGTGGTAAGTACTTGGTAGCCTGTCTAACACAACAGGAGTGGTTCTTGGCCCAGGAATTGTAGTTTATTGATCATTCGGGAAGTTGCCCAGCTCTTTCAACTTTCTGGTTTAAAAGACCACATCTGCGCTTGTTTCCCATCTTTCATGTAACTAACCTATTGGAAAGCACTAGAAAGCCTTAAACTGATACAAGCCTTCTAGCTTAAAAGAGAGACTTTGGAGTGATTATCAGTTTTCTGTATTTTCTTGCTGTACTTAACTGTTTTCTGTCTAAAAGTTGATTTTTCCAGCACTTACTGTGATTTAAAAGCTTGTTTTTTTTACATATTGTACTTATTTGACTGCCTGCACTTTTAAAAAAGTTGTTTTTGTTTAAATAAATTGTTTAACTGTTGTAGGCTACACACTAAAGTGCGATAGCCTTTTCTGGTCGTTTAAAGCTGTTTTAAGTGTACTTTTTACTGCTTTTGCCTTTTTTTCCAAAAAAAAAAATTTCTTGTTTCCTGCCTTTCTAAGCTAGTATAGTCCAGTTTTCAGGCTAGTACTAAATTCAGGGCTGTGTTACAAGTTTCTGAGTTTGCCCATACCTTACTTGGATAGAGGGAAGTTTCTCTGCTCACCTGTGAGAGAGGGGAACTTTGAGGGTCCCTGGAGGAGTGGTTCCAGCCCAGAAGTTAGTAGTTTAAAAACCGCGTTTGCACGGTTTTGTGCGCCGGGCAGCACCGGTTAGCTAGGGTTAAATTATTCCCGGCTCCACTAAGTCTCCTCTTCCGTTTTTCACTTGAAACTAGTCTAACTCTCAACCTAAGCACTCAAAAAGCATCCTGTAGTCCAGCACTTGCTCAGAGCTAGCAGTAATATACCCCGACACTTGACTGCCCAGCAGCACAAGGCTCTTTATCCACCCCTCACAAACCAAGTGACTAAGCAGCTCACCCTACTATTCAGGCATGACCAAAGGGTAACTTCAAGTGTACTCTCCAGTCTAGCTGATGAATCTGGGTATCCTGAGGCAATGTTACAACTGCCTCATGTACACAGGCAGCCCTCTCCTCCTACCACAAAACACTAACATATGTGAGAGATGCAATTATACAGCCAAACTGGAGGCTAAGGTCTCTCCACCCAAGACTGGAACAGACAGTCATGAAGAGAAGGTTAACACTTTCACCACACCTCCAGCCTCACACAGACCTACTAAACTGGCACTGGTAAAAAATACACATAAATACACAAAATCATACTCGGAGGCTCTAAATAAAAACCTGCAAAAGCGTCAGAGAGCTCCAAAGCAGACACCCACAAAACCTGCACCTGCATCACAAACCAGACAATACATAAAACACAAAATCAATGTGCCGCACAATCACAGCCCTTAAGGCGAAATAACATACCCAACACACTAGGAATAGGTGACTCAATAGTCAGGCACACTGACGTCCCACTGAATAGGCTCGACATGAAGGTTACTGTTAGCTGCTTATCGGGAGCCAGAATCCGCCACATAACACAAGCACTCAGGTTACTCCAGAACAAGTACAAATATGACTCTGTCATTGTTTATGTTGGTGTGAATAACCTGAGACATACCTCCCTGGACTACATGAAATGAGACATGGAAGAGCTCTCTGATCATGTAGCCCAGGCGGGTATGACCCTGAGTAGCATCCTGCCCTCACCAAGAATGATACCTCAGTATAAAGAAAAAAAAATATCAATTTCAACAATTGGCTAAGCTTCTGGTGTCATTCAAAGGGGATCCAGTGTCTGTCAGCCTGGAATGACATGCTCAACAAGCCGCGTTGCTTCGCAAGAGACGGCTTGCACCTGTCACCCCCCCTTGGCTTTCGAATACTGGTCAAGGCTCTTGCTGCTCCCATAGTGCCTTTTTTAAGCAAGGCTCAAAATTCAAACCCACCACCGTAAACAGCACAAGTAAAAAAAAATGAGGGTTATGCTACTCAACGCCATGAGTTTAAATCTCAAAATGCATGCGCTCGAAGCACTCCTAAGTATGGAGAACGTCGACATCTGTGCAGTAACTGAAACCTGGTTCAAGGCTCCAGACAGCACTCCAGCACTACAACTCATACCACACATTTAGGCCACAGAACACGGACCGAAACACAAAAGGAGGGGGTGTATCCATATTCATCAAGGATACCCACACCTCCAGGTTAGTGGAGCAGCATGATACCTCTGAGATCCTCCAAGTGGAACTAACATCGGGCAAATCTGCAATGCAAATTGTGGCCTGCTACAGATCACCCTCCATGACCCAGGACCACCCCTCTGCCTTTCTGGAGACACTGGAAAACATGAAGGTCCTACCGAACACCCTGATATTGGGCAATTTCAATTACCCTACCATTAACTGGGAAAACTAATTGAGTACATTGAGTACAAACTCCCAGGCTCAGCGCTTCCTGGAATTTATCAACTCAAATGCCCTGGATCAGCTGGTAAACTCCCCTACCAGAGGTCACAACATATTGGACCTGGTCATCACCAACATAGGCGACAGGTGTTCCATACCAGAGGTCAACCCGTCACTGGTTAGATCAGACCATAAACTAATCACCCTGGATGTCCACACCCCATCACCACCCCAACCAAGGAAACCACAGTGAAAAACTTTTCTAAAGCAAACTTCACCTTACTTAAGGCAGAGGTGGTAAGTTTCACAGCCCCCACGCTAAAGGATAACACTGCCCAAGATGCAGAATCCTTTACAATTGCACACTATGAGCACCTACAATGATGCATGGATCGTGCCATCCCTAGCAAAACCAAGACTCACTCCCCTAAGAGAAGGAAACCAGTCTGGTGGACCCCTGCCATAAACAGGTTATACAACAGGAGGAGGAAACTAGTTAAAAAAAAAAGCAAATCCCAAGAAGGAAAGACATCCCTGATCAGTATCAGTAAGAAACTAAGGTCCCTCATGAAATCATCCAAGGCTAACTTCGAAAGAAAAATAGCCAGGGATTCGAAAGATAACCACAAAGCCTTCTTTAGCTATGTAAAGAATCTAAGTGGCAACTCGCAGATATGCTCTGAGCTAGTGCAAAACAGCACAAAATATACTGAACCTACTGATACTGCCAACATCCTGGCAGATAGATTCAGTGCAAACTTCACCTCCCTCTCACCTTCAAAAGGGCCCACAACAATACCGGAAAAGTGTACTGTCCCAGTAATCACAGCAGCACAGGTGAAAACAGCCCTTTCAAAAGCCAAAAACACAGCATCAATGGGGTCTGATGCTGTCCCAGGCTGCATCTTGCACGAACTACAAAACAAACTAACCCTCACCTAAACATGCTATTCAACCTCAGCCACTCTCCACAGGCTATGTGCCCACAGAATGGTGCACAACAACGGTTATTCTGCTCCACAAAGGAGGGGCCACAACTGACCCTGCTAACTATCGCCCCATAATCCTGACTAGCCTGGTCTGCAAGGCTATGGAGCGCATCATCATGGAACTCATTAACAAAGACATTGGGAACCCCCAAACACTTGACCCGACCCAGTTCTGCTTTGTTAAGGGCAGATCATGCCTACTAAACCTGGTTGACTTCTTCGAGACAGTCACCAAGGCCATAGACGAGGGAAAGGTGGTTCACACCACAGCCTACCTTGATCTCTCCAAGGCGTTCGACACCACTCCTCACTGGGGTATTAGAGAAAAACTCACCAGCCTGAACATAAACCCCTATGTCACAAGTGGTGTCCCGCAAGGCTCAGTTCTGGGACCCCTACTGTTCGGTATATATTTCTCATAAGTACAGGCAAACACAGGAGGACTATGGCTAACCAAGTTCGCCGATGACTGCAAACTGGGAGCCATAAATGACTCTACGGCTGACACGGACATCCTTCAAAAAGGCCTTACTGAGACAGACACCTGGTGTCAAAGTCATGGCCTCAAGCTAAATGCCAAAAAAAGCATAGCCATCCCGTTTGGGAAAAACAAAACACCCACGAATTACCACAAAGGCAGCAGCCCCCTTAATACAGAAGAGTTAATAAGAGATCTGGGGAGCCAGGTAGATAGTAATCTCTCCTTTGACAATCATATTGCCAAAGTAGTTAGGAAATCTTTCTATGTGGCCCATCTAATTACGAAGGGGTTCGCATCTAGAAATAAAGAGGTTACAGTGCCCCTCTACTCGTCACTCATCAGACCCATCATAGAGTACAATGCCCCATTTGGGATGTACCTCACAAGACACTTCCAATAGCTGGAAAGACCACAAAAGCACCTCACCAAGAGGATTACTGGCCTCAAACATATGTCCTATGCAGCCCGACTGAAAAAACTCCGGCTGTACTCAGTGGCATATTGCTTACTCAGAGGTGATCTCTGCCTGACTTACAAAGCCATGTCCAACTCAGAATTGATGGACAGGCTCCTCCTAAAGAAATCCAAGTGACTGTAAGCCACGCGCTCTAGTGAGCCTCGCCACAACAATAAATAGAACATGCTGGAGGGACAGATTCCTGTCACAGAAACTCCCCATGCTTTGGAACAAAATTCCTAACTACATTAGGCAGAGCCCCTCACTAACACTCAAGAGAAGCCTTGACGAGTGGATGGGTAACAGAAAATACACCCCTGGGATCATTTCATTGACTCTGCTTGACAGAGGCTCAGTTAATTAATCAGTGGGGGGCCGAAAGCCGACACACTCTGGTTAGGCTTATAAATGCCCTCGGACAGATAGCCTAGTACCTATACAAACTATATACGGGAACTGACGCTGACAGAGTTTATAGTCATTTAGAACAAAACTCAATTATGGCAGTAGTAGAACAAAAGAGCAATACAAGAAAGTCATATGGAACAAAGGACCATTTGTTGTTAAAGTTACAGTGGAGAATTGTAAGAAGGGGAAGAACCTAAGTATGGCATGGATTGACTACAAAAAAGCATTTGATAGTATCCCACATTCATGGATAAAAGTGCTTAAAAATGTATAAGATACACCCTACACAGACTGATTACATTACAGTAACCATGAAACAGTGGCAGACCACTTTGCAATTAAGCCATGATAAAGGACAGATTATTATCCCAGGATAAAAACTCAAAGGGGGATATTTCAGGGCGACTGACACCTTTGTTATTCTGCCTTGCCATTAAGCTGCTTACTTAACAGCCTAGGCCATTGCTACAATTTGGTTTCTAGAAAACAACAAAGTCTAATGACTTCTCATCTTCTCTTTGTTGATGATTTAAAATTGTATAGCTCATCAGATGAGGAACTGAAAGCACAGCTGCAAAACTTTTTCAGATGATATTGGAATGTCATTTGCTTTTGATAAATGTGCAAAAGCAACCTTTAAAAAGGGAAAACTGCAGCACCAGGAAAACATCAGTTTGGGACAAGAATGTGATATAAAAGAACTTAAGCAAGAGGGGTGTATAAATACTTGGGAATTGATGAAGGATCAACAATAAAACATGAACAAATGCGAATAAGGCTTAGTAAGGAGTGCATTAGAAGACTTAAATTAATCCTGAAAACAGCATGGACACCTAGGAACAAGATCCAAGCTATAAATCAATTTGCTCTTCCTGTCCTAACATAACTTTGGAGTGATTGACTGGCCCCAAAAAGTGTTAGACAGATTGGATACCAAAACAAGAAGGATGCTTCATTCTCACCAAATGATTTATAAAAATCAGTGTATACCCAAGATTATATATCCCCCGTTCTGAAGGAGGGATGGGCCTCCTTGAAATTGATTACACGAATAGATCTGCAACTGTGGGACTCCACACATCTATTGACCTCACAAGATCAAAATGTGGTGAAAGTTTTAAAACAAGAGGAGAATAAATCTAAGATGACATCTCTGCTAAATTTAGCAGAAGCATATCGACGTCAAGCAGGAATGGAAATCAAATCAGAAGTGGATAAAAAACAGGCAGCAACTGAATGTGCTAAAAAAGAAAAGAAAGAATATAAGGTGAAGGATCAGATGAGAAGGCAAGAAATGTGGAAAAAACATATAGTTGCAAGTATAAAAAAAATACTTCTGGAAGAGCCTCATGTTGATCAAGAGCGAACACAGGAATGGTTAAGGAGAGGTGAATTTACATCAAGAAATGAAAGGTTAATATTGACAGCCCAAGATAGTGGGCTGCGTACACGCTGGTTTACTAAGTCCATTGAACATGTGGGAAAAACAGACATATGTAGGTTTTGTGGAGACGAGTTGGAAACAGTTACACACCTTATTGCTGGTTGTGATGCTCTAATGGCAGAGGGACTGTATACTGAAAGGCATAATAATGTGGCGAGATTGTGCAAACATTATGGTATCGAAGTGGCTGAAAAACATTGGAAACATGAGCCACAGAGAATCATAGAAAATGATGAAGTTTACATCACATGGGATCACCCAATACCAACAGTCCAAAAGATAGATGCTAGAAAACTGGAGATAGTGATCCAAGAAAAGAAGACAAAAGTAGCATTGATCATTGAAATTGCCACACCTAGCGACTATAGTGTCTTGCGTGCAGAGAGACACAAAGTCATAAAATACCTTGATCTGCAGGCAGAAACGATAGCTATGTGGAAGAAAGATATCCAGACAGTTCCAATAGTAGTAGGAGCAACTGGTCTTATAAAAAAGAATTTACAATCATATTTAGATATGTTACCAATTAATGTAACACCGTATGAATTGCAGGAGGAGTAATTGCTGGGCACATTACGGGTACTGCGAAGAGCACTTTTGGCTAATATCAAAGAGTAAAATAATACTAATTTCATGAACTTTAATCGTGCTCTGACTTAGGAATGGGGTCCATTCTCGTCATGGTATAATAAACCCCAAAAAACTTGGAGAAATAAAAAAAAAAAAAAAAAAAAACGGTGAAGGATCCATTTGTGAGCTTGTGTGCTAGACCTGCTTGGAGTCTTCCACTATATTTTGCTCTGAAGGAATGTATACAGCCTGAAGAGACTTGATACTGGACAGTTAGACCCCAGACCTGAACGGTCAGACTGAAAAGGCAGGACAGTGTCTCCCCTTGTTTGTTGACCTACCACACCACTGTGGTATTGTCTGTGAAGATTTGAGAGGTCCTGGAAGAAAGAGGGAATGGAAAGTCTGAAGAGTGAAAAGGAGAACTCTCATCTTCTTTATATTGATGTGATCTGTCCTTGTTGAGGTGGCCAGAGACCCTGGACCTTGAGGGAACTGAAGGAAGTTCCCCAACATCTGTCTGAGGCATATGAAAAAAGTTCCTGAGAACGGACTAGGGGTTGAGAGAAAGCTGATGAATCCACCACTGAAGCTCAAGTTTGAGGCATGAAAGGAAGGAACCAAAAAATCCAGTGGATGACACGGTTGAACTGTTCATATGTTGTCTGGCTAGAGGCAGCAATAAGACTGGTGCAGGCCATGAATCCTAGAACTCTGATAAATTCCCTAGTTGTGACTGAAGCCAGAGGAAGAAGGGACTGAAAAAAAAGGTGATTAGAAAGAGAGAGAGCCTTGGATGGAGGCAGAGACACCAGCATGAGAACAGTCTGGATCCTGCAGCCAACAAACACAAGATCATGAGAAGTAACCAGGGTTGATTTCTGAAAGCTTATCAAAAACCCCAGGCACTGTAAGAGGCAAAGTGTGAACTGTAGGTGCTGAAGTAAGATCTCGGGGGGGACAAAGCCTGAAAGAGTAGGTCATCCAGATAAGGAAAGATCTGAACTCCTCTCATCCTGCAAAAGGCAATGACAGGAGTGAGGCATCTAGTGAACACCCATGAGGCAGTAGAGAGGCCAAAGAGCAAAGCAGAGAACTGAAAATCAGAAACAGAGAAACATAAAAGCTTCCTGAAAAGGGATGAATAGAGATGTGAAGATTGTATCCCTCCATCTCAAGGATGCCTAAGAAAACTTGGGTAAGGAAAAGAAGAGGAAACAGGGTTTGAAGGGACATTTAGAAAGGTGCTGAGCTGAGAAAGGTCCAGAATGAGTCCCAGGTCCCTTTCTTCCTGACAACCAGAAACATCTTGGAATAAAACCCTATTTTGCCTTGAAAATGAGGCTTCTGAGATGCAGGGGGGGTCCGAGTAGACTTAGCAGGAGGTGCATGCCTCAAACTCTTCTTACATTTGGGAGGAGGGTTAGGCTGTCTATTTACAAAAGCAGATTTGGATGGATAATTCCCTTTGGAACTTAGGAATAGGAGACACAAAATATAATTCTTGTAAGGCCTTGCCTTTATCCTAGACGGACTATAAAAGCTCAGCAGCAGCAGTTGCAAAATGGTGCTTTTTATTTGGATTTCTGTGGTTTAGCAAACTGGACCTTTGGTGAGGAGAACCTTTGTGTGCTGTTTTCTCAGCAGCTGCTCTTGCAGTTCCATGTACATCAGACAGGTATGTATTTTTTTCCATGCAGACATTGTAAGGTGTGTACTTGCATTATGAGGCAAAACTTTTTTATACACCCCAACACTAATGTAAGGTATTCTTTTACTCTTATTTATTTAGCTCAGTGCAGTTCATGTTGCTCTTTTTATGTAGGAAACACCAACCGTCAGTTAAAAGACAGGATTTTAAAGCATTTTTCAGCAATATGTTCGGGTGATGCTCATAATGCCTTATGTCAACATATTAAAAGCAATAAAGGACATGTATTCAATTTTATGGTGTTGCAGGTTGTGAAGTTGAACACTGGGTGACATTGTAAATCTGACTGAATATAATGAAGCTAAATGGATTATTGAACTAAGGGCTGACAAGGCTCCTGGCCTGAATGGTGGTGTCCCCTCTCAAACCTGCCCTGAAGAGGCAGAGAGTTTATTACTGAGATTCTATTGGTTGTTGCTGTTTTTTAAATACTGACCTTGATGCTTTATTAATTGCCTGATGAAGGGTTTTACCTGAAAGCACTTACCTGTTTCTGTTGTTTTATTAAAGAAGCAGTCATTTTATCTATCAGCCTGGTGGTCCAGTACTTTTTATTTGGATTCTCAAAGATATGGCAGGATGACATTTCTGATCCAACAGGGAAAAGTATCTCACAGAGCAGCTGATACAACAACAATGTATCTGTTTTATCTAACATCAAAGACAGTCTGTGATGGCTCCTAGGTTGGACTGAATCCCAAAGAGTACCATCAAGACTGAGAAAGTACCATGATCACCCTCATCTAAAAGCTTGCATGGGATGATAGAGATACTAGCCACTGAGCTGGTGGGCTGAGAATCAGTAATGGACTGAAAAGTCATGAGTGGTTGGGGGATCCACAATGGGCCTGGTGGTGACTTTATTCATAAATGTCTAAGGTGTACTCCCTTCACCTATGACTCAAACTCCAACTAGACAACAAATATCTGCTGCATGAAGCAATGTTCAAAGCTATGCCTTGAGTTATGAAAAAGTCCCTCGTGTCACTTCCCATATGAAGAGCTCTCAACATCTTTGCAAAATGGACCAGCAACATTTTGCACCAATGATAACAAGCAGCCATGCTGAATCACTAATACCTGTGGAATTTATCAATGTAGTGTTTTTCCCAGATTTTGGTAAAGCTCATGCCTGTGTGGATCTTGGCTGGTAATTTTACAGCCATGTTAAAACTTATCATGATGCTTAGGCATGTGAAGGCAGGACTTTGTTGATAACAAGGATCATTATTTGAACTGCTGTGACAGTGGTAACAAAGAAATGGAGGGTCTCAAGGTTAAATGCACATACGTAAGCAGTGACTTGGCATTTGTCAGGTGAGTAATGCCAAAACTAGAGCCCAACACAGAGCTACATTCTTTTACTCCTAAGAAGTGCACGAACCTCCTGCCCTCCCTAACTTGATGTCATACTTCATACCCCTTTTCTCTCGTACTTCTTTCCTTTCTCTTTCTATTCTTCAGTAACATATTACGTTAGTTGAGATTCCTTCTATCTTGCTTTGGGTATAGCTAATCTCCTACAGAATTTACGCATACTATGTTGTTAAATGCTTACCGTTAACACTCATATGAACTCTCTACCCCTACTGCAATGTCTTGCACATTTGTAATCTGCTTGCATTTATCAAGCAAAACAATAAACTTTACTACTGATATAGTTGCTGCTCTCTGCATATGCCACTGTCGTGAAGTTTTATTTTTATTCTCTGTACAATACGAATACTCCTCTGCTGCTATTTTGAGTTACAACATACAGTCGTAATGATGGACTGAACATTAAAGTGCAGCTGTGCAAATACTGTACATCTTAACTTCTTTAACAGCTGCTTATTTACTATTGGCATGTGCTTTTCTTTATTTTCACAGCAGTCCATGTATATTACTAATTGTATGCTCATTTCTTGTCTAGAAAATGTTATGCACATTATGGACTTTGTTAAAGAATCATATCTGATTGCAGCTATTCTACCAGATCTCCAATGCAAAGAGGGTCTGCCCAGTAGGACCTCCTTGTCAACAGACAAAAATATACAATATAAAGGGCAAGCACTTGGAGTGAATATAAGCAAATTACTTTACAAAGGTTTCAGTGGAGAGCAAATGTGGTACAGCGTCAATGAATGTATACAAACATTATGTATTTATTTATTTATTTCCAGTTTGATTACCGGGGAAGTCCACTGGGCCAGAACGTACCCATTTTCAGTGGAGGCCCGGGGAGAAAAGCTCCAAAAGCAAAGCAAATACAATCTAAGTTACATAGTGTAAAAGATAGTAATAAAATATATACATTTGGAATAACATTACATTGAATACAGTTAGTAAAAAAGCAAATACACGCAGTATACTTCAAAAAACATCATTCAGGAAGGTAGATACAATAGATTTAGTAGTTTCCTTCAAGTAGCAGGTTTGACTGTATGAAAAGAAGGTGTAAGGTTACATGCTATTTACAATATTTACATATGAGGACATCAGGACAACATATTTCATCTATGCATATGATATGAGGTCTAGGATTAGCCTACAGTCCCTTCCCATCATTTAATCACATACCTCTGAGTGGTCTGCTCTGAAGTCCAGGGCCTTCAGGAAAAACGTTGTAAGCTCAGACTGGTGTGCATTCAGCTGTTCCTTTTCCATATGTACAATATTTTCCTTGAGAATATCTAGAAGGGGTCCCAGTCGACTCTGTTAAAGAACAGACAAAAATAAGTACATGAAATAATTATTCATTGTGGAGGAAAGATATAACACCTCTCTCATAAACCTCTACATGTTCCAACAAATCATAAACTTCCCTACAAGAATACATAAACCTACCAAGAAGCAGAGTATTCTTGATTGGATACTTGTTAATAACAATCCCCATGCATATAAAACAGGTATACTCCCTGACAATATTAGTGACCACCTCCTTACATACATTTCCAAACAAAAATATAGTAGTCCTATTGCAGTCAGTATATCGAACTATACGCAGTAAGAAAAACTTTAGCCTTCCCAACCTCCTCCTAGAACTTAAAGCTTGCAACTGGGCACCTCTCAAAGACATTCCTCTCGAAGAGGCAGTCACTTATTTCAATAATAAATTCCTCCAAATTCTGGAAAGCCATGCCCCATCTCGTCAAATTAAAATAAGGTCCAAAGCAGCTCCATGGCTTTCCAAAGAAACCAAGCAAAAAATGATACTAAGAAACAAACTTTGGGCAAAATGGAGAACCACAAAAAACCCCACTGACCACCAACATTTCAAACACCTTAGAAATACCACAAAGAAACGTATACTCCTTGACAAAAAAAACTTCAACTTTAAATTTCAACAAACCCCCAACAGAACCCTCAAAAATTTTGGTCTGGAATCAAGAAACTCCTATACCCTGGAAACTCCAAAACACCCACCCCTGCCAACCTAACTCAGACCCCTCCTAATAAAATTGCTGACATCATAAATAACTTCTTCTCAGAAACAGTCACCTCTCTTGCAAACACCTTAACTCCACCAACAACCCTTGAACTCAACCCTCCTAATAATAAAATACCCTCTTTAAAGTTGAACACAGTATCCACAGCCTTCATTCACAACCAACTCCAAAAACTTAAACCTTATACCACCTCAGCAGACAAACTGCCAGCAGAGTATCTGCAGCTAGCTGCAAAGGTACTAGCATTCCCAGTCTCCATCTTAATAAACAGAACCATAACCGAATCCACTATTCCATCTCTCTGGAAAATCTCCCATATCATCCCCTTACATAAAGGGGGAAATACAACTGAACTTTCAAACTACCGTCCTATAGCCCTACTCTCTCCTCTAGCTAAAATCATGGAACGATGTGTCCACCAACAACTTCTAGAACACCTTCTCCATAATAACCTACTTGCTGACTCACAGCACGGCTTTAGACCATTCCATAGTACCACCACTGCCCTTCTCTCCTTTACAGACACCATCAACAAAAATCGCAACAATAATCTATATTCATCTGCATTATTTCTTGACCTCTCAAAAGCATTCGATATGGTAAATCACCATCTCCTGATTGATATGCTTAAATCCCTTTCTCTTGACACAATGGCTATTCAGTGGTTCAACTCCTACCTGTCAAATAGACAACAAGCAGTACTCTGGGATAGTCATTTATCCTCCCAGCTCCCAGTCTCCATTGTTGTCCCACAAGGCTCTATTCTAGGTCCCCTCCTCTTCTCCATCTTTATTAATAATCTGAATACCTCCCTCCCATCCTCCACTTGCATTCAGTATGCAGATGACTCTACACTCATCTGCACTGCAATGTCTCCTACTGAACTACATTCATGTACCCAAAATGTTTTTACTGCAGCAGAAAATTGGTTCAAACACATCTGTCTCCTCCTTAATCCTAAAAAGACTAAGTTACTATTGATTACTCCAACTTATAAGTCCATCCTAATTTCTTTTACTATTGTCTCTAACAATGGCACAATTATATCACCTGACAGCACTACAAAACTGCTTGGTGTGACAATAGATAATCAACTAAACTTTGATGCACATCAATTTAACTATAAAACAGTTAACAAAAAAATAGGTGCACTCTATAGACTTAAACAATTTCTCACACCAGAGACTAGGATATCTTTAGCTCAAACACATCTCATCTCAACACTACTGTATGCCTCTCCAACCTTTATTAACCTATCAAAAACAAACCTATCAAAACTAGCCTCATCCTACCACAACATTGTCAGGTTTGCTACAGGTGCCCCATATCGGACTCATCATTGCTTAAATCTCAGACAGCTAGGTTGGCTTGAACTGCAAAATCTCATTCTACTTCAACAACTGACTATTACCCACAGGATACTCCACTTCCCTTCTAAGGCACCTATTCTTAATACGCTTATTTCCCCCTATAAAAATCTCACTAACCTACGCTCAGCTAATAAACTTCTAGTAGCCACATGTAAATCTTAGAACAAAGCAGGTGACTCCCTTTTCTCAAATGCTGTGGGTACACACTGGAACAAGCTCACTAGTGAACTTACTACCTTGACCTCAACACCCCTCTTCAAGAAACATTTAAGGATACACCTCAAATCACACTGGCTCTGCCCTTGCTCTTCTCCTGACTGACTCTCATTTCCTACTTCCACATCTTTCCACCTCTTTTCCAAACACCTCTATCTGCACTGTACAAACCCATCATATAGATAAGTAGTACTTCTCCTTCTCTCACTCTGCCTTGTCTCCATCTAGCTTATACCACTCCTCCCACCACTTCAATTTTTTTCCCTTGACTCTATTCAGCTTGTGACTTCCTCTTTCTTATGATTTTACCTCCTATTACCACTACTTACTTTGCTTAAGTTTTACCCCCTATCACCTCTAAGATGCTAAAAAAAAAAAAAAAAAAAAAAAAATTATTCTGTATTATAATACTGCTCTTATTGCTGTGTGTTTTTGTTACACTAATTGCTTTTCTGTTGTTGTGTATTCTAATTATACAAATAACTATGCAAAAATACCTTAGTAGATAAACAAAAGTACTAGCTGTTAGTAATTAGTTACTAACTCCTGCTTAGTAGTTTTAGTTAAACTCTTGTATATATTTTTTTCTTAAGTGTGTTACCATAGACTGTTACAGTGGAGCTTTTCTCCTCGGGCCTCTACTGAAAATGGACATGTATCCAGTTAGACTAGCCCGGTCAACAAATGTAAAACAAATAAATAAATAAATATAACAAGAGGTAAATGAACTCTCTTCAGGATCCAGTCATTACTGAACCAAGTACTTGCTAGTCTGGTATCACAATTAGTGGTAGTACTGGTCTAAAAACACAGTCTTCAGACTTTAAATAACTACAATAAAAAATAAACATATAAGCAATAATAAAAAAAGACAAATATGTTTTTAATGGGCTAGATTCCAAAACCATTTACATGATGGATAAGATGGCCAGCTGTATTCACAGATACTTCCAGAAAGTGAGTGGACTTGACACTAAACCATTCTCTGTGCATACGTTGTTTTGAAATGTGGCCCACTAAAGCTTTCTAAAATGACTTTAGCCAGTATTCATAATTCATCACTTTCTGAAAATTCTTGGTTGTTCAGGTAGAAGATGACTTCAGTGACCAAGTAATGTAAACTAAAATGAGTCAGGCAGCCTGTAATGTCTTGACGTACTTTAAAGGTCATGCTTCCCTCACTATATTCAAAGTAATGCAGGATTTGTGAAACTACATAAAAATCACCAATCAACTTTCTCAATGACAAATAGTTTAAAGAGAAACTATTTGTGTTAACAAAAATGTAACGCACCACATATGGAAACAAAATGCTAAAACAAAGGAGAGGGTGCACTTGTGCAAAATCTTAACAGAAAATGTACAACTTCTTACTGCTGCAGTATTCTTTACAAATGGAATATACTGTTGAGAAATACAGTTTTGTACATACCATAAATGTAGATGTTCGAGTGTATATACTGCTGCAGTCATCACACTTGGGGTTATCTGCCGTCAGGCGGTCTTGCAGTCGGCTGAATCCCAAAGTCTTGGTCCGGCGTCGGTTGTCATCGCTTCTTCCCTGACGTCAGTGCGACAGGGGTATAAAACAGGCAGCCGACGCCATTTTCTTCAGTTTTTCTTGCCCCAGATGTCAGGTGTCCCCAACTAGGAAGGCAATACAAATAACTATGCAAAAATACCTTAGTAGATAAACAAAAGTACTAGCTGTTGGCAAATACACCATATAGACAAGCATCCAATTGGTTGATGTACATGGAGTTATAACTAACCCACTGGTATGTAGAGGGGATGGTGGGAGGGTAACCTGGACAGCAGCAGTATATACACTCGAACATCTACATTTATGGTAGGTACAAAACTGTACTATGTTCATCGTGTTATACTGCTGCAGTCATCACACTTGGGTTGAATCCCAAAGCTATGGATGGGTGGCTGGTACTAAACTGGGTTAGGCGAAGCTAGGATGCCCTGCAGAACTGCAGTGGCAAAACCAGCTCTGGTTTTTGAGTATAATGGAAGGTGGTAGTGCTTGGTAAAGGTGTGCACTGAACTCCAAGTAGCTGCCTCCAGAATGTCCTTGGTTGGAACCCCCCCTGAGAAAGGCTGCTGAGGTTGCA
This sequence comes from Protopterus annectens, assembly GCF_019279795.1. NCBI lineage: Eukaryota > Metazoa > Chordata > Ceratodontiformes > Protopteridae > Protopterus > Protopterus annectens. The sequence continues at coordinate 831,550,582 of NC_056727.1, read as the reverse complement.
GTAGCCCTGGTAGAATGGGATCTAATATTGACAGGCACTGCCTTCCCATGGTGCGAGTAGCAAAAGCGGACACAATGTGCTATCCATTTGGAGATGGCCTGTTTTGAAATAGCCTTTCCTTGTGAACCTGCAGCATAGGATACAAAGAGTTGGTCAGTTTTTCTGAAGGGCTTTGTCTTATCTAAATAGTAAAGTAGCTGTCTGTGAATGTCCAAAGAGTGAAGGAGTCTTTCTCCTTTATTCTGGGGGCTTTGGATAAAAGGTGGGTAAATGAATGGTCTGATTCAAAGCCACACTGGATACTACCTTTGGCATAAAGGTAGGGTTAGTTCGTAAAGAGACTCTGTCCTGATGGAAAATGATGAAAGGTTCCACTGCCATAAGTGCCTGTAGTTCTGAGACCCTGCGTGCTGAGGTGATAGCCAGCAACAGAGCTGTTTTCCATGACAAGTATTGTAGTTCTGCTGAGAAGGCTGGTTCGAAAGGAGGCAGTGTTAATTTTTCTAAAATGAAGTTGAGGCCCCAAGCTGGCGTTGGGGGTTTCCTGGAGGGGTCTTATATTTTTAGCCCCTCTGAGAAACTGTCTTAGTAAAGGGTGTGAGAATATGGGAGGATCCGTATTATATTGAGCTGAAATGGCTGAAGCATGGATCTTAATGGATGAGAAAGAAAGGCCTTTGTGTAGCATCTCATTAAGTATTGCAGTATTTGAGGAATGTTTGGTATCCAAGGATTTTGGCCTTTAGCCTGGTTCCATGCACAAAATCTTTTCCATTTGTCTAAGTTTTTCTGGTGCTGGGTCTCCTGGCCTCCAAAATGACATTCAGGACGTTCTTTGAGAGAAGTGTTGATTGATAATTCAAGGTATTCTCCATGCAGCTAAATTTAAAGTTCTGAGCTGACTGTGAAGGATCTGAGAGTTTTGCTGAGTCAACAGACATGGGAATTGAGGTAAGATCCATGGAGGGCTGTGAGTCAAGTTCCTTAGTAATGGGTATCAGTGCTGACGTGGCCAGTCTGGAGCAATGAGGATCATTTGTGGTCTCTCTGATCTGACTTTCAGTAATACCTTGGTCAACAGAGGTAGTGGTGGGAAGGCATAGACTGTCAATGCTGCCCAACTGAATGATAGGGCGTCCACTTTCCAGGCTAGAGAATGATAAGTCCTTGTGTAAAATTTCTGTAGTTGGCAATTGTTGGGGGAGGCAAATAGATCTATGTCTGGGTGTCCCCACCTTTGAGTTATCATTGAAAATACTTGTGGGTGTAGTCTCCACTCGTGAGGATCTGCCATATTTCTGCTTAATTCGCCTGCCGATATGTTTTCCTTTCCTGCCAGGAATTGTGCTTGCAGTTGTACTTGGTAAGTCAATGCTGTGTTCCACAAGGTCAATGCCTGTCTGCATAAAGGGTAGGAGTGTGTTCCTCCCTGTTTGTTTATGTACCACATAACTGTGGTGTTGTCTGTCCTTATTAGTAGTTGTCCTGGATGCAAGAGGTCCTTGAAGGCTGTCAGTGCATATTGCACAGCTAGCATCTCCTTTTGGTTGATGTGTAGATGCATTTGTTTTGCAGACCATTTGCCCTGTATGCACTGTCCTGCCATGTGTGCTCCCCAGGTGTAGTCTGAAGAATCTGTTGTCATAGTTTGGTTTGCTGGAGGTAAGACAAAGGGAAGACCCTTGTTTATTTGACATGCTTGAGCCCACCATAGGAACACTTTTTGAAGGCTGGGAATGAGAGGTATACTTGTTTCGAGGCTGTGCCTGTGTTGAGTCCATACACTTTTCAGGTACCATTGTAATTTCCTCATATGCAGCTTTGCATATGGGATTAGTTGAATGCAGGATGCCATGAACTCCAATGCCTGCAGGATTTTTCTTGCAGTGAGCTGGGTAAAAGTTGCCATCTTTTTGAAGTACTGAGTCAAATATTTTTGTTTGTCTGGCGTGAGATAAGCCATCTGGGCCGTTGTATTTAAGCTGGCACCCAGGAATATTGTCTGTTGCAAGGGTATTAGCTTTGACTTCTTTTTGTTTACTGTGTACCCTAGGCAACTGAGCAGCTTTGTTACAAATGCCAGATGCTGTAATAGAATGTCCTTGCTGTCCACTTGGATCAGGCAGTCGTCCAGACATGGATAAATTTGTATTCCTCGTTGTCTGCAGTATGCAATTAGTGATGACAGGCATTTCGTAAATACTCTGGGCGCAGCAGATAAGCCAAAGGGCAATGCAGAGAATTGATAATGCATTGTACCTGCCAAAACTCTGAGGTATCTTCTGCAATCTTGTCTGACAGGGACATGCAGGTATGCCTCTTTGAGGTCCAACGTTACCAGCCAAGACTCCTTGCCCAGCATGGGAAGAAGCTGCTGTAGTGTGAGCATTTTGAATTTGGGTACCTCCAGGTATGTGTTTAGAATTGAGAGGTCTAAAATGGGCCTCCAGGCTTTGTCCTTTCTTGGTACTAGAAATAGTCTTGAGTAAAAACCTTGACCTTGCTCCTTTGTAGGCACCTTTTGAATTGCTTTCATATCCATGAGAGCTGAAATTTGCATTTGTGCCTCTGTCCATTGGTTTGGAGGCAGATTTGGCATGCCTCTCATCCGTGGTAAAGTGTGAAAATGAAATCTGTAGCCTCGGGTAATAATATCCAGAACCCATTTGTCCTTTGTTATGATGCGCCAATTTTGTGGAAATAGAGCCAGTTGTCCTCCCAAAGGAGCTGCCAGGGCAATTTTGCTTGGCAGGCGAAGGGGGAAGTCATTGTGTTTGTTTCCTGAAGGGTTGAGATCTTTCATCTCCACCTCTTTCAGTTGTTGTATGCCATTGTCTAGGCCTGAAAGAACCTTGTGGCTGGCCTCTGCCCCTTGGGCGTCTGTACCTACTCCTTTGGGGTCTGTCTGATGCAGGAATGGACCAGCTTTTTGATGGCCAGTTTCTGCTGAAATGAGGAGGTTGTACCTGTAAAAAATCTTTAACTGTCTGCATAGATTTTGCCTTTTCTTCCATTTTCTTTAAAACTTCTTCTGCTTTGACACCAAATAGCACATCTTTCTGCAATGGAGCATCCAATAACTTTGCTTTGACATGTTCTGGTAAGGCTTGCTCTTTTAGCCAAGCATGTCTACACGTATTACAGACCCTGTGACAGCTGCTCTACATGAGGCTTCCAATGAATCAAAACTACACTGTAAGGTATGCTTTCCCACCTGTTCTGCTGCATGCAGCAAATCCTGCATCTCTTTGAAATCAGGTTGATCTGTCTGAGGGATCATTTTCTGCTTTAACTGTGCAATCAAGTACTGCTGGTATTTTAGCATGTGGAATTGGCAGTTTAAGGCCCTCATGGCAAAAGTGGCAGACGTATACACTTTCTTCCCCCATCTTTCTAATGCTCTGGAATCTCTTTCAGAAGGTAGTGAATTCTTAGCAGTAGAGGCCTTAACCCCTTTGGGACCCTGGGAAATGGTTTTGGGGTCTGCAACAGGGCTTTTATATAGAAACTTATGAGTATCAGGAACTCGGTAGTATCTGTCTGGTTTAGCTGGTGCAGGAGGTAAGGAATCTGGGTTTAGACTAGATTTGGTGTAAACATCATCCAAAATGTCTAAAACTGGAGGAATTGCAAGGGGTCTATGGTGTGGAAGAAGAAACTCACGGAGTCTTTTCTCAGAGTCAGAGTAATCTTGGCCTTCCCAGTGGAAGTGTTCCCTCATGGTGTGTAAAGTTTCCCCAAAAGAGTAGTCCTCAGGGGGGGAGACAGAGGGAATGGATTCTTCAGCATCTGAGTCTTCATAAAGAGGGAAGGAGTAATCCTGGTCCTCAGAGTTAGCTGAGGAAATGGATGCTTGGTCAGAGGAAGGATAATCTTCCTCCAGTCTAGGCCTTTAGTCAGGAGGGGGTTGGGAACCCCTGATAAGGGTAATTAAATCCTCAGCCATCTTAAGCATCTGTTTTTTTTAGGCATAGGGGGCTGTGGGGGGAGGGTGGGGTCTGTGGACCCAGTTTCCTAACTTTTAAGGGGGTTTTAAGTTTAGCATAAGACTTAATAGAGATAGTTGTCAGCTTGAAGGCACCTTCAGAAACCGAAGGCCTGTCCAGAATCACAGGATCACCATCAGGGTTGGCGTCCGTGGGGAGAGATGGAACCGTTTCCTGAGGCCCAGCTGAGTTGGTCTGGGAGGCCGTCGGAATTTCTAAATCAGCAGTAGTCAGGGGCTGCGTAGGCGCCTCGCTGAAAACCGGATATCCGGCAGCAGGCCTTGCTGAGGCCTCGGTATCTGGTCTTGGCTGCCTGTCCTTATCCTTACGTTTTTTAATCATTGCTGATATCGGTTGATCCGACGACATGCTATAGTTAACTTTTCTGCCAAAATAATGTTGGGCGAAATCTGCCCGACGCTTGATTGCATGTTTATTGAACCTAGCGCAAAACCGACAACCAGAGACATCGTGGTCTGGGCCTAGGCAAGGAATACAATAAGAATGAAAATCCTTATGAGGTATTTGCTTCCCACAAGAAATACAATTATTAACTTTGTCTGACATCGGTCTGAGGCAAAAAAAGTTTCCCCAACGGGGTACTTAGCTTTAAAGAAGACTTTGGGCTGAAATTCGATTCGAAAATCTTAGGAGCTGGCCGACCGGCACTTGCGAACTGCTTCTGCTTCGGGCACCGCACAGCAAGAAAGACTGAAGAAAATGGCATCGGCTGCCTCTTTTATACCCCTGTCGCATCCGACTTATAATGTTTAGTAAAGGTATGTACAGAGGACAAGTAACAGCTTCCAAAATGGATCTACTATCCAGATCATTGAAAAAAATGCCAGAAGAGGTTACAGCCTTGGTAGAATGAGTAGGAACAGAAGAAGAGAGCTGCTTACCATGAAAAGAATAGCAAAAAGAAATGGCCTTAGACATCCAGGAGGAAATGGTTTGCTTAGAAACAGCCAAACCCAATTTCCTGGAATGAAAAGAAACAAAGACCTGCTCAGATTGCCTTATACCCCCCTTAGTCTTACCCAAGTAATATACGAGCTGTCTATGTAGATCTAAAGTATGATGACTTCTCTCACCTTTATTCTGCTGAGAATGGAAACAAAATGGAAGGAAGGTGAACAGTTTGATTTAAAGACAATTCCTTAACTACCTTGGGCATAAAAAGGAGTATTTGTACAAAGTGAAAGTGTCTCTGTGAGGGGGGGGGGTAGGCATACAGAAACATCCCTTTCCATGGCATCCACTTTCCAAGCCACAGGACTTGGCACTCTGGAACAAAATCTGAGAACTTATCTGTTTGGGGGGGAGGATATCAACTTCAAGAGTACCCCACTTAAGGAAAATTTCCAGAAAAAACACCATGTGAATCATGAGGATCTGTCCCTAGACCTACTTAAACTGTCAGCCACTCGGTTGTGCTCTGAGGGAATGCAAACTGCCTGAAGAGTAAGTTGATGGCTGATTGCAAAATTCCAAGACTGAATAGTTAGCCTTTAAAGAAGATAAGATTTTGTGCTCTTATTTATGCACTAAATAACCATGGTGCTGTTTTGGAAAATTCTCAAAGGACATGGAAGCCAAAGGTACTGCAACACATAAATGGTCCGAATCAGAGCTTCCATCTCTTTTATACTGATATAGTTTGCTTGTTGCTGGGAAAGACCAAACTTCTCAGACTTTGATGCTGTTGGAAGAGGCTCCCCAACCATGATCAGAAGCATTTGTGTACATGTCTGGAATGAGAAGAGAAATCTGAAGAGAGACACTGGGATTCAAAGAAGTTTGCTGAATCCATCAGAGGAACTTAAGCTTGAAGCAAGACAAAAGAGGCAAACTTGAAGCCAAACAGTTTTGAGATAGGTACATAGGTAGGTACTAGGCTATCTGCCTGAGGGCATTTATAAGCCTAGCCAGAGTGTGTCGGCTTTTGCCGCCCCATTGATTAATTAACTGGTCCTCTGTCAAGCAGAGCCAATGAAGTGATCCCAGGGGTGTATTTTTTGTTACCCATCCACTCGTCAAGGTTTCTCTTGAAGAGTGTTAGTGAGGGGCTCTGCCTGATGTAATTTGGAATTTTGTTCCAAAGCTTGGAGAGTGTCTGTGACAGGAATCTATCCCTCCAGCATGTTCTATTTATTGTTGTGGTGAGGTTTAGCTCATTAGATCACGTGGCTCGCAGTGACTTGGATTTCTTTAGGTGGAGCATGTCCATCAGTTCTGAGTTGGACATGGCTTTGTAAGTCAGGCAGAGATCACCTCTGAGTAAGCGATATGCCACTGAGTACAGCTGGAGTTTTTTCAGTTGGGCTGCATAGGACATATGTTTGAGGCCAGTAATCGTCTTGGTGAGGTACTTTTGTGGTCTTTACAGCTGTTGGAAGTGTCTTGTAAGGTACATCCCAAATGGGGCATTGTACTCTATATGTTGGGTCTAATGAGTGACGAGCAGAGAGGCACTATAACCTCTTTATTTCTAGATGCAAACTCTTTAGTAATTTGATGGGCCACATAGAAGGATTTCCTAACTACTTTGGCAATATGATTGTCAAAGGATTACTATCTACCTGACTCCCCAGATCTCTTATTACCTCTTCTGTATTAAGGGGCTGCCACCTATGTGGTAATTTGTGGGTGTTTTGTTTTTCCCAAACGGGATGACTATGCATTTTTTGGCATTTAGCTTGAGGCCATGACTTTGACACCAGATGTCTGTCTCAGTAAGGCCCTTTTGGAGGATGTCCATGTCAGCCGTAGAGTCAATTATGGCTCTCAGTTTGCAGTCATCGCCAAACCTGGTTAGCCATAGTCCTCCTGTATTTGCCTGCACTTCTGAGAAGTATATGCCAAACAGTAGGGGTCCCAGAACCGAGCCTTGCGGGACACCACTTGTGACTGGTTTAGAGTCGGACCTGGAGCCTGCTATTCTTACCGTTTGAGTTTTGTCTGTACGCCAGTTGGCAACCCATCATGTGACGAAGGGGTTTATGTTCAGGCTGGTGAGTTTTTCTGTAATATCAGAGTGGGGAATGGTGTCGAAAGCCTCGGAGAGATTAAGGTAGGCTGTGTGAACCACCTTTCCCTCGTCAATGGCCTTGGTGACGGTCGCAAAGTCGTCAACCAGGTTTAGTAGGCATGATCTGCCCTTAACAAAGCCAAACCAGGTCGGGTCAAGTGTTTGGAGGTTCCCAATGTCTTTGTTAATGAGTTCCATGATGATGCACTCCATAGCCTTGCAGACCAGGCTAGTCAGGCTTATGGGGCGATAGTTACCAGGGTCAGTTGTGGCCCCTCCTTTGTGGAGAGGAATAACTGTTGCTGCGTGCCATTCTCTGGGCACGTAGCCTGTGGAGAGGCTGAGGTTGAACAGCGTGTTTAGGTGGGGGATTAGTTAGTTCTGTAGTTCATGCAAGACGCAGCCTGGGCCACCATCTGGTCCCACTAACGCTGTGTTTTTGGCTTTTGAAAGGGCTGTTTTCACCTGTGCATCTGTGATTTTTGGGTACTACATTTTTTCTGGTATTGTTGTGGGCCCTTTTGGAGGTGAGAGGGGTGGGGTGAAGTTTGCACTGAATCTATCTGCCAGGATGTTGGCAATATCAGTAGGTTCAGTATATTTTGTGCTATTTTTCACTAGTTCAGTGCATATCTGCGAGTTGCCACTTAGATTCTTAACATAGCTAAAGAAGGCTTTGTGGTTATCATTTGAATCCTTGGCTATTTTTCTTTTGAAGTTAGCCTTCGATGATTTCATGAGGGACCTTAGTTTCTTAGTGATACTGATCAGGGATGTCTTTCCTACTTGGGATTTGCTTTTTTTCTGAACTAGTTTCCTCCCTCTATTGTAAAACCTGTTTATGGCAGGGGTCCACCAAACTGGTTTCCTTCTCTTAGAGGAGTGAGTCATGGTTTTGCTAGGGATGGCACGATCCATGCATCCTTGTAGGTGCTCACAGAGTGCATTTGTAAAGGTTTCTGCATCTTGGGCAGCATTATCCTTTAGTGTGGGGGCTGTGAAACTTACCACCTCTGACTTAAGTAAGGTGAAGTTTGCTGAATTCCAGGAAGCGCTGGGCCTGGGAGTTTGTACTCAAGTAGTTTTCCCAGTGAATGGTAGGGTAATTGAAATCGCCCATTATCAGTGTGTTCGGTAGGACCTTCATGTTTTCCAGTGTCTCCAGAAAGGTGGAGTGGTGGTCCTGGGTGATGGAGGGTGATCTGTAGCAGGCCAAAATTTGCACTGCAGATTTGCCCAATGTTAGCTGCACATGGATGATCTCAGAGGTATCATGCTGCACCACTAATCTGGAGGTGTAGGTATCCTTGATGAATATGGATACACCCCCCCCCTCCTTTTGTGTTTCAGTCCATGGTCGAAACGTGTCGTATGTGTTGTAGCCCAGTAGTGCTGGGGTGCTCTCTGGAGCCTTGAACCAGGTTTCAGTTACTGCACAGATGTAGACGTTCTCCATACTGAGGAGTGCTTTGATCGCGTTCACTTTGAGATTTAAACTCCTGGTGTTGAGTAGCATAACCCTTAGTTTTTTGTTAATTGTGCTGTTTACAGAGGTGGGTTTGACTTTTGAGCCTTGCCTAAAAAAGGCACTATGGGGGCAGCAAGAGCCTTGGCCAGTATTCGAAAGCCTAGGGGTGACAGGTGTAAGCCATCTCTTGCAAAGCAACGCAGCTTGTTGAGCATGTCGTCCCAGGCTGACAGACACTGGATCCCCTTTGAATGACACCAGAAGCTTAGCCAATTGTTGAAAATGATCATTTTTTTCTTTATACTGAGGTATCATTCTTGGTGAGGGCAGGATACTACTCAGGGTCAGGTGTCATACCAGCCTGGGCTACATGATCAGAGAGCTCTTCCATGTCTCTCTTCTTGTAGTTCAGGGAGGTACGTCTCAGGTCATTCACACCAACACGAACAATGACAGAGTCATATTTGCACTTGTTCTGGAGTGACCTGAGAGCTTATGTTATGTGGTGGAGTCTGGCTCCCGACAGACAGCTAACAGTAACTTTCTGCTTGTCCAGCCTAATGAGTGGGACATTAGTGTGCCTGACTACAAAGTCACCTATTACTAGTGTGTTAGGTAACACAAACTTCATCATGTGGAGCCTGACAAAAGGAACAGAAATGTTGGGATGCCATGAACCCCAGAGCTCAGGGATACTTTCTTGCAAGCAGCCCTTGCAGTGGAAGAAGAGCCTGAAAATAAACTTTCAAGGAAAGGACCTTGATAGGAGGAAGTAAAGCCATCACTGGCAGAATATGAATCCTGCAACCCAGAAACACTAGGTCTTGAGAACAGACAAGAACAGACAGGGTGAATGAGAATGTGAAGGCAGGCATCCTTCAAATTCGGAGACAACAAGAAACTCTGAGGAAGTAACAGGGAAAGACAGACTGGACAGCCAACATCTTGAAAGAAGGAACTTTCAGAAATGTGTTGAAAAAAAGAAAGATTCAGAATGGGCCTCCAAGAACCCTTCTTCCTGGGAAGTAGGTACATCTTGGAATAAAATTCTTTGCTCTGCTGAGAGGGAAGAACAGGCTGAATGGCTCCTTGAACCAAAAGGTTTGAAGACTTTAAGGAAAGTGAGGAAGATGGCAATGGAGATGTTGGGGAATGCCCAAAAAGGGAGGAAGAGACATCTAAACCATGAAAAACATTCTGAATGATGGAATGCACACATGAGTCTGTGCTTTTGCGTTGCCAGACTAGAAAACACAGAGTCAAACTGTGGGAAAGAGGAATCTGGCTGAGGGGCAGAAGAGGCTGAATGTCAAACAATGGCAGATTTGTAAGGAACAGGGGGCTTTTGATCCTTAAAGCGCTGAGAAGGCCCATCAGGAAAAACCCTCTTGGAAGACTTCTTCGTCTTGGGAGGTTGTTTCTTCAGACTCCGCACAAAGGAAGAGAGAAGGGTAATTTCTCTGAAACTTTGGAATATGAGAAAGGAAGACCTGTTTAAGATCATGCATGATCCCCCACAGAGTCAACATAATTTTGAAACGTTCACCTGCACAGCGAAAAAGATATGGTTGTCCAGCAATTTACCATTAATGTCTTCAAGAAGAGACTGTATCCATAACCATTAATACCCTCCTCATAACTGATCCTGAAGCAGCTGTCCTAGAGGATGCATCAGTTACCCGCGAAGCAAAACTCAAAACAGAAATAGCAGAGGACTTCGTTTCTGAATCAGGCAAATGAGAAAGAACACCCCCAAGTTGAGAAAGAAAGCCAGGACAAATCTAGAAATTTGGGTCTGGTAGTTTATGACTCTGAAAGCTATCAAGGCAGAAGTTTACACTTTTTTGCCATACAAGTCCACAGCATGACTGTCCTTGTCAGACAGCAAAAACAATGCCATGAGGTCAAAATTACCAACATGAAAATTTCATCAATATGTAAATTAAAGGTCATGCTGCTAAATGCTAGGAGTCTGATCATGAAATTGCACCCATTGCAAGCATTCGTAACCCTGGAAGAAGCTAACATTTTTGCAGTCAATGAAACCTGGTTCAAAGCTATGAACATTTATATAGCTGCATGGAATCAGGAATACCAGACAGGATCAGACTCCTCTCCTCAAGAAAGAGTAAACCTGTCTTGTGGACATCTACAATAAAAAGAAAAAGTTGCTGTCCAGGACCAAGAAGGAGCAGGTTCCTAACTGGAAGCAATCTCTCCTTAGCCTGAACAAGGAAATAAGAGAACTAGTGAAATCCATCAAAGCAAACTTCGAGTCCAAACTGGCCACATCTACTAAAGACAATCATAAGGTCTTCTTCACATTTTATCTGCAATCTCAGGGGAAGCACCCAGATCTGCTCAGAACTGGTGGTCAAGGATACCACATACACAAGCGCTGTAGATACAGCCAACCTGCTGGCAGACAGGTTTAATGAAAACTTCACTCCTCTGTCTCCCCCATCAGTAAAAAATGGACATTCCCAGTACCTGCCACCTCCCCTTATCTCTAGGGAACAAGTCATCACTGCCCTCTCTAAGGCAAGAAATACAGCCTCCATGGGACCTGATAACATCCCAGGCTGCATCCTACATAAACTCAGGCAGGAATTTGCAGCACCATTAGACACCCTATTCAACCAAAGCCCGAGTACCGGCTTTGTCCCAGTTGAGGGGAGGACAGCTACTGTCATCCCATTGTACAAAGGTTGTGTGTCCACTAATCCAGGAAATTACAGACCCATCATCCTAACTAGCCTGATCTGCAAGGCCATGGAGCGTATTATCATGGATCTTATTAACAGGGACACTGGCAACCTCCAGACACTTGATCCCACACAGTTTGGTTTTGTCAAGGGGAGGTCATGCCTGTTAAATATGGTCGATTTCTTTGAGACAGTCACCCAAGGCCACAGACGAGGGGAAGACGGTGCACACCGCCTACCCTGACCTGGCCAAAGCCTCCAATACAATTCCCCACTCAGATATAACAGAAACTCTCTCAACTCGGCATTGATTCATATGCTAACAGACAGGTAGCAAACTGGCTCACTGATAGAACCCACCTAGTCAAAATAGGTGAGGCCACCTTAAGTGGTACATCCGTAACAAGCGGTGTACCCCAGGGATCGGTCTTGGGGCCTCTGCTGTTTGGGATATATTTCTCAGAGGTGCAGGCCAAATCTAGTGGGCTATGGCTTACTAAGCTTGGAGATGACAGCAAGCTGGGTGCTTTCATCAATTCCCCTAGTTATGTAGACATCCTCCAAGAGGGTCTAACCCAAACAAATGACTGGCGCCAGAAACATGGCCTCAAACTGAATAGCAAAAAATGCATCATCATCCCTTTCAGGGAGAGTGATGTCCCCACAAATTATCACAATGATAATAAAGTCCTAAGAATGCAATCAGTCGTGAGGGACTTGGGCACTCAGGTTGATAGCAAACTGGCGTTTGACAACCATATTGCCACTGTTTTACGGAAAGCTTCTACACGGCCCACCTCATTACTAAGGGTATATCATCCAGGGACAAGGTGGTCATAACATCCCTGTATTCATCCCTTATAAGACCCACTATTGAGTACAATACCCCTTTCAGCATATACCTCACAAAGCACATGCAGCAGCTGGAGAGACCACAGAGGTTCCTCACCCAGAGAATCCAGGGTCTGAAACATCTACCCTACACAGACAAGCTAAAAGCCCTGTCCCTCTACTCAGTCTCCTACACACTCCTCAGATGTGACCTCTGTCTGGCATACAAAGCAATCTCAGACCCCACCCTGATAAGACTGTTACATATCTGCAAGTAAAGCTCCACTCGAATAACCTGCATACATGACCTCAACCTGGTCTGTGACATCAATAGGACTTGTTGGCGAGACAGATGTGTCCCAGAGACTCCCCCTTTTGTGGAATAGATTTCCTCTCCATGTAAAGTACCTCATTAACCCTTTTGAAGTGCAACCTGGATAACTGGATGGGGAACATAAAATACACCCCTAGGATTCCACCTGTGTCCCTGGCCCTGCTGGCCAGTAGCATAGGGTGTTGACTTGTTGGAACATGGGCTAAATTCTTGGCTATGCTTGTAAGGACCTCAGGGCCAACAGCCTAGTAACTTCCTATGATCCTATGAACTTGGAAGAAGACAGCAATTTAGAAGGCTTATCAGTGGCTAGGGAAATCACTGCTGGGTTAAAAGATGGACTTTTATACAAAAAATTCTGGGCTTCGGCAATATATAGAACCTGTCATGCTTTTTTTGGAGAAAGGGACTGAGAGACAGAAGAAAAGCTGTCTAAAAGAACATTCAGGACTAGAGGAACTGCAGAAGGCTGGGGTGAATCAATCTGCAAAATGTCATATTACCGTTTCTGAATATCAGAAATCTGAGAACAAACCCATTAAAAATGCTCCATCATGCAGACAAAAGTGTTCCCAAAGGACAACTCTTCAACCGAGGAATCAAGGCAGAAGGAAACTTCTTCCTTGGATCCAAGAGAGCCAAAGGGGGAATGAATTTGAGAAAAGTAAGCAGACGACTCCTCCCCAGAATCTATATCCACCTCCTCCTCAGAGGAAGCAAAATCTCTAGGCCTCTTAGAAGTACTGGACTGGGGAACAGAGGAAGGAACAGAAAACGCTCAAATGTGTTTCATACCATAAGGGTCTTGAAAAGACCCCGAGTGAAATCCTGTGACTCTGTGTGGATCCTTAGCTACAGGAGCCATGTCTGGTTTTCTGTTTCTTTTCAAAGGAATACCAGCCATAACAAACTTAGGGGTTCAGACCCTTGCCTGACTTCAATAAGGGAACCAGGGACTTCCACCCTAACCAGAATATGGGGGAAATCCCTAGGCCCTTCCAAAATGATTACCAGCAGTTCACCCACCTCGTCTAAAGCAGATGTAAGCACAGCCTCAGCAGATGTGCAGGCAGGCAAGGTAGCCCCTTGTCAGCCTCCAACTGGGCAGCACTAGATGAAGTTGACAGTGGAACTGGACAGTCTTTGGGCTCTTCAACAAACTCGATAAACATTTCTACAGCATGCTGGACAGTAGCAGATTTTTTTTTCTTAAGATTTCTTTTTAAGCAGCAGTTGAATGACAAGGTAGGTGGATTTCAAAGCCATGGAACCATGAGCTAGAAGCTTCAGTCGCTGGTTTTCTAAATAGAATGGGAAGACAAAGAGCTGTGTAAAGTCCTTGGTACAAAAGCTTGACAAATCTCTCACCAAGTATTGTTGTGGGTAGCACCGAAACCAGAAAAGGCACTTCTCATGTCTATCCTTGTAGGAAATCTGCCTTAAACACTAATTTTCCCTTCCTTGATGACACATTAAAGGTAATAATGTGGTAATGTGTAATAAGGTAATTAGATGGCACAGTGGTGCAGCGGTACTGTTGTTGCCTCACAGCAAGAGGTTCTCTGGTTCGATTCTCCGCTGGGGTGTCTTCTATGTGGAGTCTGCATGTCCTCCCTGTGTTTGTGTGGGTTTTCTCTGGGTGCTCCAGTTACCTCCTACGTCACAAAGACATGCATCTGGAGCATTTTGTCCCGGGCCTCCACTGAAAACTGGCCTCATTCTAAGTCGGACTTTCCCAGTAAACAAATGTTAAAATAAAGAAAATAAATAAAATAATACAACCCAAAAGAAAAGTAAACACCCCAAAAGGGCACTTATCTCTGGAAGACCTGGTAGCTGTATACATGCAATGTGTGACTAGAGACCTAACCGAAAAAGTAGTTTGGACTGGCAACAAAAGTTCTAAGTATTAGGTGCTCATGTGTCACTTATGTGCCTTATGGTTTAAACGTAGAACATACAGTTGATGTACTGTGCTTGGAAGGAGTTAAGCTTTTGTTACGATGGCCGGATGTTTGGCTATCCTTGGCAAGATATCCCATTTGTAAAGAACACTATAACAGTGATAAGGAAGGACATCAAAAATCCCTTGAAAATGCAAATCATTTCTATATAATATGAGAAGACAGACTTGATCACTATCCATTTATAAAAGAAATTCCTGGTGTGTGTGTGTGTGTGTGTGTGTGTGTGTGTGTGTGTGTGTGTGGAGCTAATCTAATAGCAAACAAAAACTCTCCACTATGGGATAGTATATGTTTTATGTCCCATAGGAGAGAATAGTTTTCATCTTTCCAACTATAAAACTTTTTAAAGTGTACTGTTTAACATCTTTACTGAATTATCACTTGTGACATAGGCAAATTTACATTTATATAAAGTTATCAAACTGTATTAACAAGTTCAAATTTACAAACACTATACTTCACGTATATTGCTATACATCATATAACCTAAGCAACATTACACAAATTATTCAATTCCTGCCCTTCCCTTTTTTAAGAGAAATACCTTTATTAAACCATAATTTATGATATAGCAATCATACATTTATATAAATGAAAAAGCACCACACCGACACAATCCTAGTTGCAAGTATTTTACATCACAAACTATAACGAAACACTCCCAGTTACAAACATTATACATCACTTATCTACCCAATCATTTTCAGTCAAACATTACATAGCTTAAGTCCTGCCCTGTTTTAAACCTCATTCCTCTCCTGTATGTATTGTTCCCACAATTCCCATTTTTTTCCTATGTCGTTTGCTCCTACCCTTTTCTAAAGATCTCAGTTCCAGTTGTTTTATCTCTGTTACTATATTCACTAATTCTAGTATAGTTGGTTTAGATTTTGATTTCCATTTTCTAGTAATTCCTTTTTGGCATCCACCATAAATAGACACAGAAAGGCCTTACCATGTCTAGGCATTTCCAATTCTGTATCATAGCTCAGAAAAATTATCTCCCTCATCAAACCAATCTGTCCACCCAGCATCTCTAACAGTGCATCCCACAGGGAATCCTTAACGTCTGCCAACCCACCACACTCCCAGAAAATATTTGCTCTCTACCGGAGGAAAAATTCTCTGGAGTCTAACTGGGGTATAAAAATATCTATGTAAACATTTCCAAGCAAATCTTCCAAATTTTGTTGCACATTTGGGATACATACATACATCCTCCCATTGCTTCTTTGTGAATTGCTTATCCAGTCCCTCTTTCCCAATCCTTTCTAACCTCCTCTGATTGATTCTTATAATTATCAAGCAACACTTTATATGCTCTACTATTTATACCTTTTTAATGTCCACTTCTGTTCTAGTTCTACTAAATACTCAGCGCTGTTCTTTTGTTTAGGACCTCCTTAGTTCTCTCTCTTTGCCTATACTCTGACATCAGTCCTTGAAAGGGAAGGCAGGAAAGGCAATCTCTAACCAGCAGTCCAAATAAATTCTTGGTATCTTCCCCTTCTATCATCTTTCCCTTTCTAGTTATTTCCTCCCAATACCTTGGTTCCTTTACCAGTTTTCTTCAATAAATTCCACCCCCTCTTGCCTACTGTCTACCCCAGTTGCAGTCATCCCTATACTCAGAATCTCCTTTCTCCATTCCCCTGTTGACTTAGTTCTTAGAATACTTTCTGCTACTTTATGGATACAATTTTCTGTATGATTACTGTTATTTTCCTTAATGGCCTGCATCCAAAATCCCAGTCTCTCCTTGTTTCTTGAGCTTCTCCTGTTTCATCATCACCCCTTTCCACTTTGAATTATAGTTTTCTGCTTGTGCTATGTATAGGAACCTTAGCCGTGTAGCACTGAAATACCCCTTCAATTTGAGTAATTCCAATCCACCCTGTTCTTCTGGAAGAAAAAGCTTATCCCACTCGACTCTTGCCGTCTTCCCCTTCCAGATGAAATCCTTCAGATCATTATTAATTGCTATCCACAACTTCTCCTCTGGTTGATAGAAAATATGCCCTCACTGTGTATAACACTAAATGGATTTAAAAACATTTTAAATGCTCGTACCTTACCATCCATATCCATATAACAACGCTTCCATTTTCTCAGTTTTTGTATTATCTTTTTGTTTAGTCTCTTCCCACATATCCTTAGCTGCTACACCGACCAGAATCATTTTTAATCCATAAGCCTAAATACTTTTTCAAATGCATTAACTGCATTGTTTTATTGAACAGTCTCACTGAAAATATTTTGGTCCTCAAATTCTGTTTAAGTGTTCAGAAATAAGCTGTACTTTATATATGCAGAGAATTAAAAAAAAGATCTATTACATGCTTTCATACACACAGCATATGTATCCACTGTCTGGATATTTCTGGAATGGACAGTTATTTATACAACTACTGCAAAAGACAGACAAGCAAGTAGTTGATGCATCACCTGACCTTCAAAAATGTCCTCTGCACTGGTTCCCCTGCAAGCATACCAGACCGATTATACACTCTGGTATAAGAGCAAAGCCTAGCTCCACACAGTCTTACCCCAATCAAACTGAGCAAGCACACATGAAAAGAAAACAAGAAATAAAACTATACAATTATAAACCTCTCAGACTTACTAAGGCTGCACCTGCACTTGAAAATAGTGGGAATATCCAAGACCAAGGAAGACAGCAATAAAGTAATATAAGTAACCAGGCTAGAGGGTCTTTTTGAAAATAAGCAGTATTGTGAAGACTTACATATTTGTTGTACTATACCCCAGAAGGGTCTTCTACAAGGAGTAACAGTTGGAAGAAACCCCAAGGAATATAAAAACATCTACTAGTGAGATAGGGGCCACTGGCTGAAAAAAAAGTTATGTACTCACCATAACGTTCCATGTATGTAGTCCATCTCGCCAAACATTATTACGTGTGGGTTCGGAGCCGATCCTCGGCTCTGACTCTGCCGCTTAGAAAGCCGGAAAACTTCTGACTGGCTCGTGGCTAGGAGATATCCCATGGTGCATGAGCACATTCCGCAGATCTTGTTTGCTACTAGTCTATCAGAATAAGACAGGAAAAGGACAAAGGTCCGGAAAAATAAATTGTAATAAAGGCGCCCTCTATGGTATAAACCACTGTAGAAAAGGAAAAAACTGTTTCCAGATCCTCCAGGAAGGGAGCTGGTGGGTGGGTTCGTAATAATGTTTGGCGAGATGGACTACATACATGGAACATTATGGTGAGTACATAACTTCTTTATGTTATGTAGTCCTATCTCGCCTCCAATATTACATGTGGGACAGCGTCCCTAGCATCTTGAATGGGTGGCTCACTGGAAAATACTCCGGAGTACTGTGGAACCAAACGAGGCTCTACCCCTGGAAGTTAAATCCAATTTATAATGGGAAATGAAGGTATGAGGGCTAGCCCATGTTGCTGCTGCACATATATTATCAATAGGTGTCCTGGCTTGGAAGGCAGCAGAAGTAGAAAAGGAGCTGGTAGAATGCGCTTTGACTTTAAAGGGTAACTCCTTTCCTTGAGAACTGTAAATAAAGGAAATACAACTAGAGATCCAGTTCAACAGTGTCACCACCTTAGAAACTGGCAAAACCATTCTCGCCTCAGCAAAAGAAATGAACAGCTGTTCTGATTTTCTAAATCCTTTGGTCCTGTGGATATAGAAATGCAGATGCCTATACACATCCAATTGGTGGAATGTATACTCTGCTTTATTGGTGTGATTAGGGAAGAACACTGGCAATTCAATTGTTTGGTTTAATTGAAACTGAGAACAGACTTTAGGAATAAAAGAAGGATTGGTCCGGAGAGAAACCCTGTCTTTAAGAAAAATTAAATATGGAGGTTTAACTGATAGGGTTTGTAGTTCAGAAACTCATCTGGCTGAGGTTATTGCCACCAAAAAAAAAAGATTCTTCCAAGACAGGAATTTCAACTGACAACTGTGGGCTGGTTTCAAAGGGTGGCAAAGCAAGTCTAGACAAGACTAGATTCAGATCCCAGGAAGGAATGGGGTCTTGAACAGGAGGTCTTAACATCATGGAACCCCTAAGAAAAGATTTGCAAAGTGTGAGAGACATAAGACTGGAATCATTAATCCCCGCATGAAAACTGGATATTGCTGCTAGCTGAACTCGGAGTGTAGCAGCCGCTGAACCCTGGTGAAAGAGTTCTGAAAGGAACTCTAAAACAATAGTAATGGGAGCTGTAAATGGATCAACTCTTCTGTTGTGTGTCCATATAGAAATTCTCTTCCATTTACTGTGATACAATTTTCTAGTTGAAGGCTTGTGAGAAGAGGTAATAATATGGGTTACAGCTGGAGACAGATCATGAAGCCTGACTAGTGACGGAACTGGAGCAGCCATGCTGTCAGTTTGAGAGTGTGGAGACTGGGGTGACGAGAACCTGACGTGTATCAAGAGGTCTGGCACTGGGTCCAGAGTCCATGCACAGTCTAACAAGTGAGACTCGAGAAAAAAGGAACCAAATCTGATGAGGCCAGTAAGGAGTGATGAGGATCATCTTGCTTCCCAACAACATTGCTTTCGGTATGACCTTGGGAATGAGTGGAAAAGCATAAAGGAGTCTCGGGGCCAATCGTGGACGAGTGCATCTCTTGGAGACTCTCCCGGAGGGGGGATGAGGGAGAAAAAAGTGCTAATTTGGTGTTGATGGGGCTGGCAAAGAGATCGCAGCAGGGTTGTCCCCACTTGTGGAAGATCAGATGGGCTACTTTCTAGTTCAAGGACCATTCGTGAGGTAACAATATTGCCCTGCTGAGCTTGTCTGCTATCACGGTGGAAGTCCCCAGGATGTGCGTTGCAGTGAGAAAGCATTGGGAAGAAATCGCCCAATTCCAAACTCGTAGGGCCTCTCAACATAAAGGGTATGATCTGGTCCCTCCTTGTTTGTTTAGATACCAAACCACCGACATTTTGTTGGTCTTTCATAGCTATCGTCCCTGGAGGGAGAAAGTCGTGAAGTGCTCGCTAGAAGCAACGCTCTCATCTCTAGGACACTGATATGCAGATGGGCCTCCTGATTTTGCCATGTGCCTTGGACAGTCCTGCCTAGATAATGCACCCCCCACCCTATCTGGGAGGCATTCATGGTCACAGTGGCAATGGGCTGGTGCGGTACAAAAGGAGCCCCTGTGGTAAGATGACCTGGCTGAATCCACCAGCATAGATCCTTTTTGCAAGAATCTGTGTTCAGTATCTGGTGATGCAGACGCAACTGCGGGAAGGACCACTGGGATGACAGGAGCCACTGGAGTATCCTTATATGTAGTCTTGCTAAAGGTACCAAGGTTATGGTCGATGCCACAGTTCCAAGAAGCTGCAACACCACCTTCGCTTTGACTCTTCGAAGGGGAAGTATCCTGTAAATTTGCTGCGCAAGATTGTGTATTCTGTCTGTAGATAGTCTGGCTATCATAGAAACAGTGTCTATTTTTGCTCCTATAAATGTTATAGACTGAGTGGGCAAAGTTGAGTATTTTCCCAGTTTATAGAGATTCCCAACTGGGAACAGAGCTTGATTGTGGAATCTCTCGATTGAACTAGACAATGCCTGGTGGTGGCAGTCAAAAGCCAATCGTCCAGGTATGGAAAGACTTGGATTCCCTGACGCCTCAAATGAGCTGTCACTACTGCCATGCACTTGGTGAACACCCGGGGGGGCTGTGGTGAGACCAAAGGGCAGCGCCTGAAATTGGTAATGATTGGCTCCCAGCCGGAAGCGTAGGTAGCTCCTTGATGCTTTGTCCATCATTATGTAATAGTAGGCATCCAGGTGATCTATTGAGCACATCCAACTGTCTTTCCCTAACAGAGGGAGTATGGACTGTAGAGTGACCATTCAGAACTTGGACTTCTTTACATACTAGTTTAACCTGCTGAGGTCTAAGATGGGTCTCCAGTCTCCTGTTCTTTTTGGAACTAAAAAGAACCTGGAGTATGTTCCGAATCCTGTCTGGTCTGTTGGGACCTTCTGGATGGCTCTTTTTAATAGCAGCTTTTCTATCTCTATAGCCAAAACAAACGAAAGTTTGACCACGGACCAAGAAAATCCACCACGAACTAAGGAACTAGTTTCCTTTCTTTGTCCGTCTGTCTGGTGTCTTAGTTCCGTGGTGGACATTTCTATCTCTATAGCCGCTTGAGCCCTGTGATTGGGTGGTACATCTGTGATCCTTTTGGGAGGGTGTGGTGGATGGGAAAAGGGTATAGAGTAACCTCTGGTAATGATGTCTTGTACCCACTTGTCTCAAGTGAGATTTAGCCAGGCTTTTGGGTACAATGACAGGTGACCCCCGACCGGCTCCAGAGACGCACAGTCAGGTTCCACATCAGGAATACTGAACACGAAAGGAATCGTGACTTCCCTGATTTTGTGAGCCTCCCTTGCCTCTAGGGCGACGTCTACCATTACTTCCTCCTCCCCTGCCTCTGAAGGAAGAATCACCCTGTGTATCCTGGAAAGGTCTCTGTGATTTCTTGAACCACATTTTACTGCTCTTCTGACCTTTAGGGTAAGGTCTAGAAGGAACGGTAAAACGGACTCTCACAGCAGAGAGAGTCTTTCCTTCCTGTTCACACCTAGTGAGGGCATCTTTCACTGTGGGTCCAAAAAGAGAGGATCCGTCCACGGGGGCATTGGTGAATGTAGACTTGAAAGGCTCAGCAAAGTTGCATAGACGCATCCAGGAATGTCCCCTTAAGGAGACTCCTGAATCTGCCGCCCTACTCGCACCATCAGCTGCGTACAAGATCAGCCGCATGGAGGAGTTAACAATGGATGTGAGGGTAGCCAACTGAGCAGACACTGTAGATGGACTGCTTCAGTAGAGGTACCCTGAAGAGTATCTCCTAACGCCCTTAAGAGATCTCTCTGAAGTCTCGTAAAATGTGATAGTTCAGCAAGTGTAAAAGCCGCTGAAGAGAAGACATGCTTCCCGTACCTATCCATCATTCAGGATTCCTTATTGGGTGGATGGATATCAGAAGTCTCTGCTAGCTCCTTCTTAGTGGCTGCTGCCACCACCATGGCATCAACAGGTAAGCCCTTGGATAAAATCCTTTGTCTTTAGGGGCAGAAAGAAATTTAGTCGGCCTCCTGGGGACTGGTTCCACGGCATCAGGAGTCTGCCATGCTTTCTGACTTACAAGATCCAGTAATTCATCAAATGGAGGAAACATCCATGAAGCTGAGGGCTGAGACCCGAAAGCCTTCAGGTACACTGACCCCTCATTGGATGGGGTGACGGCAGGCCAGCCGCCTCTCTGCCTGCGGATCTCCAAAATGTCTGCAAAGGAGACATCTTCAGAGAAGGACATAGGGGACCCCTCCGACTCATCGAGGTCAGTGTCAGATGTGACAGAATCATCATGGGAGTCTACATGCTTCCTCTTAGATGATCTCTTCTGAGAGAGCTCAGCGGGGTCCTCTGGGGAGGTCTCAGAAAATCAGGGGCCACCCAGATGGGGTTCCTGAGGCTGTGGGTCTCTGCCATCCCAGGGGAGAGAGGATGCTGAGACTGTAGTCAGTGCTTGAGGGAGGATAGCATTGGTATTTCTACATAGGACGGATGAACTATCCAACATGCTCCTCATCCTCACAAAGACAGATTCCTCTGGCTCCAAATGACACCCCGGATCCGAAGAGAGCATACGTGCCGATGGCTCCAAAAAAATTGGCTCCGAGAACGATGTAGGGTCCGAGCTCACTCGGGCCAACGCACCAAGAGGAAGACTCGGGGACCGAAGAGTTCGGTTCCTAGTGTCCCCCTCGGGGCCGACTGAAGAGCTTCAGACCCCAGACACTTCGGACGGCACTGAGAGTGTCGGAGTGGAGCTCGGCTCAGAGACAACCACACGGGGTGCTGGAGCCGAAGACACCACTATAGTCGGTACTGGCAATATCGGCTCCAAAGGCCCAATCTGGGTTGGAGGAGGAAAGGGAGCAGGATCGGTAGCAGGAGTTGGCTCCGAGACCAAATGGGTCGGAGCAAACAAAAAATTTGGCAAGGCCGACGACTTGAGGAGTCTGAGCACCACTCTCGATGTCTTCTTCAGATAAGCTCCTGAAGGATCTGGAGGACAGTGTGGGAGACCTTGTTCTCTGCAATATAGGCAACTTTAGAGTAGGGAAGACCAGTGGAATGTCTGCAGACCGGCTCTGAAGAGGACTGCTAGTCATGGGCACTGAAACACTTGGTGCCGATACTGCAGGGTCCGTTTCCAAAATCTCATTCGGCCCCAAAAATTGTGCAGCCAAAGAGACAGAGGCCAACTCCGATTTTGGTAACTTCTGTGGAGGTTCAGAGACCGAAGTTGAGGCTGGAGAAGGCCGTTTAGAGGTCTTGCCCTTATCCTTTCTAGAAGGCTGCGACCTAGCAGAGGAGGAAGAACTGGCTAGGTCTTCCTCGAAGGAAGGTTTTAACATGCCTTTTAAAATCAGCTTATTCTTCCATTCCTGGAGTACTCTAGGGCTAAAAGAATGACAAAAGAGACAAGTTTCTTGTAGATGTATGGCCCCTAAGCAGTGCACACAGACGCTATGACCATCATTGATGGACATTTTTTCCAAACATTTAGTACACTTTTTAAACCCTGACAGTTTATGTTCTTTATATTCCTTGGACATAATGGCAGTAGAGAAAAAAACAACACTCACACAACAAGAGAGGAACTAGATCCTCTTAACTTAAGCAGTTCTAGCCCTAACACCTACAACAAAATTAAAAAGGTTTTACTAGGTTCTCCAACTTAAACGAACCTAGTGCAAGAAAGAAAAAGGGAACAAACTAGCAACTCTTAAGTTAAACAGTCTAGTCAAAAAAAACACACTAACAGGAACCACATACAAACAGCCAACAGGCCCAAGAAAATTTTAAACAGCAATAAGTCAAATCCGGTTAAAGACACAAATCTGTAATCACAATAAGACGTGTCAGCAATCAGAAAAAATCTTCACAAGAAGTAAAAAACTCCTGATAAGCAGTAATAATAATGAACTGAATCACTTAGCTACGGCCAACCAAAAGAAGCTTCCGAATGAAGACGTGGCAAACGAGATCTGGGGAATGTGCTCAAGCACCATGGGATACCTCCTAGCCACAAGCCAATCAGAAGTTTTCAGGCTTTCTAAGTGGCAGAGTCGGAGCAGAGTATCGGCTCCGAACCCACACAATAATGGAGGTGAGATAGGACTACATAACATCAAGAGTTAAGTCAGCGTTCAGAAGCACTGATGTGCCAAGATGACCAGACCTTGGCAAACAGAGTTTAAGCAATAATGTTTAGTAAGTGTGAACCAGTGATCGTGACTTATGACATAGATGTCTACTGAGGGCAAATTTTTTTAAAGAAATTTTCTAGGTTGCTTTTGCCCTGAGCTTGCAGACCATCAATCATCCCACTAATGGACTTGATTACATTCATTCCCCTAGTTCTGGGAGTCCTTCCAGAACCACTGGTGGGGGGAGTAGAAATATCTGAAGGGGGCAATCATTTGGGTATCCATGATGGCTGCTTGTGTGACTGCTGCCATCCTGGCTACGAAGGCATCTCTACTGGTGTTAACCAAGGCCCTGGGCAGTGGAATGGGTGATCTACATTACTACAGAGGGCCACAATGCTTTCTCCATGTGGGTGCATTTTTCTGCACACCTACTATGAAGGCTGCAACCAGGCAGGACACAATTTAAACAGCTGTCCCTCCTCCGCATAGTGACCATGGCATTTTGTAGCCTAATTTGCCCATCATTAACAGCCCTCTTTTTCCCATTTTCTACATGGTGTCAGGGTGTCACATCAACTGCTGTCATCTCTCTCAATTCATTGTTGCTCTCCTACATTTTTATACAGTCATGTCGGAGTGTCACAGGTCTTCTCTCACACAATCCATCCATCTTGCCTTCTTTTCTATCCCAAATCCTCTCTCTCTCTTTTTTTTTAATTAAAACCTTTATTAAATTACCAAGCCACGTTAATATGTTACTGCTAAAAACACTATAGATCATATACATGCTTTTAAACAATTATCAATGCAGTATTACATTTATTCCTTAATCCCTGCCTTTACTTAAACTTCACTCCTCCTCCAAAACATTATTCTGTGTGTACTGGTCCTGCAATTTCAATTTTCCTATGTAGCTATGTAGCTTATGCCTACATTTTCTAAATAACCCACTTCCAGTTCTTTTGTCTGTTACAACATTCACCACTTCCAGTGCAGCTAGTAGGCCTTATTATATACAGGCAATTCAGATCCCATATCCCATCTCAGAAAAAAATCATTATCTTAATTACATCCATTTGCTCACCCGGTATTTCTGACAAAGTGCTCTATAAAGGGAAATTTTAAAGTCTGCCAACTCATTACACTCCCAGAAAAAGAAGTTATGTACCTACCATAACGTTCTATCTGTGCTGTCGATCTTCATTCTTCCTCAACAAGCGGGTTCGAATTCCGATCTGTCTGATCAGACTTGCTCGATGCTAAAGCTCATAGATACCCAATCTCTTGAGCTTCTCTCTTACCACAATGCATCTACCAAATTACTTTAGATCTTGTTTGCTGCTACACTAGAGTAGGAAGAGTAAGAGAATTATGGAAAAGCCATATTCAGAAGTCATATGTATTTATACATACATATTGTTGTCAATCTTCATTCTATCAGCAACAAGTCGGACAGTGTCCCTAGCTACCTGTGTCCAGGGTGGACTCCAGAAATGATACTCCTAAGCACCACAGAACCAAATGATGCCCTACCTCTGGAGAACAGATCCAATTTATAATGAGTGAAAAAGGTATTGGGGGCAAGCTGCTGCTACTCAAATATCCTCAATGGACATTCTTGATTAAAAAATGTGGATCTATAGTAAAGTGCACTTTCAAGGGATGCATAAGAGAAATGCCCAATTTAGCACAGACAAAGGAAATGCAATTTGTCAACCAATAGGGTAACTTTGGAAGTTGGTTTTCCCAATCTTGGTTCAGAGAAAGAAATAAACATTTGGTCAGCTTTCCTGATTATTTTCTGTTCTATGCAAATAGAATCACAACAGTCTCTGAACATCCAGTAAATGTAAGATGTATTCCCCTTTGTTGGTAAAGTTGGGAAAAAACACTGGTAGGTTAATAGCCCTATTGAGGTTGGTTTCTGATACCATCTTTGGAAGAAAAGATGGGTTGCTATGTAAGGTCATTCTATCTGTGGAAAACCAAGTATGAAGGTTTAGAAGATAATGCTTGGATCTCAGAAATTCTTGTGGAAGTAATGGCAACCAAGAAAATTGTCTTCCATGTAAGATATTTAAGGTCCCAAGTAGCTGCTGGTTCCAAGGGAGATTGTGCGAGACTGAAGCATCAAATTTAAGTCCCATGGAGGAGAAGGGAAGGCCTTATAAGAAGTGTTCCTTTTAAGAAGGCCTTGCTCAATTTGTGAGAAGCTATGGATGCACCATTAAAACCTGTATGGTAATTTGAAATTGCTGCTTGTTGCACTTTAACCGTTAAAGAATTAGCACCATTTTGAAATAGGTGTGCAAGGAAATCTAAAATGTGATTAACAGAAGCTAAGAGGGGGTCAAGATTGTATTGCTGAGACCAAAGAGCAACTCTTCTCCATTTACTGGAATTTGGTTTCTTATTGAGGATTTATGGGAAGATAAAATTATATGTCTGACAGGTGATGAGAACATAGACTGTCTGGCTACCAAGGGAACTGGAGAAGCCAAGCAGTCAGCTTGAGGTTTGGTATATCCAGGTGCGACATGCTCGTCAGGTGAGACAGGAGGTCTAGAGCTGGATCTACATTCCATGGTGGTTGAACCAGATTAAGGCCATAGGAAGGGAAACTAAATTTTTCAAGGCTAAAAGGGGGCAATGAGGATTACTGTGCTCTTCAACCTGCCAGCTTCCTGCAGACATTTTGAAATTAATGAGGTTCATAGGAAGTCATAAAGGAAACCAGGGGGCCAATCGTGAATTAAAGCATCCTCAGTGACTGCCCCTGTGGGGGAATTAGGGCAAAGTAGCACGGCTGGCCCCACTGATGGAAAATCTTGTCCGCCACTTTCTTGTTGAGGGTCCAGTTGTGGAAGAAGAATGCACCTGCTAATTTTGTCCGCAATTACGCAGTTTGTGCATCGCTAAAAGAAAGTAGTCAGAACAGATCACCTACTGCCAGATCCAGGCAGCTTCTCGGCAAAGTGGGTAAGATTTGGTTCCCGCTTGCTTGTTGATGTACCAGACAACTGACATGGTGACTGTTCAAATCACAATCATCCCACAGGAAAGAAGATCTTGAACTGTTTGCAACCCCAAGAGCACTGCTCTTATCTCTAGAACATTTACATGTAAACTGGCCTCTTTGAGGGACAAAGTACCCTGGACTGTCTTCCCCAGATAATGCCGCCATCACCCACCCTATCTGGGAAGCATCTACTATGGATTTGGGCTGTAGGGGGATGAAGGGACAGAAAACCATGACAGCCACAAAAAACACCAAAACGTTCAAAAAAACACACCAACTGAAGAAGCAGTCAAAGGTGAAGTAAAGAGAAGATTCTTTAATCCATTATATACATCTGTCCTGGTACCTTGGCAATTCGCCTTCAATGGAACCATGGTGTGTTTTTTTTTTTTGGATGAAGGGACAGACATGGAGCAGTTGATCTGATTGGATCCACCAATACAGATCTCTTTTGCAAGTGTTGGTAATTCTTATCTGGTGCAACACTGACTGATGAAAGATTGACCATTGAGAAGCCTGCATCCATTGAAGGATCTGTATGCAAAACCTGGCTGATGGAGCTAAGGTTATCGCTGTCACCATGAGGTCTAGAGTTTGGAGAATTGTATGGACTGAAATTGAGGTGTTTTCTATAACCTTCTTAACCTGTGACCTTATCATCTGAACTGTGTGTAGTGGAAGGGAAGCAATAGCATTCTTTGTACTGAGAAGTGCTCCAATAAATTCCAATGTTTGAGTTGGCTGAAGTTGTGATTTGCTGTAGTTTATGGCTATTACTAGGATAGTGCAGGTATGGAGAACCTGCTCTCTTGTGTGTATGAGTTGATGCCTGGTTGGAACGGTAATAAGTCAGTTGTCCAGCTAGGGAAGCACCCGGAATCCCTGCAGTCTGAGGTAAGCTGCTATTACTGCCATGCACTTGAACATTCTGGGGGCTGTGGTGAGTCCAAAGGGCAGCACTCTGAATTGTTAGTGACTGACTCCCAGGCAGAAGCATAGGTGCTTTCTGGATCGCCTGTTAATTTTTATGTGATAATACGCTTCCTGAAGATCTACTGAGTGCATCCAGTTGTCCTTGACCAAAAAAGGGAGAATGGACTGAACGGTGATCATCCGGAACTTGGTTCAGTGAACAGATTTGTGAGATCCAAAACTGGTCTCCAGTCCCGTCTTCTTTGGCACTAAAAAGAACCATAGAACCATAAGTATCCTACCTGGTTTGGTGGGACCTCTTGGATGACTCTTTCTAGCAGCTTTTGAATATGGATTGCTGCTTGATACCTCTGACTGGAAGGAACATCGAGGATTTTTCTTGAAATTGGTGGTGGTAGGGAAAATGGTATTACACCAAAGTATCTTTTGTTAACTAATTCAGGAGCGCAGGTAGGGTTTATCAAAAAAAGATTCTCATGAACCCTGGTTTTGCAGGCCACCTCTGCCACGAGGGTGACGAAGTCCATTGGAGTTCCACCATGCTCCTGGGGGAACCTCCTTAACATGCTTCATGGAAAGGTCCTTGGGACTTTAAGAACCACATTTTCCAACCACTTCGCTAATTCATGAAGTAGGATCTTTGGGGGGGGGGGGGCTGAAAAACGTAAGCCCACAGTAAACAAGGTCTTTCCATCCTTCTCACATTTGGACAGAGTTTTCTTTACCTTAGGGCAAAAAACAGTAGTTCTGTCAAAAGGGGTATTGATGATACTGTATTAAATGGCTCCGCAAAAAATCACACAAGTGCATTAAGGCATGCCTCTTCATGGAAATGCCTCAAACCGCAGCTCTTTAGGTCCCTTCTGCTATGTTGGAAACTAACCTCTTAGAACTACTAGATAATGACTGAAGGGTTGCCAACTGAGAAGTTAATGAATCTTGAACCTCTGTAGAAATGGCTCCTGAGAGAGTATTTGATAATTCCTTAGTCAAATCTCTCTGAAATTTGATAAAGTGTGTCAAATAGTTCAGTGACTCCAAGGCAAAGGTCACCGAAGCAAAGACAAGCTTCCCCTGTCTGTCCATCACCTGTGACTCCCTGTTGGGGGGATGAACAGTGGAACTCTCATTGGCTAGTTTCTTCTTTGGGCTGCCGCAATGACCATGGCATCAAATAGAACCCCTTTATCCCAAAATTGTCTGTCCCCAGGTGGTGCTATTATCCTGCCTGGTCTCTGAGATTTGGGTTCTATGTAGTCAGGTTCCTTCCATGCCTGCCTACTAGTCATGTCAATGAGCTCGTCGGCTAACAGAGTCACCCAGGAGGTAGAGGGTCCCACACCGAAAACCTCTAGGAGGCCAGATTCCTTCGGCATAGGGTTGGAGGGAGTCCAGCTACCTCTCTAAGGATTTCTAGGATGTAACAAACAGGGATGTCTTCAAGAGGTGACCAGGGGGATCCCTCACCTTCATTGAAATCTGCATTTTTGGTGACAGACTCCTGTGGGGACTCTAGGTGTTTACTCTTTCATGGTCTATTCCTGGGAACTTCCTCAGTGGGATACTCTGGGGAAGTCTCGGAACAGGAAATCAGAATTCCCTGGGTGGGAACCTGAGGCTTTAATACAGGATACCCCTGTACAGAAAGGTCATGAGGCTCCAGGAACTCTAATATCAAGGTAGAATATCTAGGATCTGAGGGGGAAGACTCCATCAGGTATGCTGAGGCAGAGAACACTCTCTTTGCAGCCTTGAAGGCAGAACTTGAAATAACCAGAGAGGAGCTCTGATGTGAGAAAGCAGGTTTCTGAATCATCCCCTCTCCCCACTCCATCGGCACCACCCCAAAGGAGGAAGTTGGAACTGAACTGTCCAGTGCTGAGGTGCCAAGGAACAAAGACGGTTTCGAAAACTTCAGGGTCAAATGCTGCATCTCGTACCCAGCAGGCAGGCTTTGGCTCTGAGAACTCTCCAGATCCGAATGGATTGGAGGTCTCAGAGATAATGTCATTTCTGAGGAAACAGTTATCCTCGGATCAGAGTTTGACAAATTCAGGTGGCTGTGATCCTGTGACTCTAAAGCAACAGAAAGTGTTAGAGGAGGAACTTGCAGGGGGGGGTGTGGTGGAAGGTCAGGTAACCTGACCCAGAAGTCTAGGCGCAGAGGGAAACACCAATCTGCCCCTGTGCCAAGATCATCTTCCTCGCCATTCTCTCCACATTGTCCTCTGTGAGGCTTCTAGAGGAATGAGTAAAGTAAATGGAGGGGGATGCTGGTCTCTGTATGTATATATATATATATATATATATATATATATATATATATATATATATATAAAAACAAGCCAGTGGGAGTTTATCAGGAATTGGGTCCAGCAAATATCTGGTCCGAGGACAATACAGAGCGTCAGAGTTCTGTCAGATCCCATAAAGTAGAATCCAATGGTTTAGTCTTCTGATCTGATTTAGCCAGTGTCAGTTCTATAATGTTTGATTTAGACTTTATATGATCTGAGGGAGAATTTGGATCCTGACCTCTTAGTTTTTTCTGATCTGGGGTCTAGACTATTTTTTTGCACTTCTCTTCTGAGAAGAGTCGTAAGAAGATTTAGATGAAGTAGAAGGCTTCAACTTTGGAGACTGGGATATGGCTTCTCCAAAAGGAGGAATGAGGCCTTTCAGAATCAGCTTGTTTTTGCATTCAGTAAGAGCTTGCGGATTAAATCCTGGGGAACTAGAGCAGTCGTCTTGTAAATGCAAAGGACTCCAACAGTACACACACAGTGTGTGCGCATCTGAAAGTGGCAACTTATGCCCACATTTAGAGCACTTTTTAAAACCTGCAGATTTCTCAGCCATCATGCAGTATCCAGTTAAGGAAAAAATAACAGACAGATACTACAGAACAAAGGCAATGAAAATATAAGCAGCTTTTTTTTTTTTTTTTTTTTTTTTTTTGGGGGGGCAGAATAGAAGAAAAAAAGTCAGGGAGATACCAACAATGGTACAGAGAGAAACTATGACAAAGTTGTAAAGGAAGGGAGATACTAATGATAGTTTCTAAGTGCACCAAATACAAAAAAAAGGAAAGGAACAGGAGCAGCAGCAAATATGAAAAATGACAACTATACCATGCTAACAGTACTAGTTAAGAACAGCAGCAGCAAGGGAATGCCAACAATGGTATGAGAGATTACGAAGAAGATGCAAGGACAAGAGAGTGCAAACAAGTGGAAGAACAGTAAAGGTATTAATCACAAAAAATTAAAACTACTTAACTGAAAAAAAACAGAAATTGTACTTGTCTAACACAGCTTGCGAGAATGGCAAACCACATCCGATAGCTAGAAGCAGCAAACGAGATCTGGGGTAATTTGGTAGGTGCACTGTGAGTAAGGGAGAAACTCGAGAGATTTGGTGGCTGTGAGCTTTAGCACTGGCCGAACTGGATCGGACAAATCAGACCTGAACCCACTTGTTGAGGATAGAATGAAGATTGACATCACCAGATCACGTGTTACCAGTTACCTCTTTTGTTCCCCATCACACCTCCAACATTTACTACCACGTGAGAAAAAATTCTCTGGAGTCTACTTGGGGTATAAAAATACCTATGCAAACACTTTCAAGCAAAAATCCTAAATCTTCTAGACTATGTTGCATATTTTGGAGCCATACATATGCCCTCCCATTGTTTCCCTGTGAATTTCTTATCAAATCTCCCTTCCCAATCTTTTCTAATATCCTTTGACTGACTGCTATAGTTATCGTGTAATATTTTATATGCCTTCTTAAAGACAGTTTCTTTTCTAGATTAAACTAAAAACTCTACCACAGCAGGTCTTTCACTTAGGATTTCCCTGTCTCTCTTTTTTCCTATACTCTGTTATCAGTCCTTGATACGTAAGGCAGTCTCTAGCCTGTAGTCCAAAAATGCTCTTGTCCTATTCCCATCCTATTACCTTTCCCTCTCCAGTTATTTGCTCCCAATACTTTGGTTCCTTTGCCAGTTTTCTCCAGTAAATTCTAGCCCCCTCTTGCCTATTCTCAGTACCCCTAACAGAATACGTTTGGCTACTTTATGAATATAATATGTTGTACAGCTGTTATTCTCCTTATGGATGTGCATTCAAAATGTCATTCTCTCTTTACTTCTTGAATCCCCCATGCCCCGCTTCATCACCCCTTTCCATTTTTAATTATAGCTTTCCGGGTG
Organism: Protopterus annectens; assembly: GCF_019279795.1. Classification (NCBI taxonomy): domain Eukaryota; kingdom Metazoa; phylum Chordata; order Ceratodontiformes; family Protopteridae; genus Protopterus; species Protopterus annectens. The sequence continues at coordinate 831,518,833 of NC_056727.1, read as the reverse complement.
TGTTATGTATATTAGCCTTAAATGTGTATTCCTTCAAATCAGGTAATTCTAAACGGCCTTGTTCCACATATGTCACGTAAGTGACTTATCCCACTTGATCTTTGCCCTCTTCCCCTCCCAGATAAAATCTTTCAACTCTTTATTAATTACTATCCAAGACTTCACTAGTTGATAAAAATGCCTGATCTGTATATAAAACTAAAGGGACTAAACATTTTCACTGCATGTACCTTGTTATTCATATCCATAAATAAGAACTTCCAGTTTCCTTGTTTTTGTATTCTCTTTTGTTTAAAATGTTCCCAGATATCCTTAGCTGCTACAACATAATCCTTTTTAATCCATACTCCTATAAATACAAGTACTGCTGAATCAGTTCATGTGTAGGTACATAGTTTACAGTTACATTCTGTGTTTTGTCTGTATTAATTTTATATTAAAAAAAACTGAAACTGTCTCAGAATTTTCCACAACATTAAGATGTCCTTTTCTGTTTTTATCAGGTACAAAATATCATCTGTAGCAAATATAGCCAACTTTTCTTGATTTTTGTACCAAATATATCCTTGAATTTCAGAGTCCCTTATTTTCTTTGCCAATGGCTCTACATATAATGCAAATAAACTGGAAATTAGACACCCCCGTCTGGTTCCTCTGTTCAAACACAACTTATCAGAAAACTCTCCCACTTTAATTTTTGCCTCTGATCCCTCGTATAACCTTCTAATTAACTTTACTGGACTGAATGCAAATGCTTCTACTGTCCCACTTACAAAATCTCAGCTCACTCTCATGTTCCCTCTGCAGTGAGACCCACTAACAGCGATATTTTCTTACATTCTGCTTCTCTCTGGATCATCACTGCTCTATTAATGTTGTCAAATGTTTGACTCCCCTCCACAAAACCACATTGATCCACATCTATCAATTTTGGTAAAACCTTTGCCATTTGTTAAAACTATTATAGACATAAAAACTTTATAATCAAGGTTTAAAATTGAAATGGGCCTATATGAAGCTGGGTCTGATGGGTCTTTACTATGTTAGGTATTACAGCCACCACAGCTTTCTTCCAGAATGTTGGTGCTTCCCCTCCTTTTAAAATACTGTTAAACAAAAACTTCCAGATCTTTATCACTTCCTTCCCACCCAGTTTCCAAACCTGCACAGGAAAAAAATCTGATCCTGGAGACATTCCTGCAGATTGATTAAACATCACCATTTTTATCTCATCTCCTCCTATCTTAACTGTTTAAAGCTGAACCTCATCTACCTCTAACCTTTGTATACTCAAGTTTTCTCTAAATATATGTGTACTTTCTCTTGACTTCCACATTCCTCTGCTTTATACAATTTTTCAAAAATGTCCAAAATATCTAGAGCATCTTACAGGATCTCTGGTTATTTATTTTTATTTTTTTAATTATAGGCTCCCTAACTTTGGCAATAACCCTTTCTACTTTATGTTGCTTAAGTTGTTGTGCTAAGAGTTTTTGTACTATAGTTGCGTCCCAAATCATCTTCACCAAACTGTCTTCTGTTTCCTGCAAAACAGTGGTGTAACTAATACTATTATATGGTAGAGAAACCTCAGCAGTGAAGGCAGAGCATATGCCTAAACCATTGTAATCTGATTTATTTGACCTACCCTGTACCTGGAGCTAACTAGGTTTCTGCTTTGATGTTCTGATTTCTGTTCTGTCTCAGACTGGTTTGCTAATATAGTCCAGCATCAATATAAACAATAGTGGTCTCAGAGCTGAAGTCTGATGCACACCCACTCCTACTAAAAACCCCTCAGAGACTGAACATTTTTCATATTTGTGTTACTGGGTCCTTGTATGCAGCCAGCACTAATTCTAGCAATGTTTCTGGGACTTCAAACCACTGCAGGACTGCCCAAACCAGCTTCCTTGGACCCTGTCATATGTTCCAATTCTAGGGAATGCCCATTTGGAGTCTTTCCTCACCTCTATCTTCTCAACTTTCCGTCTCGATGCAAACATCAGGTCAATTGAGCTGCATTCTAATCTGAATCAGAGCTGTTCTTCTCCAGTCTTACATTGTACTACTCTGCATGGTCATTTATCAATTCCCCCTTCTCAGAACTTTCATGCAGTGTGACAGGAGTTTGATACTGCTATACAGCCTTCAGTTGACAATGCCCCTTTATTCTTGTCCACTGTCACTAGTAAGCTTATTCTTCAGTTATTTGGAAGACACCATTCTTTCCGTACTGCTACAAGTACCTTTAGCAGCCATTTCTCCACTAACTCACCCAAAATCTTGATCATATTTGCTATGAGCTTTTCCCGAACTTCCATTGTCCTTAGTGCTGTTTTTACTTCTTCTAGGATAAGCTCCTCCTTTTCTTTCACTGTAGGCGGTGTCTGGGGCAGAAAAGCTTCTTGGGGGGGGGGGGGGTCTCTTCATTCCAAGCTACTGGAAGAACTCTTTCCATCTGCCTTTGATGTCCTGTGGACTTTTGAGCAAATTGTTCCTGGCATCCCTTATTAAGACTGTCTGATGACTATCTTCTTTATTATTCTGTCATTGCTTTGTAACCTGAGAATTTCTTTGTGCCATCTACTCAGTCGCTTTCAAGAAGCTAGTACAGTGTGCCCCTGAAATCTTGTTCTTTACTACTACAACTGCTCTCTTAGCATCTTTGCTAACCACCCAGTATTTCTTATCTCCTACTTTTTCCTGCAATCCTCCTTGTGTTTGAGGTCTTCCTGGGTTTCTGCATTCCACCACCAGCTTTCCTTATGTACATTTGCTTACCTGGCTCAGTGGCATATCTGTTATGTGGCCCTTACACTTGCTGTTTTGAGGCATGGCCATTCTTCTTCTTCAACTCCACCTATTTCCTCTTCTCCCTGATGTGGTAGAGCCCTGAGCATTTCTTAGAACTCTTGTGCTTTCTTAAAAGTTAACTTCCAGGTCTTCAGCTTAGCCTCTGTTGAACTACGAGACTTATCTGACTACTGCTTGTAGCTAATTGTAACAAACAGTTGTTTATACTGTGGGCCAACTGTTTCACTGGAGGTGACTTTGCAATCATGGATTCTACCCCAGTGCCTCTTTCCTTACTAGGAGGAAGTCTACCAGAGTTGCATGCTGGCCACTCTTGTATGTAATCTTGTGACAGTCTCTCTTACTGAACTACATGTCGGCTGTCATCAAGCTATTTTGAAGACAGAACTCTAGAATGGCTTCCTCTTTATTGCCGTTGCCCTATCCATGTGGACCCCTGAGAGTCCTCATATCCTGTTCTGTCTCTCCTGTAAATGCATTCAGGTCACCCATTTTCAACACTACCTCATGCTGTCCTGCTTTACCTAGTAGGTCCTACAACTGCTGCCTGAATGCGGACTTTTCCTCATGGTCACAACCTGTCCCTCAGCAGACAGGCTGATATAATGACTGCTGCCCTAGCCTTAAACTGGAGTGCGATTACTATGAGTCTGTCACTAATTCTGATAAAATCCTTCACTGTCTTCTGAAGCCTCTTCCTCACCACAACTCCAACATTATTTTTAGTCTGTCCTCATCCTGAGTACTACATTCTGTATCCCAAGTAATGTGGCTTTGTTGCAGTGCCCTTCCATCTTTGTCTCCTGGATACAGAGGATATCCAGCCTCCTCCTTAACATCATGTCACTTTTCTCCAAGCTCCAAATTGTCAATGACTGAGTGCATTAATCCTTGGCTCACGCTTGGCAGATTGACTGATTTTACATCCATCTTTCACTCAACACAGCTATCCTATGCAGCCCAAGCTGGACAACTAGACACTGATTAATCAAGTAGATTATTAACCCAGGGCAGATCCTCACGCAGTTGGCATGGGTCCCTGTCAAAGCTCAGAGCAGGCTGGGTCCTCAACCCATTTATCACTGGCAAATACCGAAGCACTTTTCTTTTTTTAATCACAAATCACCTTGAGGCAGTTTTTACACCGTTGAGTGGCTAACACTGATACTGTGATCAGTGTTTGCCTATTTAAAGGACACTGCATACCACAAGTTGATGCCCAAAGCAGTTGGTCTACACACATCTTCCCCCAAAAGGCACTAGAGTCTGTGCTGCTACCCACAACTCCATTCTTGGGTGAGTAAGGTGGCATGTTTTTGGAGGTGGAAGGAACCTCACAAACACAGGGAGAACATGGAAGCTCCATTCAGGCACTGGCTGGAGGTTAAGAGTGAACCATGTACTTTATGTATGGCAGATGAATAGCTTTAATCATTATGCTGACTATGACAATGCCCTCCTCACAATACGTATACACTGACCTTACTAAATACTGGCTGGCAGTGGTAGATAGAGTGCCAGGAAATAAATAAATAAATATATATATATATATATATATATATATAAATTATTTATTTTATTTATTTTACATTTGTTGACCGTGCTAGTCTAACTGGATATATGTCCATTTTCAGTAGAGGTCCGGAGAGAAAAGCTCGGCATCAAAACAGATAAACACACAGAGTATTAAGAATTCAGTTACAGAACATTAAACTTCAGATACAGATAGGTTGCCAGATAAAAACAGGTGTTTAAGGTAATTTAGCAAGCAGTGATGGAACATAAGAATAGAACAAAAATAAGATAAGATAATCCTTAGTTTTTATTTTTTTATTTTTTGTGAACACTGTGGGAAGAAAGTCTTCAGAAAGGTTAAGGGATATATACATATATAAATATATATATATATATATATATATATATGTGTGTGTGTGTGTGTGTGTGTGTGTGTGTTAGTAAAACATTTATCTATATCTAAAATATATACAGTGGATATAAAAAGTTAACACACCCCTGTTAAAATGCCAGGTTTTTGTGATTTAAAAAAATGAGACCACTAAATCATTTCAAAACTTTTCCTACCTTTAATGCGACCTATAAAGTACAGTTTTGTACCTACCATAAATGTAGATGTCCGATAGGTATGCATCTGCAGTCATCACATATGGGTTTGTCCTGCCTCAGGCAGCCCTTCGGTCGGCCGGATTCCAAAGTCTGGGTCCGGCGTCGGCTGACGTCGCCCCTTCCCGACGCCAGAGCCTGGGGTATAAAAGCGTCAGCCGACGCCATCTTCCTCAGTGTTTCTTGCCCCAGATGCCAGGTGCCCTCAAAGGAAGGCTAAATTTGGATAAATGCAATAAATTCCAAACATGCACAGAAATATATATATATATATATATATATATATATATATATATATATATATATATATATATATATATATATATATATATATATACACAACAAATACACCATAATAGATTATCCCAGCTAGCTATGAGACGGAAAAGTACCCCATAAATACCAAAGAGGGGAAGGAGGGAGGGTAAACCTGACTGCAGATGCATACCTATCGGACATCTACATTTATGGTAGGTACAAAACTGTACTATGTCCTTCAAGGATGCATCTGCAGTCATCACATATGGGTAGAATACCATAGCCAATCTGGGGGTGGAGGATCTATGTAAAGGATGGTGTAGCTAAAATGCCCTGCAGGACTGCCGTAGCAAAGCCTGCTCTGGATCTGGAATATAAAGGTAAATTGTAATGCTTGGAAAATGTATGCATGGAGCTCCATGTAGCAGCTTCTAAAATGTCCTTGGTAGCCACCCCTCTTAAGAAGGCTGTGGAGGTGGCTGTGGCTCTGGTGGAATGAGGTCTAATGTTAGCTGGCACAGTTTTCCCATGGAAGGAATAACAGAAACGAATGCAATTCCCTATCCATTTTGAAATTGTCTGTTTGGAAATTGCTTTTCCTTGTGCACCAGCAGCATATGCTACCAACAGCTGGTCAGTTTTTCTGTAGTTTTTCGTTCTGTCCAAGTAGTAGCTCAACTGTCTGTGTATGTCTAGGGTGTGCAGAAGTTTCTCCCCTTTGTTTTGTGGATTTGGAAAGAAAGTAGGCAGGTGAATAGCTTGGTTTAATGAGACCCTGGATACCACCTTTGGCATAAATGAAGGATTGGTTCTCAATGAGTCTCTGTCCTGATGAAAAATAAGAAATGGCTGTACTGCCATGAGGGCCTGTAACTCAGATACTCTTCTTGCTGAGGTTATGGCCAGAAGGAAGGCGGTCTTCCAAGACAGGAACTGTAGTTCTGCAGATGCTGCTGGTTCAAAGGGAGGCAGAGTTAGTTTTTCCAACACGGTTAAGGTCCCAAGTAGGCACTGGAGGTTTCCTTGGAGGACTGATGTTTTTAATTCCTCTTAGAAACTGTCTTAGGAGAGGATGAGAAAAAACAGGTGGATCAGTATTGTACTCTGCTGAAATTGCTGAAGCATGAATTTTAATGGAAGAGTAAGACAGGCCATTGTGGAGCATTTCTGCCAAGTATTCCAGGATATGTGGCATGTTCATCACTGTCGCATCTAGGCCCTTTGTGGTGTTCCAAATGTGAAATCTTTTCCATTTTGCTGAATATGCCTTTCTTGTGGAAGGCCTGCGAGCATCCATGATGATATCCTTCACTCTCTTGGATAGCTTATCCTGAGGAGGAGTCAAGGTATTTTCCAGGCTGTTAGTCACAAGGTTTTCAGGTTGGAATGCAGAGTTTTGTAATTGTGCTGTGTCAGGAGAAGTGGCCATTGAGGAAGAGGCCATGGTTTCGTGTGTGACATGCTCTTTAACAGTGGGTACCAGTGCTGTCTTGGCCAGTTCGGAGCTATCAGAATCACTTTTGGCTGCTCTGTCCTGATCTTCAGTAAGACCCTGGTCATTAATGGAAGAGGTGGAAATGCATAAACTGTTAGGGTTCTCCAGCTGAAAGAGAGGGCGCCCACTTTCCATGCTTGTGGGTGGTATGTCCTTGAGCAGAATTTCTTCAGCTGATGATTGTGGGGGGAGGCAAAAAGATTATGTCTGGCCTTCCCCATGATTGTGTTATTTGTAGGAAGATGTCTGGGTGCAACATCCATTCGTGTGCATCCATGATATTTCTGCTTAAGCTGTCCGCCAGTATATTGTCTTTTCCTGGCACAAACTGGGATTGCAGGTCTATATTGAGTTTCAAGGAAAGTTCCCACAGATTCATTGCCAGTCTGCAAAGAGGGTAGGAATGGGTGCCTCCTTGCTTGTTTATGTACTACATAACTGTGGTGTTGTCTGTCCTTATTAGCAGGTGGCCTTGATGCAGAAAGAGTTTGAAGGCCTCGATTGCATGTATCACTGCCAGCATTTCCTTTTGGTTTATGTGCATGCGTAGCTCCTTTTGTGACCATAGTCCTTGAATACATCTGCCCTCCATGTGTGCTCCCCAACCGTGGTCTGAAGCGCCTGTTGTAATAGTTTGGCTGGCTATTGGCTTGCTGAAGGGCAGAAGCCTGTTTGATTGGCTTGCTTGAGCCCACCACAGAAATTCCTTTTGGAGACATGGAATGAGTGGGATCAAAGTTTCTAAGCTGTGGCTGTGCTGAGTCCATAAACTCCTTAGGTACCATTGTAGTTTCCTCATATGCAGCCTTGCTTGTGGAATCAGAAGAATGCAAGATGCCATGTAACCCAGGGCCTGCAGGATTTTCCTTGCAGTCAGCTGAGTTTGTCTTGTCAGATTCTTGAAGTAATCCGGTAGTTTTCTGTGAGAAAAGCCATTTGGGTGGTTGTGTCTAAATCCGCACCTAGAAAAGTTATTCTTTGGGATGGAACAAGTCTTGATTTGTGAAAGTTGACTGTATATCCCAATGCCTGTAGTAGGGGGATGGCATAATTCAAGTCCTTTACCAAAGTTTGTTGGCTGTCCGCTTGTATAAGGCAGTCGTCCAGATATGGGTATATTTGAATCCCCTGAAGTCTGCAGTGGGCTATTACTGATGCCAGGCATTTCGTGAATACTCTGGGCGCAGTAGATAAGCCAAAGGGCAATGCTGAGAATTAATAATGCTCTGAGCCTGCAAGAAATCTGAGGTGTCTTCTGCAACTTTGTCTGATAGGGACATGCAGGTATGCCTCCTTGAGGTCTAGAGTCACCAGCCAAGACCCCTTGCCCAGCATGGGAAGGAGTTGCTGTAGAGTCAGCATTTTGAATTTTGGCACAATGAGATAAGTATTCAGTGCGGACAAGTCGAGAATAGGCCTCCATTGATTTTCTTTTCTTGGAACAAGGAATAGTCTGGAATAAAATCCTTGGCCTTGTTCTGAAAGAGGAACCTTTTCTATAGCTTTCATTTGCATTAAGTTGGAGATTTGCTTCAAAGCCTCTGCGCCCTTTGATTTGGTGGCAGGTCTGGCATGCCTTTTCTTTTTGGCAATGTGTGAAAATGGAACCTGTATCCTCTGTCTATTATTTGCAGTGTCCATTTGTCTCTTGTAATCGTGTGCCAATTGTCTGAGAATAAAGAAAGCTTTCCGCCCAAAGGTGCTTCTAATTGAGTCCTGGTTGGCGGAGTCAAAGCAAAGTCATTGAGTCTGTCCTTGTGCAGCAGTTGTAGGTCCTGCACTACCTCTCTGGTTGGGAGGCTGCCATTGACGCCCTCTGTAGGAGCCTCTAGCTTGCCCTCTACCTCTGGCACGCCTGTTCTTGCCTCTCTGAAATCTTTCTGTGTCCAGAAAGGACCAATTCTTGGCAGGCCAATTTCTGCTGAATCTTGGTGGTTGGACTTGTAGAAAATCTTTAACTGTTTGTACAGATTTTGCCTTTTCCTCAACCTTCTTTAAGACCTCCTGAGCAGTGGAGCCAAATAACTTTTGCTTTTCCAGGGGAGCATCCAGAAGCTTAGCTTTAACATGGTCTGGCAGAGATTGTTCCTTCAGCCAAGCATGCCTACGTATGACTGCACCTGTCATAGCTGACCTACATGAAGCTTCCAATGCATCATAACCACATTGTAAGAAATGGTTACTAACCTGCTGGGAGTTATGTACCAGATCCTGTAGAGATTTGCGATCTAGGGGTTCAGGAGAAGACAGTTTCTTATGCAATTCATCTAACAAATACTCTTGGTACTGTATCATATGAAATTGAC